>NC_086445.1:263308654-263660529 GCF_028390025.1 Pseudophryne corroboree
ATGCCTGGTTTTGCAATTACTATTATTGCCACTGCTTAGCAAATCTATACCTTGGGCTTATTGACCATTGATAAAATGTTGTGGGTCCGCGGTCCCGGTGGGTACCATTGTAAGCGCCTGCTCCCTTCATACTATTGAAAATGTCCCTCCCAAAATGGCCACCCTCTATTAAGCCTGGGTCTAGGTTATTAGTACTGGCTCCCCCCAACCCCCTTGGCGTCGCTGTCTATAACCACTATCCTGAGATAGCAATAACTGACCAAGTGCCGCTGTAGTAGAACATATCATATCACGATCAATGCTAATGGATAAAGGGCCTGACGCATCTGGCACATTGGACACAAAGTACTGATCTTCTTCTCTTTAACCCTTAACCAGGGTTACACAAGTAAGCAGCAGCAAAGTGATTTCCAACCACACCTGAATCAGGCCCAAGGACTCTTAGGGATTTATGTAATAGGTTGCGAGTTGTGTGAAACAGATTTAAAGTGACAATCATTTAAAAGGCAAAACCAGTCGGGAATGATGAAGTTGCACTGCTTCACACAACTCATACCCTATTACATAAACTGCCCAGAGTTTTTCAACAAGAAATGTAGCATTTTAATTAGGCATGCCATAATATCCCTATAATCCTGGACACACATGAATTACACAGGTTCCAGTGGCTGACTAAAGTCAAGCCTGCATTTCACCTGATTTTATAAGCCACAGAACCTGTGTAAATCATAGGTGTACCGGGTTAATGGGATATTATGGCAAACCTATTTTTAATTATATCATCCCTTCAAAACAGAAGCTTGTTTTCCTCATTATAGGTACACCATTTTCCATGCTCAAGCTACATTGAGGGGTAATGGTTGTGCCTGTTGGGTAAAAGGCACTGTAAAGTAATCTGTGTGCAAATCACCACAGGACTCTAAGGAGCTGCAGAAGTGCGTCTTTACTCACTGCTGCAAGTCACAATGAACAGTGGCTGTAGCAGCACTTCCTTGTAACAAAACACTTCCTGTTTGACAATGATGCAATCCACATACAGGCACCATAAATGCTAAAGCAGCTAATTAATAGAGACAAAATGTGCAAATAATAATAGTAATAGATCACACTTTTTTAATATATCTCATGCATAATGGAAATTTTCCAGCCAATTAACTTACACACTAAAAAAAATATATTCCTTGTTTATAAAGTGCATCTTCTGCATTAATATATTTATAAAGCGGCAACATACGGTGTTCTTGCAGTGCTGAAGAGTAAGGAGATAAAACATGCATACTGTGCATTGCTACAGTACAGGAACATAGTATCAAATGGTATGTGCAGCAGTTACAATGCCGCCGGACGGGATCCCACGGTCGAAATACCGTCAGAATCCGACGGCATAACGCTGGCATCAAAATCCTGATGGAGATCGGGACCCCAGCATCAAAATAATGTCGCCTGGAATCCCAAACGCTCTTTTAGTGGGACGCGCACGTGTCCTGTCATGGGGGGTGGGAGGTTAGGTATAAGAAGGTTGGTTATGGTGTAGGGACGGGAAGGGGATGGTTAGGTACCGGGGAGAGGGGTTAGGATTAGACACTTACAAGGGGATATTAGGGTTAGGCAACAAGTGGGGAGGGTTAAGTTTAGGCAGCGGGGAAGGGAGAGTTAGGGTTAAGCACCACTGGGGAGTGTTATGGTTAGGCACCAACTGGGAAGGGTTAGGGTTAGGCACCCACAAAGGAGGGTCAGGGGAGGGTTAGGGTACTTTCTGGGGGGTTATTGGGATTCTGATGGTTAAGATGCCGCTGTCGGTATTCTGACCGCCGGCATCCCATCCATCGGTATATCATACCGTTAAACAAGGGGAGTGAGAAGGGTTGCAATTATGTGACCGGCCCACTCTCAATCTCAATGGTCGGCATGACGACCAACAGGGACTATTCCCACTCGTGAGTGTCCACGACACCCATAGAGTGGGAACAGAACCTGTGGCGAGTGCAGCGAGCCGCAAGGGGCTTGTTTTGCTCGCCCCCCCGGCAATCCACTGCCGGGATACCTGCGTCGGTATGCTGAGACCGCTGGTCACGCATACCCAACCCAGTGAGAATGCTGCTTACTGTATGTGCTATTATTAGGAAAAAAGTTCTAACAATCCTATTGTTCAATTAACCTCCAATTACATAATTGCAATTTTCTCAACTGAATAAATAACAGTAATTTCTTGAGAGATCAGTCATGTGCGTAACAGCAAGTACCTGTATATAAGATGTACAGACAAGCAGCCACCAAGTACTCTCCTGCAAGTACATGACAAAATTAGAGGAATACATGTTTCTCTATTTCAGAGCAAAAGCTGCAAGCAACATTCCCACACACATCACTAGTCAAGTGAATGCTGCAAGCAGAATGTAATGTAAATAAGTCTGACTGCCATCAGAGGGCTTGTTTAAAAATAAACCTTTTCTTGACGCACTGCCAGCTCAACAAACTGATCCCATGAGTGAGATGGCAGAGGCTGCATGTGAAAAATCAGGGTCCTGTGACATCAAAGACTCTTTACAGTATCTTTCAGAAAACAAACAAACAATTACCTTCTATCTACATAGATCAGGTTAAATATAAACTGACAAATCGCATGTTCCCTTTGTCACCTAGTGATACAGCACATTCCCAGATGTGAGCTTACAGAAGGTGGCAGACTAAGCAGTAAGTAACCTTAGGTCTGTGACTGGGAATCAGTGCTAATGCTTGCTCCACACACTGCAGTCATTATCGGGCAACTGAACATCACTTTGCAAGCAAAGTTAAACAGGCCCAATAGGGATTGGGCCTGCTTGAGAGTGAGCTTGCCCGCGGACAGCGCATATAGGATACCGTCACGTAAACGCAACACCTTGTCCGAAGGAAGCCTACAGAGACCACCGACCGTATCAATCTGAATCCCGAGGTAAACCAAGGAGGCGGAGGGACCCTCCGTCTTTTCTGGTGCAACCGGAACCCCGAAGCGTGCAAAGATGGCCAGAGCCCCCTGCAGCAAGTTGACGCAGCGAGGGGAGTCTGAGGGGCCTATAAAAAGAAAATCGTCCAAGTAGTGGGAAATTCCCCGTTCGCCCGTTGCCTGCTCGAGACACCAGTGGAGGAAGAAACTGAATCTCTCAAAGTAGGCGCAAGAGATAGAACAACCCATAGGGAGGCACCGGTCTATGTAATAGCCATCGTCCAGCTTAAAACCCATAAACCTGAAGGCGGAAGGGTGCAGCGGAAGGAGACGAAACGCAGACTGGATGTCCAACTTACACATAACTGCCCCCGGGCCAAAAGACCGTATGGTGTCTATGGCCGAATCAAAGGATAGGTAAACGACCCTACACTGGTCAGCAGGGATAGCATCATTAACCGAGGACCCCATAGGACAGGAAAGGTGTTGGATGAGGCAAAATTTGCCCGCTGTCTTGTTGGGCACTACGCCTACGGGGGACAAGACCAAATCTGGCAAGGGGGGTTCCCGGAAAGGGCCTATCATCCTCCCTAACGCCACCTCTGCCTCAACCTTGTGCCGGAGCACGTCCAGAAACTCCCAAGCCGAACGCAGGTTCGTACCCGCCCCGGGACCCACCCGTCCATGTATCGGCAAGGGGAAACCCGACGCGAAACCCAAGTGTAAAAATTGGGCGTCCACCGACCGTGGGTATCGTCGCAGCCAGGGAATGAGCACCCGAAGTCTAATTGGGGTGGGAGCTGTGGCCAGCGCCGGTGGCCGCGGGAGCGCGACTCTGTCGGGGCTGCGAGCCAAAAACACTCCCGGTCCCAGGACTGGGGCAATCCTTAATCCCGTGGCCCCCGCCACATCTGATACAGGAGTGGCGAAAACGACACCGCCCCCCCAAGTCGCATTGGGCATTATTAAAAGCGAAGCATTTCCCATGCCCCGCGCGCCCTGCGCCTCCGCGAAAGCCGGCAGAACGAGAAGCAGGTCTTTTTGCCCATCGTCTTGCCGTGCCGCCGTCATCAGTGCCGGCCGAACCCTGTGTCAGTTCAGAGCACAATTCCACGTCTTTTTTACCAAAGTTATAGATCTGCCGCCCGTGTTGTTTGCGTCGGAAATCCTCGTCGTAGCGCCGCCAGGCTGACCCTTTGTACTTATGGTACAGCACGTGTATGAGGAATTGATAGCGCACCACGTTCATGTGTTCATCCGGGCGCGTCTCCAGGTAACACGCCGCAAAGATCAACATGCAGTGGACCCAATTTTGGTAGGACCGCAAAGCGTCCTCGCTACCCTGCCCCTTTTTCTTAGCCGAAAGCAAGGCTTTACGATCGTCGCTGGTAAGGGCAAAAATGTTCACATATTGGCCCTTACGGATACGGTCCTGGATCCGGGGCCTGAGTCCCCATTGTACAGCCGTATTGGCGCAGTGCACGGTGTCCGATTCCACCGATACTTGGGAAGTGGACGAGGTGGAATACCGACGCTCGCGTCGTCTGCGACGCTTCACCCTGTGCAAGCCACCATCTGAGGAGGACAGACCATCCGAGGACGTAGAGGCAAGGAAGGAATCTGTGCCCCGACGTCTGCGCCTGCGCCTGCTGCGCTTGACGGAAATCCTACCCGCGCTGCTGCCTATGCTAGAGGCGCTGGAGCGAGTACCCGAACCCAAGCCGCTATGGGGTGTCACCGCGCTCCCCTTGGACCAGTCGGGGTCCGAGGAAGACTCACCTGCTCGAGAGGGAACACCGTCCGTCCCTCCGGCCACCGAACGACTCGTGGATACACCGACGGACTCCATTGCCGACCCGACGTCCGTGGCTGGGGAGACAAAAGAGACATTGTGGCCCTGCTCCACCACCAGGCCCGCAGCCGCCGGGAGCGGGGCAGGAGGGGGGGTACTCGCGCCAGAAGACAGAAGCGGGATAAGGGATTGCGCAATGCTATCCGCCAAGGAAGCGGTGGGCCGCCCCAGTCCCCCGGGTACGGAGGATAACAGGGGAGCCACCGCCGACACCACAGCGGCACAAATGGCGGACAAGATGGTGGCGTCCACCAAGGGTGCAGTCGCAGGGGCAGGCGAAGTAAGAACGGACCTGCTCCGCGAGTCACGCGCCCGACGTGAGGTACGCAAACCTCCCGTCGGGAGCAAGGACCCGGAGGATCCCTCACTGTCGGGAATCACGGCACAACCGTCTTGCTGCGCTAAACCGCGGGTAGACCGCCGACGCCTCGACCGTCTACCAACCCGAGCGTCGGCCACAGGAGGAGAAGTCGGAGAGTCGTCACCACTAGAAGGGGGGAGCGCGACGTCGGACTGAGAGCTGACCGCAGAAGCGTCGGCAGGAGACAATTGGACGCGGGGAGGGGGTGCTGGTTCGTGAGCCGCCTGTGCACGCCGCCCCCTAGTGGGGTGAGTTGCCGGCAGGCGCGACCCCGGCCGGTGTCCGCCAGGAGCCGCGCGGCCACGGGCGACGGCCGAACTACTCGCCAAGGCGGGCGCCCCGGGCCCCACCACGGAAGGTGAGGTTGGGCGGGCAGGCCCACCGCGGGCGGGCGCGGGCCGCCCCCGCACGACAGGCCCCGCACTGGCCCGAAACAGGTAATGCCCCCCCCGCTGGCAGCTTAGTAAGGTGTATTTTTATTATTCATCACTGTTGTACTGAACGTGTTACTGCTGAGAAATCATAGATATCTCATGCATTCCCGTCATTATCTGTGGTTACCGCATTGCTGTAAAATGGCAGCCTTAGGGCATTACCCACAACTGAGAAAGACTAGTCATATCACAGTTTTTGAAGCAAGCAGTGCCTGTCCGATGACAGTATTTGAAGTGCTGCACATATGCACAGTACAGCTAACTCTGAAACATTTTCACTAGGCTTGAGCCGGTTTACCGAGTGCAACAATGCCTTAGGCTGAAGCCTAATGCACCCAACGGTAGTTTTCGTGAAGAGGGGCCCATCGCTGCTGACTACCACATCAGGGGTCAACTTTGGAGAATTGCAGTGGTAACTTGTTTTCTGAATTAAGGTCACACCTCATGGTACACCCCGTTCTCTCTGCACATTGGCCTAAAAGAGGTACTCAGCCAGGATTTGGGGCCTTACCAGCCCATTAGGCCATAGGCCTTTCTGGCCCTGATGTATGGTGAAGACTATGGGGCCTATTTCTCAAAGCATAATTGTGGGATATCCTGCCGAAAGCAGAAATGTGCACTGACCCCCGTGTTTTGGTTTTGAATCTGTATTCATTTTGTGTTTTTGCTCTAATTTTGTAAAACCATCCTCATCTGTTTTGGTTTTGGATCTGTATTTTTTTGTAGAAAATGCTAAAAACAGCTAAAATCATGTAATTTGGGCCTGTTGTTGGGACTGTTTGTTCCTACAGTATTATTAATGGTGCAAGATGGACTTGTCCTTGGACCCTCCCACCCACTCTTATGTTGGATATTAAAATGGAAATGCACAGTTTAACAAACCAAGCAATTCAGCGACAGGGAATGACGCTTTTGTGGCTAAAGTGATTGATTTATTTGGACCCCCACAAAACAAGCTGCCAATGGGCTTAATGCAGCTAACAGTGTTGTTCTATAACTACAGTGGGATGATTTTCATTATCATCCTCATTCTCACCCTCATTGTTAACATCATTATCACCACACAATATTAACTCATCCTTACCCTATCCAGCATAACAGAAGTCTCTGTACTTTGACATACAGATGTGTCCTCTTACATCATTGCTGCAGTCACACTGAACAACCCTTGAAGTCATGCCATGCCGTAGCAGGACTCGGTAGCACCAAGTGTTTTTTTTGCGGCTCTATCTGCATCTGAAATGCCACATTACAGTGTTTTCCATGAAAACAATGTAGCATAGCATTTTGTATGCAAATACAGTTGCAGTCACACACAGAATACAGGCATGCTGCATATCACTTTAATCAACAGAAGCTGCTTGTGCGCCCTATTACATTAATTTGCATCTAAGATTCATTTGCACAGACAAAAAATTAAAACTACTACTGAGTTACATGGCATTCATGCGTTATGTGTAACTCGACTTGCAGCACACCGAGCAAAGATGTAAGAGGACACATCTGTAATTGGCAGGAAAGAACTTCCTCATGGAATTTGTAGTTAATTTCTATGAACATCATTTTTTCAACATTTTGAGGAAGTAGCCTTACAAGGTTCACGGCTGTGATTGCACACTGGAGGGTGGACAGCTTAAGTAAAGCATAGTGAGCTTGTACAATGGGCTCCATATAGCCTTTTTTTCTCCCAGTAGTCAAAGGGACTGTCTGACATTCTCATTTGTACACTGCATAATCATCCACCATTCTATGGATGGTTACCATATGAAATTGAGTCATGGTAGAGGTGTCACTAATGTTGGCCAATTCTTACATATCTGACCAGATGTCAAAATGTTGTGTCACTCTGGTGTGCTGAGTTGATTCATGCTCATCACCAGTGGGTGTCTTGGGAACCCTAACTTTTTTTGGGGACAGCAGCAGTTGCAGGAGAAACTAAAGGAGTAGACGTCATTGTGTCATGTGCCACTTGAGCTGCCAACTTGCTCACAAGGAGCTCTTTGCATCCATAAGATATGTGACAGTTGGAAAGAAAGATGTTACTTATGACTTAAACCTAGGATCAAGTATGGTCGGCAAAATGTAGTGATCCGATTTCAAGCTGTTGACAATGCTTTGTTCCTGGTGAAACATACTAGTACAACATACTTTATAGAATTGCTTTGTTTTATCTCATCCTTCAGTTTCTCAAGCTGCCTTTCCATGAATCTAATAAAGGGAATCACCTGACTCAAAATGGCATTGTCTGAACTGACTACACAGGTCACTAGTTTGAATGGTTTCGGTACCTTTCATTAAATGGAAAGAATTATTCAAGGCACATTACCCCTCCTCTCCCTATGCCATGGATTGTTGTGTATGCTTGAATGGCTTGCTGCTGTTCCTCAATTCACTGGGGCATATAAAGAGTGGAATTCCACCTTGTTACTACTTCTTGCTTTAGTTGGTGGCAGGGCAGATTGGAGTGATCTTGCAGTTGCAGCAAACTCCTGCAAGCTGTTGCTGAAGACTGAAAATAGCCTGAAATTGTTTGGGCCGCAGACAGCATCTCCTGCACACACCTGTCATTTAAAAAAATTCTGTACTACTAACTTGATTATGTGCGCTAACCATTGGACATGTTCAAATTCAAAAAGTTGTTATGCTCTTACAATATTACTGCTGTTATCAGAAACTACAAATCCTGAGGAAAGTCCTAGTAGGGTAAGCCATTTTGCTATGACATAGCTGTTCTAACAGGTCGACACTGGTACAGTATGCCTCTTAGTGAAGAAAGGGATACAGAGAATAGCCTGCCTATGAGTGAGCTGGCATTTTGTGTTACATTCTGCTTCTGCTGCTGAAGGTGATACACCCACCCAGTGGGCTGTCTGTAGTTTGACCAGTACTATTAATAATCCAATACATATTGTGAAAAAAACTCTGTCAGGAATAAAAACAAGCAAATACTACAATGTAAGAAAACTACTCAATACAGCAGCAACCATAATTATGAAAGAGGCATTACGTCAGACTATTCCAATTGATTTTGTTATTCGAGCCCCCCAGTTTAGTGGAGCCCAGGTGCATAATTCACTTAGATTCTTTAATCAAAAGCTGTTTAGCACTTGCACCCCCTCTCTAGGCTACAGGTACATGCAGGGCCAGCTTGACCATTACATGGAGTATGCAGCCAAGTAGAGTACCACACTATGGAGGGCGCCATCAGGATTCAGCCTGAGTCACCTGTCAGAGGCACCCGGCCGGCAAGAGAAGGAAGAACAGTGGCACATGGGATTAGTATTTTATATTTTACTGCTCAGACTCTAAGACTAAAGATAAACTGCAAATTCTATGAGGCCATTGAGCTTTGCTTTAAGTGTTTGGTAAACTTCAACTTGAGGACTGACTGCGGAACCACGGAGTTGAGATAAGACTGTCTTTTCAGGAGGGAAACAGCCTTACTGCTTCCACCCTTCACCCCCTTCCTCTGTGCTGTTTACCAAGGCAACAGCAGTATCAGGAAGAGGACTCCTACATGCACAACACATGCTTCATCACTGAAAGGGTAATGATCCTTTTTTTTCCCCTTTAATTACCAACTTGTATTATCTGTCAGTACGTATTTCATCTACTGCAAATAAACTGCTCCCACACCCTCTGAGTGCAGCAGCTGCAGTTCAGGAGCAGGATATAGCATTTAAATGTATCAATGTACAATGTCGGGCATACCAGTGAAATGCTGCTTTCTGATCTGATGCAGGTGCATATCTACCCATTGGCCAGGATGTCACTCGCCAATAGCGCTGCCGGAGGAGGGGTACTGCATGGAGGTGCCTACCGTGGCCAGTGGGCATAATCTGTAAGAGGCACTACTAATGTATGGCATAATGAATAAGGGTCACTACTGCTGTGGGCATAATGTGTAAGGGCCGCTACTAAGGTGGGCATAATCTGTAAGTGGCACTACTACTGTGGGCATAATCTGTAAGGGGCACTACTAAAGTGGGCATAATCTGTAAGGGGCACTACTAATATGTGGCATAATGAGAAAGGGGCACTGCTACTGTGTAGCATAAACAGTAACGGGCACTACTACTGTGCGGCATGTGTAAGTGGCACTACTACTGTGTGGCATAATGTGTAAAGGCCACTATTCTCTAGCATAATATGTCTAAGGGGTATTATTGTGTGGCCATGCCCCTTCCTGTCACACGCTGTCTGGTTATAAAAAATTGGAGGGATAAATATAAGGGTTTACACCAAAATCTGTATTAGTTTGCCCAAAAAAATTAAGCTTGGGCTGGCCCTGGGTACATGATCAATGATGAAGTATTTAAGTGACTCTAGCTGGTGGTAATATTCTTTAAAGTGTCTGGCCATCAGCTGGTCAATATCCTTGCTCTCTAGGGTCATCTGGATGGCAAATCTACAGTATATTGTTAGGTTCCTGGTGCTCAGAACAAGGGAGATGTTATGAAGTGAGTCCAGAGCACCAGGACGTAATTCTGGATTTGGTGAAATGGAACGGGAATAGCCCCTGGCACCCTACCTCCGTTGTTTTACCCGTGTTGTCAATTCACGCTTGCAGGACTATAGTTTCTTGGGCCCATGGCAGCCGCGTTTGAAGGGCGGATTAGGTCTGCCCAACTCCGATGCCCCCTCAGGTCTTAAAGAGAGACAAAGCGTGAACTGAGACAGGGTAATAACAAGGGGCCCTCTAACTGAAACAACCAAAGCCAGGGGCTACTAACTAGGCTAAAACTAAATGTATGTGCGGCTTGCCGCCAAAGGAAAAGAACAACAAAGGAAATGCTGACCACACGCCGACACAATACTTTTGTGTACCGGCGGTGACAGCATAAGCAGAACCCTCTGCAAAACACCAATGACAGATACCACCAAGGAATACAGCGGCCTAGGCCGACGGACGCGGCAAAGCCGCTACTCACGGAACCGGTACAAATACTGGCAAACGGACAGGAACCCCCAATGCTGCCGACACAGACTCAGAACTGGAGGACAGGCAGAATCCCAAGCGACAGACCGGTGGACACCAAGAAGCCAGAAACTCGACCAGGCATAGGCAAAGTGACAGGACTTCTGGACAGGAACACTTCACGGCAGGACACGGGATCAGACACAGGAATCGACACAGGGACTGACACAGGAATCGACACAGGAAGCAGCTAGACAGACACTGCTAGACAAGAGCTCAGGAACTGGCAGGAACAAGCTCAGAACTCAAACACTCTGGAAGACTGGAAACCTAGAAATATCACCAGCGTCTGTGAATTGCACTCAGCCAGCATATAACAGAGAGGCCTAATTAATTATGTCATGCAGCTGCCCTGTTGCATGACTCCAAACTGACAAGATGCAATTAGCAGCCAGGTGAGGCTGAACACATGGAAACAGGCTGCAATTACACAGACTCACCACCGGCAGCAAACAAGAGTATTCTAAAACAGAGCAATGGGAAATCCTGGCCTGCAAGACAACTTATAAATATAAAATAGGAATGAACCACTACCTGTGGTTCATAAAAGTATCCTCTCCTTAAGGGTGAGATCCGAGCACCCCATGACACCCACGGGGAACATAAACAGAAGTATAACATAAAATACATAACCAAAGTGAAACATAGGAATGAGCCACAGCCGTGGCTCATAACATATATGTGCATTCACTCTCTCTTTAAACTTACGGGTTGTTTGACCCACATAGTAAAGGTTGCATGGGCACACAATGATGTACACTACAAAAGTAGTATTACATGTAAGGACAAATCTATTGTCATACAAATTCTTGAATGATATACAGGTTGAGTATCCCATATCCAAAATGCTTGGGACCAAAAGTATTTTGGATATCGGATTTTTCCGTATTTTGGAATAATTGCATACCATAATGAGATATCATGGTGATGGGACCCAAGTCTAAGTACAGAATGCATTTATGTTTCATATACACCTTATACACACAGCCTGAAGGTAATTTTAGCCAAAATGTTTAATAATTGTGTGCATTAAACAAAGTTTGTGTACATACACACAATTAATTTATGTTTCATATACACCTGATGGTCATTTTAGCCAATATTTTGAATAATTGTGTGCATTAAACAAAGTTTGTGTACATACACACAATTCATTTATGTTTCATATATTTCTGAATGGTATCGTTCATATCGCCTGCCAACGTCGCTAAGTGAGTAAAGCACATAATACTTCTGTATGTGAAACAGCGCCTTTATGCAACCCAAATGGAACTTACAATGCAGCTGAATTTGTGAGAAAGTCAAGTTGTCTCACACTACAAAGCTTGTAGCAAGTCAATTAGTTGAAACACATCTGAAAATAAAGACCTCTGTGGAGAGTGAATTTCAACCTGTGCTGATGGAACATGTTGAAATTGTTCATCATATTTTCAAGGTTCAAAATGTGGATGCTCAAAAAGATCAGAGAGATATGAGCCTTATTGAAGTGGCAGATAATGAGCAAAACCATGAGATTACATTTATGGATCAATGGAATAAACATTTGAGAATGTTATGTGAACAAGAGAGTCCAGAATCTGAGAGTAGCAGTACCAGTACATCCTCTGACTTAAAGCCAAGGTGTGAAGATTATGATGCTGGTGGCACTCAGGATGATTGTGGTTCTTTGAAAGAAGATGAGTTACCAGTGGAGCCAATACAGTGCTTCAGGGCTGAAGGTTGAAGATGTTTCATGCAGAAGTTGGCCACTTGGTGTGCATTTAAGAGGCTTAAGTAAGAGAAACCTTTATTCTGTTAGAAAGAAACAAAGAAAAAATATTGTTTGTCTGCAATGGGTGCCATGTGCAGACTCCTCACTGTGGCCCTTCTCTCTGCAGCACCGCAGACTGTGAATGCATAGGTCTCTGGAAACGTGGTGCCCACCATGTTCCCAGAGACAAATCTGTACTGTGCGTGTGCAGATTACCGGGGAAATGGTACACACTGCACCCATTGTGGAACTGCCTATGTTTGACTGAACCAGATGATTATGAGGAAAATAACTTGCTTGCCTTTGATGGAGTTGACAAGAGTGAAGATGAAGTACTGTTACTTTGGGAAAAGTTACTTCAAATTCTTAATGCCTAATGTGATATCCAAAAATGAATTTCAAGTACTACATATACAGTAGGAAGCAAGGAGTTCAATTGGTACCATAAATTTAGATTAAAAAAGGAGAACGGATACTCCCAAAACATGGAAAAACAGACCACCAGAAATCTCAAGAGCCTGAAAATGTCTCCCCCATTTCGCTCAACCCAGGGGTTTTGAGCTGGGGAGGGGGATGTGTAGCAGTATCAGCCGGGATTGTGCTGGGCAGCAGGTGATTCAGTGAGGGACTGGAGGGATCTGCCCATACAAGGAACAAAAAGGGTGTGTGACCACACCTAGAGGCAGCCCTTTATACAGAGCCCAGGTGGGGCTGAGGCAGTCAAACCAGGTCAGGAGACCGTGTCCATACCTGCAGGAGGCAGGGAGGACATGAGACTGTGTTATATGTGCCAAGACAGGCCAGTGAGTCTGAGTGTGATTAGGCCAGGAGGTGCCTTATTGAACCTGTGAAAGACATCACTGAGACTTTTGTGAGAGATTTTGCTGACTAGCAGCCCATATAGAGAGGGGCCAAGAAGTGAGGTAGTGCCTCTACACCAATGGCTTCCCTTCTGGACAGTCCCTACACTGACTCATAGACACATGAGAAAGGCTCTACATCCTTTGCCACCAGATATCACACAATTATGCTTTCATCATGGGTTGAGGTCTGCTGGCTCATAGGCTTAAACCTCCCCCATTTTCAGGGGTACCCACAAATAATAAGCATTCCCTTAATGTATCCATGAGGATGGCAGCAGATATTGAAGATATCTGTTACATTCTCCCATCCCGCAGAAGCTGCTGCTCATCTTCTACACAGCGATCGTAGAATCGGTCCTATGTTCCTCGATCACAGTCTGGAATGGAGCTGCCAATGAGAGTGACAGACGAAGGCTGCAAAGGGTGGTGAGGACAGCTAAAGAGATTGTTGGGGCTGACCTCCCTCCCATCCAGGAATTATACCAGTCAAGGGTGAGGAAGCAAGTGGAGAAAATTGTGGCAGATATGCAGCACCCAGGTCACAAACTGTTTGGACCGCTTCCATCAGACAGACACTACAGGTCTGTTCCCGCGAAGTCAATCAGATCCATTAAAAGCTTCTTCCCACTAGCTGTCCACCAGCTGAACAATATATAAAAAGTCTAAAATGTATAATATGTCTAATATGTCGAGTCTATTGTACAATTGCAATGTGCAGTATGAACTCATACGTGTAACGGTTGTAATGTATGCTACGTTTTTCCCCTTCTTATGCTATGTACTCCCCCATCATGTTGCTGCTTGGCGATGTACTGTACCGCAAAAAATTCCTAGTATACGTGAGTACACCTGGCCAATAAAGCTAATTCTGATTTTATTTAGCAAAAGCAGCCTCCATAGTTTCTATGGCGGCTGTTTCAATGCTAAAATGACCAAGCTCCTGAATGCTTTCCATTCCAGATCTTGACACCAGTAGCTAATACCACTGTAACCTATGGTCTACTCAACGGAAATTTATTTGGCATAGGGATGTATAGGATCCCTTCCCAATGACATCCACTTGCACATGTGGTGACGTCCATTGGTACAGGCACAGTATGTGAAATGCTGAATGCTGAAGATTCAGTTATGAAAGGGAAGCTGAATCATCCACTTGTCAGTCACGTGAGCCCTGCAAACTTGTCTAATCCCTGAACTAAAGTGAATACGTAAGCAACCACTCTTCAGCCTTTGCAGATATGCTGGGATTTTTCCAGCGTTGTGTCCCGCAGGGCCGGTTCTAGCGCTTGTGGCGCCCCGGGCGAAAATAGGGGCGTGGGTTCATAAAGGGCATGGTTAGTTATGCCCCCTGTAGAGTTGTGCCCCGTTTGTGCCCCCAGTACAGTTCTGCCCCTGATTGTGCCCCCAGTGGTATTGCCCCCAGTACAGTTGTGCCCCGTTTGTGCCCCCAGTACAGTTATGCCCCTGATTGTGCCCCCAGTGGTATTGCCCCCCAGTACAGTTGTGCCCCCGTTTGTGCCCCCTAGTTGAGCCACTTGCAAAAACATAAATAAAAAAATAAAAAAATTATTAATACTCACCATCCCCGATCCTGATTCTCGACCGCTGCTGCCCGCTGCCCTCTGTCTACGTCTCTGGCCGCCGGCGCCGCTCCTCTGATCTATGGGAGAGACGTCATGACGTCTCTCCCATAGCACCACATAGACACTAGAGCAGGGACGTGCGGTGAGCTAAATAGCTCAGGAGGCACTGGCTAGCACCAGAGCCAGATTTACATGCAATATCTGAGCCAAAGCAGACATCTGGGCATTATACACTGGTGCAGCATTATAAACTCATGGAAATTTGGTGAGTTTTGATCAGAGATATGCGGAAAGGTTAGCCATAGATTTTTTTACTCCAGAGTTTTGGCTATAAAAATTATTAGAAGATATTTCAAACATATTCTTTGTATTTTTCATATATTTTACACAGTCAAATCTCTGGCACAAACGTTAGTATGACAGGAAAGGCTCTGCCTCACCTGCCTCACCCCACCGCACTAGAGGTCAATCATGACCCCTAGTATCTATGTGCCGTTCCACAATGCCGTGCGGTGCGCAATGATTTCATCGCGCACCGCACAGCAGTGACAGCCAGCACCGGGGGGGCACCACCAGCAGCGGATCTTGCCACGGCGGCGGCACCCTCCGGATGGCCACGGCGCCCTCCAGAAGGTGGCGCATCAGACAAAAATCCTGTGTGCCCGTAGCAAGATCCGCTACTGGGGTCCCGACATGTCTGCAATGTGAAATGCTCTCAAAAAACCTTCCAATTTGCCACAGTATATGGTGGTAAGGAATGCTAATTTTAGGAGCTTTTACGCAAAATTTATCAAATGGACTCCTCTGTGATTAAGGTTGAAGACAAGCGGGGTCAAGATGGCCGGTTCATGATAGAAGACAGCAGGGAGAATGCACACTCCTTTGACAGTATTCTGGGGCAGGTTGGAGGAAGGAGATCTGAAGTCAAATTAGATTCCACAGTATAATTAAAATCACCAATGACTGGCAACCTATAAACAGGAAGACATTTAATAACTCTCTAGAGGAGAACATGCTTGGAAGTAACACCTAGTAATGGAAATCTGTAAACATATAAATCAATTCAACTAAAAAATAAATATGCTTCTCATTTAAAAACAGATAGGTAGCAACAGGATTCGTGATAATAAGTTTTCACACAGAGAAATGACCCAGTTACTTTTCCTATTTATTTATTTAACCACAATTAACTTAAGGCTAGCAGCAGTCAATTAACTTAAGGCTAGCTGCTGACAATATGCATCAAGGGCCTTAATCAGATCTGCAAGAAAACAGAATTGCAGCTTGTGTTCGCAAACAATTTTTAATAAATCACATTTGCAACTTTGTTGCAAATCTGTAAAGTCGGGTACCCAAGAAATTATGTGTGTATCTGGCCGACGGCACGACCGATATAACGATATATCGGCTGTGTCATACACATTGAATGATTTATATTTTTCACGGCCACATTCCCCTGCATCTGGCCATTGCCTAGATTGTCCTGTGAGGCGTGCAGCACGCCCCAAAAGGAGATGCGGCAAATCAATCCGCAGGAGCACACAGTAGTAGGTACATATTAGACGATGTGCCCAGTATGTCAGTATGATCTGCCGTAATGGACTGTATATTGCCTAGTTTGTACTAGTGATGAGTGGGTTCGGTTTCCGAGAAACCGAACCCCCCCGAACTTCAGCCTTTTTACACGGGTCCGAGCCATACTCGGATTCTCCCGTATGGCTCGGTTAACCCGAGCGCGCCCGAACATCATCATCCCGCTGTCGGATTCTCGCGAGATTTGGATTCTATATAAGCAGCCGCGCGTCGCCGCCATTTTCACACGTGCATTGAGATTGATAGGGAGAGGACGTGGCTGGTGTCCTCTCCGTTTATATAGTTATATACTACACAGTTGATCTGATTGCTTAGCTTATTGTGGGGAGGATTGGGGAGCAGCTGTTAGGAGGAGTACAGTGCAGAGTTTTGCTAATAGTGACCACCAGTTTTTTATCCGTTCTCTGCCTGAAAAAAACGCTCCATACCATATCTGTGCTCAGTGTGCTGCATGATATATCTGTGCTGAGTGCTCACACTGCTTAATTGTGGGGACTGGGGAGCAGCTATAGCAGGAGTACAGTGCACAGTTTTGCTGACAGTGACCACCAGTATACGTTTGTCTGCCTGAAAAACACTCCTGTGGTGTCTTTTTTTTTATACTATAAACGCAGTCTGCTGACAGTGTCCACCAGGTCCATTGTACTGTATATAGCAGTACGGTAGGCCACTGCTGTACCTACCTCTGTGTCGTCACTCGTCGTCCATAAGTATACTATCCATCCATCTACATTGTATACCTGTGGTGTCTTTTTTTTTTATACTATAAACGCAGTCTGCTGACAGTGTCCACCAGGTCCATTATACTGTATATAGCAGTACGGTAGGCCACTGCTGTACCTACCTCTGTGTCGTCACTCGTCGTCCATAAGTATACTATCCATCCATCTACATTGTATACCTGTGGTGTCTTTTTTTTTTTATACTATAAACGCAGTCTGCTGACAGTGTCCACCAGGTCCATTATACTGTATATAGCAGTACGGTAGGCCACTGCTGTACCTACCTCTGTGTCGTCACTCGTCGTTCATAAGTATACTATCCATCCATCTACATTGTATACCTGTGGTGTCTTTTTTTTTTATACTATAAACGCAGTCTGCTGACAGTGTCCACCAGGTCCATTATACTGTATATAGCAGTACGGTAGGCCACTGCTGTACCTACCTCTGTGTCGTCACTCGTCGTCCATAAGTATACTATCCATCCATCTACATTGTATACCTGTGGTGTCTTTTTTTTTATACTATAAACGCAGTCTGCAGACAGTGTCCACCAGGTCCATTATACTTTATATAGCAGTACGGTAGGCCACTGCTGTACCTACCTCTGTGTCGTCACTCGTCGTCCATAAGTATACTATCCATCCATCTACATTGTATACCTGTGGTGTCTTTTTTTTTATACTATAAACGCAGTCTGCTGACAGTGTCCACCAGGTCCATTATACTGTATATAGCAGTACGGTAGGCCACTGCTGTACCTACCTCTGTGTCGTCACTCGTCGTCCATAAGTATACTATCCATCCATCCATCTACATTGTATA
Organism: Pseudophryne corroboree; assembly: GCF_028390025.1. Taxonomy (NCBI): domain Eukaryota; kingdom Metazoa; phylum Chordata; class Amphibia; order Anura; family Myobatrachidae; genus Pseudophryne; species Pseudophryne corroboree. The sequence goes on from NC_086445.1 coordinate 263,326,542, forward strand.
CCTGTGGTGTCTTTTTTTTATACTATAAACGCAGTCTGCTGACAGTGTCCACCAGGTCCATTATACTGTATATAGCAGTACGGTAGGCCACTGCTGTACCTACCTCTGTGTCGTCACTCGTCGTCCATAAGTATACTATCCATCCATCTACATTGTATACCTGTGGTGTCTTTTTTTTATACTATAAACGCAGTCTGCTGACAGTGTCCACCAGGTCCATTATACTGTATATAGCAGTACGGTAGGCCACTGCTGTACCTAGCTCTGTGTCGTCACTCGTCGTCCATAAGTATACTATCCATCCATCTACATTGTATACCTGTGGTGTCTTTTTTTCTTTATACTATAAACGCAGTCTGCTGACAGTGTCCACCAGGTCCATTATACTGTATATAGCAGTACGGTAGGCCACTGCTGTACCTACCTCTGTGTCGTCACTCGTCGTCCATAAGTATACTATCCATCCATCTACATTGTATACCTGTGGTGTCTTTTTTTCTTTATACTATAAACGCAGTCTGCTGACAGTGTCCACCAGGTCCATTATACTGTATATAGCAGTACGGTAGGCCACTGCTGTACCTACCTCTGTGTCGTCACTCGTCGTCCATAAGTATACTATCCATCCATCTACATTGTATACCTGTGGTGTCTTTTTTTTTTATACTATAAACGCAGTCTGCTGACAGTGTCCACCAGGTCCATTATACTGTATATAGCAGTACGGTAGGCCACTGCTGTACCTACCTCTGTGTCGTCACTCGTCATCCATAAGTATACTATCCATCCATCTACATTGTATACCTGTGGTGTCTTTTTTTTTTATACTATAAACGCAGTCTGCTGACAGTGTCCACCAGGTCCATTATACTGTATATAGCAGTACGGTAGGCCACTGCTGTACCTACCTCTGTGTCGTCACTCGTCGTCCATAAGTATACTATCCATCCATCTACATTGTATACCTGTGGTATCTTTTTTTTTATACTATGAACGCAGTCTGCTGACAGTGTCCACCAGGTCCATTATACTGTATATAGCAGTACGGTAGGCCACTGCTGTACCTACCTCTGTGTCGTCACTCGTCGTCCATAAGTATACTATCCATCCATCTACATTGTATACCTGTGGTGTCTTTTTTTCTTTATACTATAAACGCAGTCTGCTGACAGTGTCCACCAGGTCCATTATACTGTATATAGCAGTACGGTAGGCCACTGCTGTACCTACCTCTGTGTCGTCACTCGTCGTCCATAAGTATACTATCCATCCATCTACATTGTATACCTGTGGTGTCTTTTTTTTTATACTATGAACGCAGTCTGCTGACAGTGTCCACCAGGTCCATTATACTGTATATAGCAGTACGGTAGGCCACTGCTGTACCTACCTCTGTGTCGTCACTCATTGTCCATAAGTATACTATCCATCCATCTACATTGTATACCTGTGGTGTCTTTTTTTTCTTTATACTATAAACGCAGTCTGCTGACAGTGTCCACCAGGTCCATTATACTGTATATAGCAGTACGGTAGGCCACTGCTGTACCTACCTCTGTGTCATCACTCATCGTCCATAAGTATACTATCCATCCGTCTACATTGTATACCTGTGGTGTCTTTTTTTTATACTATAAACGCAGTCTGCTGACAGTGTCCACCAGGTCCATTATACTGTATATAGCAGTATGGTAGGCCACTGCTGTACCTACCTCTGTGTCGTCACTCGTCGTCCATAAAGTATACTATCCATCCATCTACATTGTATACCTGTGGTGTCTTTTTTTTTATACTATAAACGCAGTCTGCTGACAGTGTCCACCAGGTCCATTATACTGTATATAGCAGTACGGTAGGCCACTGCTGTACCTAGCTCTGTGTCGTCACTCGTCGTCCATAAAGTATACTATCCATCCATCTACATTGTGTACCTGTGGTGCCTTTTAGTTGTGCGCATTAAAATATGGAGAACAAAAATGTGGAGGTTAAAAAAATAGGGAAAGATCAAGATCCACTAACACCTCGTGCTGAAGCTGCTGCCACTAGTCATGGCCGAGACGATGAAATGCCATCAACGTCGTATGCCAAGGCCGATGCCCAATGTCATAGTACAGAGCATGTAAAATCCAAAACACAAAAGATCAGTAAAATGACCCAAAAATCTAAATTAAAAGCGTCTGAGGAGAAGCGTAAACTTGCCAATATGCCATTTATGACACGGAGTGGCAAGGAACGGCTGAGGCCCTGGCCTATGTTCATGGCTAGTGGTTCAGCTTCACATGAGGATGGAAGCACTCATCCTCTCGCTAGAAAAAAGAAAAGACTTAAGCTGGCAAAAGCACAGCAAAGAACTGTGCGTTCTTCGAAATCACAAATCCCCAAGGAGAGTCCAATTGTGTCGGTTGCGATGCCTGACCTTCCCAACACTGGACGGGAAGAGCTTGCGCCTTCCACCATTTGCACGCCCCCTGCAAGTGCTGGAAGGAGCACCCGCAGTCCAGTTCCTGATAGTCAAATTGAAGATGTCAGTGTTGAAGTACACCAGGATGAGGATATGGGTGTTGCTGGTGCTGGGGAGGAAATTGACAAGGAGGATTCTGATGGTGAGGTGGTTTGTTTAAGTCAGGCACCCGGGGAGACACCTGTTGTCCGTGGGACGAATATGGCCATTGACATGCCTGGTCAAAATACAAAAAAAATCAGCTCTTCGGTGTGGAATTATTTCAACACAAATGCGGACAACAGGTGTCAACCACACCACCAACTCCCTCAGTGTCAATTTCCTCCTTACCCAGGAAAGCCAATAGTCCTGCAGGCCAAGTCACTGGCAAGTCTGACGAGTCCTCTCCTGCCTGGGATTCCTCCGATGCATCCTTGAGTGTAACGCCTACTGCTGCTGGCGCTGCTGTTGTTGCTGCTGGGAGTCGATCGGCATCCCAGAGGGGAAGTCGGAAGACCACTTGTACTACTTCCAGTAAGCAATTGACTGTCCAACAGTCCTTTGCGAGGAAGATGAAATATCACAGCAGTCATCCTGCTGCAAAGCGGATAACTGAGGCCTTGGCAGCCTGGGCGGTGAGAAACGTGGTTCCGGTATCCATCGTTACTTCAGAGCCAACTATAGACTTGATTGAGGTACTGTGTCCCCGGTACCAAATACCATCTAGGTTCCATTTCTCTAGGCAGGCGATACCGAAAATGTACACAGACCTCAGAAAAAGAGTCACCAGTGTCCTAAAAAATGCAGTTGTACCCAATGTCCACTTAACCACGGACATGTGGACAAGTGGAGCAGGGCAGACTCAGGACTATATGACTGTGACAGCCCACTGGGTAGATGTATTGCCTCCCGCTGCAAGAACAGCAGCGGCGGCACCAGTAGCAGCATCTCGCAAACGCCAACTCGTTCCTAGGCAGGCTACGCTTTGTATCACCGCTTTCCAGAATACGCACACAGCTGAAAACCTCTTACGGCAACTGAGGAAGATCATCGCAGAATGGCTTACCCCAATTGGACTCTCCTGGGGATTTATGACATCGGACAACACCAGCAATATTGTGCGTGCATTACATCTGGACAAATTCCAGCACGTCCCATGTTTTGCACATACCTTGAATTTGGTGGTGCAGAATTATTTAAAAAACGACAGGGGCATGCAAGAGATGCTGTCGGTGGCCCGAAGAATTGTGGGCCACTTTCGGCGTTCAGGCACCGCGTACAGAAGACTGGAGCACCACCAAACACACCTGAACCTGCCCTGCCATCATCTGAAGCAGGAGGTGGTAACGAGGTGGAATTCAACCCTCTATATGCTTCAGAGGATGGAGGAGCAGCAAAAGGCCATTCAAGCCTATACATCTGGCCACGATATAGGCAAAGGAGGGGGAATGCACCTGTCTCAAGCGCAGTGGAGAATGATTTCAACGTTGTGCAAGGTTCTGCAACCCTTTGAACTTGCCACACGTGAAGTCAGTTCAGACACTGCCAGCCTGAGTCAGGTCATTCCCCTCATCAGGCTTTTGCAGAAGAAGCTGGAGACATTGAAGGAGGAGCTAAAACAGAGCGATTCCGCTAGGCATGTGGGACTTGTGGATGGAGCCCTTCATTCGCTTAACCAGGATTCACGGGTGGTCAATCTGTTGAAATCAGAGCACTACATTTTGGCCACCGTGCTCGATCCTAGATTTAAAACCTACGTTGTATCTCTCTTTCCGGCAGACACATGTCTGCAGGGGTTCAAAGACCTGCTGGTGAGAAAATTGTCAAGTCAAGCGGAACGTGACCCGTCAACAGCTCCTCCTTCACATTCTCCCGCAACTGGGGGTGCGAGGAAAAGGCTAAGAATTCCGAGCCCACCCGCTGGCGGTGATGCAGGGCAGTCTGGAGCGAGTGCTGACATCTGGTCCGGACTGAAGAACCTGCCAACGATTACTGACATGTCGTCTACTGTCACTGCATATGATTCTCTCACCATTGAAAGAATGGTGGAGGATTATATGAGTGACCGCATCCAAGTAGGCACGTCAGACAGTCCGTACGTATACTGGCAGGAAAAAGAGGCAATTTGGAGGCCCTTGCAGAAACTGGCTTTATTCTTCCTAAGTTGCCCTCCCTCCAGTGTGTACTCCGAAAGAGTGTTTAGTGCCGCCGCTCACCTTGTCAGCAATCGGCGTATGAGGTTACTTCCAGAAAATGTGGAGAAGATGATGTTCATTAAAATGAATTATAATCGAGGGGCGTGGCCTGGAGGCTGAACTGATAGGCAGCACATTCTGAGAGCTCCCCTGAGATCAAGGAGTTTTTGCCCCTAAAATCCACTCCCTGCCTGGGAAGAACCTTCTAAACGTGTTCCCCCTGACGGAGGGAACACTCATCGGTGGTGGGGTAGTGCTGCGGAATCGGGGGGCTCCTGCGGGTTGCGGCCTACCCTCCATTCAAAAGCCGGGGCCTAAATTTTGGATCCTCTAGCGGCGGACCTTACGGAGCCTCAGCCCCGTCCCCAAAGTGCTATCAAGTGCTCGGACGTGGACCCCCTGGGAGCTGACACACACTCCCTCATACTGACGAGACAGAGGAGGCTGCGGAGGAACGGGGAACTGGCCGGAGCGCAGACGTCGGGGATCCGATGCTCTGGAGGCGGCGGCCATTTTAGGTCTCGGACCCGGAGACGGAGCTGCGGACTCGGGACCCTGCGGCCTCCACCACACACAGAGGTGAGCTGCTCCCCCAACACACTCTCTCCCCCACCGTTGCCCGCGCTTGACACCAACGGGCGGCCACGGCTGGACACTCCGTGCTGAGTGCCGGAGGGGGACACAGCACCGCAGCACCACAGCTCCCACATCAACCTCTCTCTGGGGCTGGCCCTCAGTCCCAGGCCTGCGCTCAACTAACCCTCCTCGGGGGTATTATCATTCACGCTAGACGTGGAGACTCCTGCGACCCTCAGCCCTCCCCTTGCTTGACCTGCTGGGTGGCCCTCAACCTGCGGATCTCACCCGGCCGCTGGGGAGCCCTGCTCGACTACCCGCACGGATAGGGGCGTCTGCTCTCTCCCCCCCCCCCATTGCCTTAAGGTGCAACTGGGCCAAATAGAGTGCCATCCTCTCGTCCCATAGGGGTCCTATATATGCTCTAACACCCCCCCCCCAGCATTAAACTTTCATATAATCTGCTGAAGTTTCCTGATATTTCCCTTCTGTGCTGGACTTTTCTGTATTACAATTTTACAAGCCCGAGGGCGCCATCTCCTGGCCTCTCCCTGCAACTGCACTTGCTTTATACTTTATACTCCAGTCTCCTATGTTACTATCTAGCAGAGAAATGTGCTGCTGAATGCCTATGGGTGCGACCACGGGGGTCTTGTTCTTGTGAATTCTCAACTTCTACCTCGTGATGGATCACTAACTATTTATGCTATTACTCAGCTATGCCCTATGACCTCTCTTAGCTCCGGGACTGTCACACACCATGTCTAAGTCCAAGAATAATGCGTCCTCTGCGGAAATCTCCTCCTTTATTTCTAAGATGAAGTCTAGTTCCACTAAAGTACCGTCCGTCCCTAATCCCGCCCCGGTTTCGGAATCTGAGGAAGACTCATCTGCCCCAGACCCCTCCATGAAAGATGGCATTTCCTCTATCCTGGCGGAGATGAAATCGCTGAAACAAGCTTTTCATTCGGAGATCCATAACGCCATCTCGGGGCTCAAGGCGGAGATATCTGATCTCGGGGCCCGCACTAACGACACTGAACAAAAAATTGATGAAGTCATTTCCTTCCAGCAGGAACTGGAACATTCAGTCCACGTTATGCAGGAAGATATTTACCTGCTCCAAGACCAACAGGAAGACGCAGATAATCGCGCACGACGTAATAACCTACGTATTAAATACATCCCGGAGGTGGAACCAACACAATTGGAAGATTTCCTCCTCAGATTTTTCCAACACCTCCTCCCGGACGTCCCGCGCGAGCAGTTCCTCCTGGACAGGGCTCACCGGGCCTTGCGCCAAAAACCCTCGACTTCGTCCCCTCCAAGAGACGTAGTCTTACGGTGTCACTACTTCAAAACCAAGGAAAAAATTCTAACAGCGGCCCGGAATAGAGACTTGTGTTTATTTGACACGCATAAGCTAATGGTGTTTCAGGACTTAGCCCCTACCACTCTTAAGAGGCGCTTCGACTTGCGGGAGTACACCCAAATCCTCAGGGACAACCAAATCCGTTACAGATGGGGTTACCCCTTTGCTCTCATTGTGCAACTTAATGGGAAGAGACTGCTGGCACGCTCTAAGGAGGAGGCCCACCGGCTTCTTTTGAGACTTAACCTTTCTCCCCCGGAGTCTGATAAACCTGACTCCCCGCGGGAAGCTCCAGCTCTTCAACGCACTCCAGTCTCACCTCTCCCGCAGCGGGCGCCTCGACGCCTGTGGCTGACAGTCCCGGCAAAAACTTCTGCGAGACATGACCCTCCGTGAACATTTCTTCACAGCTGCACTATCGGGTTACTACATGTCATTTTCTACTGTTATGCATATTAGCTTAGAGGTTTACGGGTTCCTTTGTTCTATTGTGTTCATATAACTGAACATATGTTCTCTGTGTTCATAAGATTCAAAAATGGTTTATTACGATTATTTGATGTTATGTCCCCCCTGGTCGCCCCCCCCCATCTGATTGGTCGGTGGGCCCCTTGATACTCGGAGCCATACCCCCCCACCGAGCCATTATAGTCAGTTTTGAGCATAGGGGAGAACCCCTCTCCCTTAATACCCCATACGGGAGCTCAAACGTTCAGACCCGTACGATGCGTACAATGGGTCATTGGCTCGGTATATTATACATGTTCATTGCTTTTCATTTTGCATTGTTCTTTATGTTGCTACCCTTCTTTGTTCCTCCTCTTTCTCTACCTCTCACTTTTCTTCTTTCCCCCGTCCCCCAGGGAGATCATCTATGGGCCCTTAGGGCCATTAGAGTTTTGCTTCTACCTGTACTGTCATGTCTGTTAACGTAATATCCTATAATGTGAAGGGTCTCAATAGTCCCCAAAAGAGGACCAAATTATTTCTCTTTTTGAAACAGGTAGGGGGAGATCTGGTGTTCCTCCAGGAGACACATTTCAAAGGAACGTCCCACCCTGAACTACGTTCTAGACGCCATCCTGTCGCCATATATGCCTGTGACCACTCCCAGAAGAAAAGAGGGGTTGCCATATTGATCCCCGCCCATCTACACTTAGAATCAGAAAAAATTGTTAGGGACAAACGCGGAAGGTTCCTCATTATAGTAGGCAAGCTTAATAATGTCCCCATCACCTTGGTCAATATCTACGCTCCCAATGTTAATCAAGCCTCGTTTTTCACCTCTCTAGATTCTAAAATCGCTCAGTGTAGGAAAGGCGACATTTTAATGGCAGGAGATTTCAACACTGTACTCCATCATAGCCTTGATCGCTCTAGATCCCTACCAGCGTCCCAGGCCCATACACATACTCGCAACTCCCGAGCCCTGCAGTCCCTACTTAAAAATCACTTACTATTCGATTCCTGGAGGGTTGTTGACCCCTTAGTTAAAGATTACACATTCTTTTCCATAGTGCATAATCTATACACTAGAATTGATATGATCATGGTAGGTAGAGACCTCACCTCCCGAATCCAGAAATGCTGTATCCATCCAATCACATGGTCCGACAATGCCCCGATATCCTTATCTCTGTCTGGGCTGGCACGCACCTTTTCTCCTCCCTCTTGGTCCCTTAATGATGCCCTTCTTCAACAGTTCGATGTGCCGCAACAAATCACTCAGGCTTTGAAAGATTATTTTAATGAAAACCAAACCCCTGGTATATCGGACATGACCCTGTGGGAGGCGCATAAAGCGGTCCATAGAGGCCATTTTATTCAAATCGCGGCCAGACTCACCAAACAGCGCTCCCAAAAGATCTCAGAGCTCTCTGACCAACTCCACCATCTGGAGGAGGTTCATAAATCTTCTCTAAACCCGGCCGATTTAGATAAATTACTTAAAGTCAGGGGTGAACTTAATATACTGTTATCTCATAAGACTGAACAATGCCTTAGACGCCTTAACCAGATTTATTACGAAAAAGGGGATAAAGCAGATAAAATTTTGGCCAGGAAATTGAGGGCTCAGATCTCTTCAAAAAATATCTTATCTATTCGCACCAAACAGGGAACACTAACACATGACCCTGACCGCATTCTGGGTGAATTCGAGGAATTCTATAAGCTATTGTATAACGCGGAGGCGGTCCCTTTGTCGTCTTCATTGAGATTCGATGAGGGGATCGAATCCCTTTTAGATAAGTGTGACCTACCGTCACTGAGCAGTACGACAGTCTCTCAGTTAAGCTCAGAGATAACTGTGGAAGAGTTAGATAATGCGCTTAAAACTCAGAAATCTGGTAAAGCCCCTGGCCCCGATGGGATGTCAATTATGTATTACAAGAAATTTAAAGGGATCCTATTACCCCATCTCTGTAGACTCTTCAATGGTTTCCTCAGAGGTAATCCTTTGTCACCCCGGGCACTAGAGGCAAGGATAGTTTTAATTCATAAACCTGGGAAGGACCCCAACTCCTGTGCTAGCTACCGCCCCATCTCGTTACTAAATAACGACATCAAAATCTTTGCCAAAATTCTTGCCCTAAGACTAAACCCAGTTCTTCCGCGTTTGATCCACGCTGACCAGGTGGGCTTCATCCCAGGCCGACAAGCTAGAGACAATACCCGTAGAACCATTGATTTGGTCCATCTTATCAATAAAGCTAAATTGCCCTCTGTCCTTCTCTCGCTTGATGCGGAGAAGGCTTTTGATAAAATACTGTGGCCATTCATGTTTGCCACTTTGCGTAGGTTCGGCCTGGGAGGAAGCCTACTTCAGGGTATTCAGGCACTCTACTCCAACCCCTCTGCCAGAGTTCGGGTTAATGGTAAGGACTCTCCCCTCTTTCACATTAACAACGGTACACGTCAGGGGTGTCCTCTGTCTCCGTTAATCTTTGCTATGACCATCGAACCATTGGCGTGCATGGTTAGGGCTAACCCTGATATTAAGGGCATCAATGTTGGCGACGAGGAATTCAAATTGTCATTATTTGCAGATGATGTTCTGTTAACTTTGTCTTCACCCAATATTTCTATCCCCAACCTATTTAAAACCCTATCATCATATTCTCATTATTCGGGATATCGTATTAACTATTCCAAATCGGAGGCCCTCCCTTTGCATCTCAATGAGGACACCAGATCTCTCCTAGCTGCTAACTTTAATTTTGCTTGGCGCCCCAAGAAAATTAAATACTTAGGCGTGTTCATCACGAACTCCTACGACTCCCTATACTCTGAGAATTTCCCAGCTTTATTTAAGTGTATAGAGTCGGACCTTCGGGCCTGGGACAAGCAGATTATAGCCTGGTTCGGACGGATAGTCTCAGTAAAGATGAACATCCTACCCAGGCTCTTATATCTGATTCAAACAATTCCCGTACGCATCCCCGCTGAGGCCCTGGGCCGAATGCAGAAACTCTTCCTAAAATTTATATGGTCTGGTAAGCCTCCTAGAATTAGGACCTCCACTTTGGTACGTGATCCACTATCTGGAGGCAGAGGTCTGCCGGACATTCGTAAATACTACCACGCAACTCACCTGAGCCAGGCTGTCGCCTGGTTTTCCCCAGTGCCCCATCTACCCTGGATCCGTATCGAGCGTCTGGCGGCCGGGGTCTCCACTTTGGTTTCCCTACTTGCGCCGACCAAGTCAACCCGGACAATGCAAGCGTGTACCCCTCCCACTAAATTTACCTGCTCCCTATGGTGTTTCTGCATTCGGCATTATGGTTTATCCACTTTCCCTTCGCCCATCACCTCCATTTGGGACAATCAGGATTTCCCCCCTGGCTCCACCTTACGGTCCCACCCGTGGTTCCATTTGAGCCCGCGTCCGGGACTGTTGTTTGATTTCATAGAGGGTTCCTCCTGGCGCTCCCTTCAGTCCCTACGTGACAAATATAATATCCCTCAACCTGTATCTTATGAGTATTTACAAATTCGTTCTTTCTTAAGCTCCCTTTCAAAATCCCAAGTCATACGTCAACTTACCCCCTTAGAACGTTTGTGTATTTATTCTCCCATGCGGCAGGGTATTATTTCTATACTTTATGGCTTACTACGTTCTCTGAAGGCAGCGAACATACTTCCCCATGAGCGTAAATGGGAACAGGACCTTGGCCCACCCCCAGCAGAGGACTCATGGGAAATCATTAGGCAAAAGGTAGCTCAGTCCTCAATTTCCTCCTTAGTGAAGGAAAATTCCTATAAAGTCTATACTAGATGGTATCGGGTCCCTGCTACACTGCATAAGTTTTTTCCCGGGTCATCACCATTGTGTTGGCGTGGGTGCGGCCAAACTGGAGACTTTTTGCACATCTGGTGGTCATGCCCCAAAATATGCACGTTCTGGACTCAGGTGGAAACCCTCATTAGCTCCATTTTCTCCTCGCAAGTAACACTAGGTCCCTGGTCGGCCCTCCTGGGCCTACCTTTGTCCAATCTAGACTCCCAGGCGAGCAACCTGGTACTCCAAATTCTACACGCTGCCAGATGTGTGATAGCTAAAAATTGGAAAAAAACCACTCCCCCCCCTAGGAGCATGTTGATAGCCAAAATATGGCATATCTCCATGATGGAGAAAATCACGGCCTCCTTACGGGACAGGTCAGAGAAATATAGGAGGATCTGGGATCCTTGGTTCACCTATACTATGCCCTCTTCTACCAGGATGTAAAGTTTATAGTAGGGAGGTTCTCCCTCCTGCGCCCTGCCTCTACCTTGTATTCTCCTATGATGATCTCCCTCTCTCCCATCCACCCTTCCCCTTTCTTTCTTCCTCTCTTCTTCTCTGTCTCTCCTCCCCTATTTTTCTCTTATTTTTCGTTTAAACGCAGAAAAATTGTTGTCAACAGATATATATATATAATGTATTGATGATGTGCTTCCATGTTGTTGTTACATTTGGTTATTCCCCACGGGATAGCTTGTATGTGATTTTGGATATTTCATTTGGAGTCATCATCTCCTGTTTGACTTGTACCAGCATATTCGACTTCTTTTCAATAAAAATATTGCTTTAAAAAAAAAAAAATAATTATAATCAATTCCTCCGTGGACACATTCACCAGCAGCAATTGCCTCCAGAAAGTGCACGGGGACCTGAGATGGTGGATTTCAGTGGGGATGAATTAATAATCTGTGAGGAGGGGGATGTACACAGTGAAAGGGGTGATGAATCGGACGATGATGATGAGGTGGACATCTTGCCTCTGTAGAGCCAGTTTGTGCAAGGAGAGATTGATTGCTTCTTTTTTGGTGGGGGCTCAAACCAACCAGTCATTTCAGTCACAGTCGTGTGGCAGACCCTGTCGCTGAAATGATGGGTTCGTTAAAGTGTGCATGTCCTGTTTATACCACATAAGGGTGGGTGGGAGGGCCCAAGGACAATTCCATCTTGCACCTCTTTTTTCTTTCATTTTTCTTTGCATCATGTGCTGTTTGGGGACAATTTTTTTGAAGTGCCATCCTGTTTGACACTGCAGTGCCACTCCTAGATGGGCCAGGTGTTTGTGTCGGCCACTTGGGTCGCTTATCTTTGTCACACAGCTACCTCATTGCGCCTCTTTTTTTCTTTGCGTCATGTGCTGTTTGGGGAGTATTTTTTTGAAGGGCCATCCTGCGTGACACTGCAGTGCCACTCCTAGATGGGCAAGGTGTTTGTGTCGGCCACTTGGGTCGCTTAGCTTAGTCACACAGCTACCTCATTGCGCCTCTTTTTTTCTTTGCATCATGTGCTGTTTGGGGACAATTTTTTTGAAGTGCCATCCTGCCTGACACTGCAGTGCCACTCCTAGATGGGCCAGGTGTTTGTGTCGGCCACTTGTGTCGCTTAGCTTAGCCATCCAGCGACCTCGGTGCAAATTTTAGGACTAAAAATAATATTGTGAGGTGTGAGGTGTTCAGAATAGACTGCAAATGAGTGGAAATTATGGTTATTGAGGTTAATAATACTATGGGATCAAAATGACCCCCAAATTCTATGATTTAAGCGGTTTTTTAGGGTTTTTTGAAAAAAACACCCGAATCCAAAACACACCCGAATCCGACAAAAATTTTTCGGTGAGGTTTTGCCAAAACGCGTCCGAATCCAAAACACGTCCGCGGAACCGAACCCAAAACCAAAACACAAAACCCGAAAAATTTCCGGTGCACATCATTAGTTTGTACCCAGCTTAAATGTGGCATTCTCTCCATTGGCTGCGGTTCGTGGATCTGATATGACTGGAGTACGAAAGGATGCATGGTTTCACAGTGAGTGCTGAAATTGCAGTACATAATGCGAACGCATTACAATAATGGCTGGAATGAGTAGATAATAATTACCACAGCGGCTTGGTGCATCTGTAATGCGTCTCCAAGCAAACGCACATATTTTTCTTAGAAGACAACACTTAAGAATATATGTCTAAGCTTCCCCTTCCCCAACTGAATATGGGGCATTCTTTATTCGTGTTAAACAAGTGTGTGAAAAACTGTGTTTTTTATTGTTTGTGAACAATTAGAAACAGTCATCATAATTAATGGTACAAGTACACAGAGTAAGATCACACGCAGCCCAGAACCTTGCATGCTCATGCAGCCCAGAACCTTGCATCCGTGTAGGACCATTTTAGTTGCACTTTGCGTCAGCGTGCCCATGCCAGCTGGTCCTGGGCCCTTAGTTGCGCGCAGTTGCAGGCCATGCTGATGCATGAATAAAGATGCGGTTGCAAACATATTACAAAATGCAACTTTCGTTCAAAAAAATACGCAAATCACTTTGTGTCTCGCTCTGAAAAAGGCCCCAAATGAGCAATTAGAAGTAACATGGAAAAGATTATTGTTATTTATGCATCACATTCTCAATCATAAAGTAAGTTGTAAATTGATTCTTGCATGCAGCCATTATGGCATGTGGTGGAAAATGGTAGTATTAGCTGTGCCCCAAATCTAAATCCCTGTTCACCAGGGCCAGATTAAGCCTTGGGGGTGCCTGGGGCACTTAAGACAGGGAGCCCCGGTGGAAGGGGGTTGTATATTAGACTGTGTATACCTTACAACATGACACATTCCAGGAGGGACAAAATTCTCTCTACCTGGACTCCCCTCTTAATATATGAGTGGTGTCACCTGTGTTGAACTATTTAATTGATAAGAAAGGTATATAAACATAGGTGATTGCAATCATAAATTAAGAGGGAAGTCGAGGTAGAGAGTATTTTTTCCCTCCTGGAATGGGTCATGTTGGGAGGTATGGATTGTGTATATTAAATTTAAACCAATAGTGTATATTACATTTAAAGTTTTAAACCAATAGTTTACTAATGCCTGTGTACTGTTTATAGAACCACCTAATTTAAAGACAACGTTAAAATTTTCTTGTGGTGGAACAAAAACAACTTAAATAATCTAAACTACACACAGAAAAATAAAATCTATAATTTATCTTGTCACATGTAGAATAGCAGCAGCCCCTGTACTACTTACACACTGGGGCAGGACTCAGGAGGACTGTGTGTCTCTCTCTAGACCCTCATTAGATAACAGTTTACACAGAATACAGACACCCAGGTAGGGAGTAAGAGAAGCTGGAATACCTGTGTCACTTAAAGCTCTCTCATCCTCCTATATCTCCGCTGGTCGGAAAGCTCCATCGGTAGCTCATGAAACCTGATACTCAGGGCCGTCTTAACAGCAGTGTAGGCCCCTGGGCACAGCAATGCACTGGGCCCCCTACCCATCCTCCAGCGGTAGAGGAGGGGGGGCGCTATCAGCGGCAGCTTTGATGTCCCGTGGGCGGTAGGGGGTGTTCTATCTTCCGCTCAGCATGTAGGACCTGGAACAGTAATTTTTGATAATTACTCCTTTACTGCACAGATGGGGCTAAACTGTAGAAGGGGGCATTGGGCTGAATGAAGAAGCCCTGGTACATGACTTCCAGGGTGGTAGGGGGTGTTTAATACGTAGGGGAGGAGTGGATTGTGGAGTGGGCTTAATATTTATCACTTTCCGATGGGAGGGCAGCTTGCTTGACTGCAGATATCTCAAGTTCCGGAAAATATATTTCTTAGATTTGAATGGGATAAAAAAAAACTATAACTATAAACTATATAAAAAATCTAAAACTGCATATTAGGCATGTGGAGCTGGAGCAGGGACCAGCTGCTGGAAGGCTGATATCTCTGGTTCTGGGCATAGTAGAGACAAGCTGCCAGTGTCCACCGAAAGGGGAGACTCGCAGTTTTTGGAGTATATCCTCAGAAAAACTCTAAGTCAGACAGAATCAAAGCTATCTGGCTGGGAGGAGCAATTAACAGGCTTGGATGGGGACCACTGCTTTCAAGTCAGATATCTCCGGTTCCCCAGGGCCGATTTTAAAAAATCTGGTACCCCTGGAAAGAGGAGAGCCTCAGCTATCAGCGTAGGGCCCTTATACTCCTGGGGCCCTTGGGCAAGAGCCCATTGAGCCCATACGAAAAGACGGCCCTGACAGAAAAGGGAGGCGGGATTTATATTTGTCTACCTTTTCATATGAAGCTGAGAAAGTAAATACTCAAACAGATCCTGATATGAACAGACTCTTCTACCAATTAGAGGATCTCCTAAAAGATGAGATGCGTAATTGGTGGGACAGCGTGTCATTACAGAGATACATTGATGCCAAGATCATCCCAAGAGGATTGAGGGTTTATAAGCACTTATCAATTAATGACAACCCTACCCTTCAGAAGCAATGGGATGAAGTCTTGGATCAATGTTCCCTTTCATTAATGAAACTCCTTGTCAAGTATAGAAATGAAAAGGTTGATAATACAGTAATTAAAATTGATAAGATCAAGGATGACTTACTTAGATTCAAAGAAAAACCTATCTTTAAAGAAAGAGATGAGCAAATTAATGATAGAGTAGAAAAATTTGAGAAAGATCTGCTATACACTAAGAAAAAGAAATGGTTTAGAGACCAAGATGATTACAAAATGAATAAAATTAGAACATACAACAAACAGAAAACTAAGCCAGAAAGAATAGATACTAATTCTCATAGTGAACATGCATCCAAATCTACATGGACTAGAACACATCCTAAACCAGAAATAGGTACATATTCTCCAAAAAGAAATAGATCATATAGACAGTACAACACTTTTAGGTCAGGAAATAGATATCACGGTGATTACCAGGATAGACATGCTTCTGATGGAATTCCAGGTACTCCTCCAGGGGATTTTCCCAGGCAGAATACTTATCACCACCCAAATCCGTACAAAACATTATCAAATCATACACCAAAAAGGGCAAGAGAAAACGAGGATGCAGAGGTGGAGGAAAGAGATCTCAGAAAAACAAAATACAGATAGACAGTAAAGGAATTCATAATCTTACATCCAAAAGTCTAACTAATGATCAGATATCACTTCTAAAAAAAGGTTTAAGCTTTGTTCCAAGTAAAGAACCCAATATTTTTGAGCTATTTGTCGACCTAAACAAATTCACGAGAGATCTTTGCAGAAAAAGATTCTTTGCTATCAAAGAACTAGAAAAAATACATCCCAATGAGGATCTTTCCCCTATTGTTTTAGATGAATCTGATATATCTAGTCTACTTACATTGGAGGAACTGCTTCAGGAGAATGTTGATGCTGACAATACTGAATTGATGTTATTTGATGCTACTAATTCAAACTCTGAAATATTACGTCCAAAATTCAAGAGGAAATCTAACTTTTTTCCCTTGAACCAAAAAAGTGCTGCCATTAGTGTTTTTTACAATAAAACATTAAAAGATTTCAAATCATTATGTACAAAAACAGATAGGAATAAGAGAAGGTCTACGGTTTATCACATGCAAAATCTCAATAAAAAAGAAAGAGAGGCTATAAAAATATTGAAAGATGATTCCTCAATAGTAATAAAACAAGCAGATAAAGGGGGAGGGATAGTTTTACAATCTAGGGAAGATTATGTAGCAGAAGCTCATAGACAATTAAAAGATTTAGATTACTATACACCTCTAAAATATAATCCCAGTAAACCCTTTCTGTTAGAACTAAAAAGTTTACTACAATTGGCTAAAGAGGAAGCTGTGATATCAGAAGATGAGTATTATTTTTTGTTACCCACACACCCTATCACTCCAATTTTTTATCACTTACCTAAAATTCATAAAGATTTGTCACATCCACCTGGGAGACCTATTATTTCGGGAGTGGATTCACTTTCTTCTAATTTATCTCACTTTGTAGACTTTCATTTACAGAGTCACGTGGCCACTTTAAAATCCCATATTAAAGATACTTACCATATATTACAACAAACGGTAGGGAAAAATTGGACTGAAGGTTGGGGATTTCTAACCTTAGACGTCCAATCCCTTTATACCAATATACCACATACAAAAGGGATCGAATCTGCCAAATATTACTTGGATAAGGACCCCGATTTAAATTCAGGCAGACGTGATTTTGTTCTGGAAGCTATTCTATATATTTTGACACATAATTATTTTTTGTTTGAAGATTGTTATTATTTACAGCGTCTTGGAACGGCCATGGGGACCAGGTTTGCACCCAGCTTTGCCAACCTCTATATGGGCCGCTTCGAAGAAGATTACATCTGGAGCGGCCCATTTAGAGAGAACCTGGTCCTCTATGGCCGGTACATAGACGATTTATTTATTATTTGGAATGGGGGAGCACAATTAGCACAAGATTTCGTCACATTTTTAAATGATAATGATTATAATTTAAAGTTCACTCACAATTTTGATTTATTCACCACTCACTTTCTAGATATCACACTATCAATCAATAATAATAAAATCATCTCAACCAATTATGTTAAACCAGTAGGGGCAGGAAACTATCTTCACTATTCAAGTGGACACTACAAACCTTGGATAAGAAATATTCCAAAGAATCAAATTATCAGAATAAGACGGAACTGTTCGGAAGACTCAGCTTTTCAATCACAGGTCGAAATCCTCTTACATCAATTTAAGGAGAGGGGTTATCCGTCACATATTATGGAGGAGTCTAAAAAGTTTGCCAACTCTCTTATAAGAAATAATGTAGATGTTGAGCCGACAAATAAAGTTTCTACAGTTACCATAGCAAAAAAAGAATCTAAGACTAAGACCAAAAGCACATCCATAGTAGGCTCTTTGAAGTTTATTTCTAAGTTTAACAATAGATCTAAAGATATAAAAAAGATTGTCCTTGATAATTTCGAGTTGGTCAAACAAGATTCTATTTTAAATAAATGTTTAACTGATAAACCGAATGTTATCTTTAGGAGAAATACAAACCTAAAGGAGATGTTGGCTCCCAGTTATTTAAAACCACTTGACCTTACTGTAAATTCCTCTTGGTTACCAAAAAGACCATTGGGTAATTTTAGATGTAATATGCAAGTCTGTCTGACATGTAAATATATGTTAAATAAAACTACAAATGTTAAATCTACAACTAATGGTAATACTTATTCAATTAAACAATTTATTAATTGTGATACAGAATATTGTGTATATCTGTTACAGTGTCCTTGCTCCCTCCAATATGTAGGGAGAACTACAAGGCCTTTGAAGTCTAGATTCAGGGAGCATAGATTAAATATCATTAAGAAACTACAAACTCATAGTGTATCTCGTCACTTTTCTAGGGTACACAATAGTGATCCATCTTCTCTTAGTATTGTTGGCTTGGAACAATTTTCTTGTACAAAAAGAGGGGGTGATAGGTTTAGAAAACTGTGCATCGGAGAATCCTCCTGGATTTTTAAGTTAGATACCTTACATCCGAATGGCCTTAACGAAGCCTTGGATTATTCGTGTTTAGAGTAATTTATTTTATTTTATTCTATTTCCTTTTCCTATTTCCTTATATTTTTATATTCTTAGATTCATATAAGCCTATATTTATACCTTTAGACTTATAAACTCTCTGGTACTCATAAATTATGTGGTGTGAAGTCCATCTATTAATAAAAACTGGCTTATTACAAAAAATAACGAAGAATAATAATTAATAAATAAAAGAAAATCTAAATTTAGTTTATTAATTTATAAGATTATTCTCTATCTGAATTTGCTTATCAAATGCGGAGTTTTTTTCTATTTGAGATTAGTAAAAGTAATCAACTCGAGATAGGTGTTTGAAACTCTAGAATGATTGTATATATATGTTTTTTGGTAGAACATCTGTACACAATTATATTATAAAGTTCTAGATATGATTATTCTATCTAGGAGTTTGTAATATTTGGGGACTCTTGTTCACTAACAAGAGAAAGTCGTTTGGTTAATAATTTATATAAGATAGAAATATATGTCTAAAAGTGATGTTCGATTAATAGACAGGAATCATGGTAATTAAGTTTAAAGTGAGAAAAAATACTCATTAATGTATATAATTTGTTAGATTGACTCAGTAGATGTTCAATATAATATTAACTGTGTTGTATGATCAACTTTTAACTACAAAGAATAACTTTCTAGTATGTGCAGCATATAATCTAAATATTTCAGCCTATTAAATAGATCCAGCTGATGCAAGCAATTTCATTAGAAAGTGTTTAAATATGTGACTGAATAGAGGGGAGGTATTCGTCCTGAGGAAGTCTCCGGTTGCCAAGGAGACGAAACGCGTTGACGCCCACTTTCCGAAGTTCAGCTGTTCGGCACTACCTGCTGACCTATCTTGCCAAACGGTCTCACAGCCAACGATCTTCACAGCTACATCCCATCACGGCTTGGTTACACGCCGGGCGCTCCGGCCAGCGGCTCTCGGCGAGGGCACTGACATCCGTCCAGGTGCTGTGCTGCAGACGTCAGGTTCTCTGTCTACCCGTACCGAGTGAGTGATATTGGCCGCTGCAGTGAGGTCTAACACCCGGCTTGAGGAGATTACCACTATCACAGACGTCCAGTTTTCCGCTCACCTGTACCGAGTGACTGCTACTGGCCTCCGCAGTGAGGTCTAACACCCGGTGTGAGGAGGTGGGTTCTTTGGAGATCTTCACACAGGTCAATAAGAACCATTTTATCCGGAATTCAGCCGTGAAAAATATACGGCCTTTTCCAAACCAGCTTCAATCAGTTCAATTAACTGCATACCAATCTATGTGCACGTATATTAACGGATCCTGCTTATCCATACTCACAGAAATCTGCACATGGGTAATTATACCTCAATATATACAAAAGTTCATTACTAAATAAAGCCGTGATTATTTTTACGAGACATTTATTAATCACTGGGACGCCAGTGTACTTTCCTTCATTTTTTAGTAATATAACAAAGATATCTTATCTCATTACATGCTATACTAATTGTGATTATAAATTAATTGTTGCCTAATACATGCTGCTTATTCTGTATGAAATGTATACCGCTTTTTAAATATTAGATAAAGAATTTATTGTTATACCTTCACAGTTCTACTGAGTCAATTATTCTATATGACAGACTGCACACTATAGCTCAACCTGATACAGTGGTTATATAGCGCAGAGTATACTATATATTTTCTCCTGCTGATACTACTGTGTCTCTGCCTTCACTGCATACTGTCCTGCTGCATTCTGCAATCATAAATTAAGAGGGAAGTCGAGGTAGAGAGTATCATCCTCCTATATCTCCGCTGGTCGGAAAGCTTCATCGGTAGCTCATGAAACCTGATACTACTGTGTCTCTGCCTTCACTGCATACTGTCCTACAGCATTCTGGCTGCCTGTTCTACTGCTGCATAAGAGGGAAAGCTAGTCAAGTTAAAGTGCTCTGTCCGGAGGGCCCCCTGACAGAGGGGTGCCCAGGGTATCATATGCCCTGCATCCCCCCCTTAATCTGGCTACGCTGTGCACCCAAGCATTATAAATATGGCCGTTTACTAAATAATTTCTAACACACTTGTGATTTAGAAATTGCTCCCACTGTTGCTTCATCATACTGTAGGTTTTATAAGCTAAACTGAATGAAGTATTATTTTATGTGGACTGGTTTCCCTACCAGTCTTATACCCACTTGTATTGTTGTAATATCATCATAACTCACAATTTTTTGTTGCACTGCATGTCAAGGTCCTTATTCGGTCAGAGATAAATGTGATTTGCGGCTTTAGTCAGCTCAAACTTACATTATACTTTTAGTATGCATGCACGTGTTTATTAATAATAATAATAATAATAATAATAATACATTTATATATAGAGTGCTCTTTCTCCAACAGGACTCAAGGCGCTTTACAGACATCAAAAACAATGCACATAATACAAAAGATTTAAGTAATACATCAAAAGATAAACCACACAGACATAAAAGAAAACCTTGAGCACACAGAAAGAATAATGCATGATTGGTGTAGGCATTTTGGGTAATAACTTCTAAGGATTGTGTATTCCACCCTCACAAGGTACCAGGTGCGGCAGCTATCTTGGACGCACTGCATAGGATTACCCAGGGTGGAATAGTCTACCCCTAGAAGAGATGATACAAAATGGGGAGATTGCAGAGTCCTAAAGTTCAGAGTAGGGTTCCAACAAAACCGTCAGGTCCATTTATTTTTCATCCCATCCACATGCGCACCAGATAAGGCAGCCATATTGGGCGCACTACGAAGGTTACACTGTGGGAGATGAGCCAGACAATGGCCAATTGCATGTATGGGAAAACTGACACATGTGTAGGAGTATGCTATACCCTGCATGGAAAGATCCAAATGACACACTCCCTGCCCATGGAGTAACCATCCGAGGCAGCCATCTGGGGTGCACTGTGTAGGTTGCTGCTGGCAGGGTGTGCAACCAATGGAGATAAACATTACAAGAATAGCACACTACGCTGTAAGAAGAAAAAGAAGAGAAAAACACATTTGGAGGAACGCTGTAATAACATTAATTTGCGAAAATGATAAATGTCCTGGTCTCATGAGAGCAGTGCAGGTGGGTGTGAGAATGTTGGGAGCACACTAATGTCCAATGGAAATGACCCAGTAAAGTCTGGTCCTGGTGCACAGGCCCCTCGGTTCCCTGCTCAGCTTGACGGGTAGGCCCGGGGGCAGTCATAATGTTCTTGGACAGAGGAATAGTACGTATTGGTCCTGGTGTTCTCATGGCAGAGGTGAGGAGAGGCAGAGCCGGCCCTAACCAATATGATGCCCTAGGCAAGATTTTGGCTGGTGCCCCCTAGCACCGCCGCTAGTTCTGAAGGAGATGCCTGGCATGAGTCAGCTGGCAGCTCTGCTAACGTCGGGCGCCTTTTGTTTATGAAAATTTTTTGCATTATTATGTGGCTAGGATGCACAAGCAGCTTTTGCTGATTAAAATGATATGCAGCATGCCTATATTCTGTGTGCGACTGCGGCTGTATTTGCATACGAAATGCTACATTACAGTGATTTCCAGGAATACACTGCAACGTAGCATTTCGTATGCAGATACAGCCGTAGTCACACACAGAATATAGGCATGCCGCATATCATTTTAATCAGCAGAAGCTGCTGGTGCCCCTAAGCATACCAAATGCCCTAGGCATTTGCCTAGTTTGCCTATACCTAAGGCCGGCTCTGAGGAGAGGCCACATAATGCTCCTGAGTTGCAGTGTTTGGGGAACTAGTTTAATTATAGATTCTAGCTTAGTCCAAAGTCCAAAGTCCAAATCCAGTTCAAACTCTGGTTCTAACATCATCCTTAAAATGCATCCTTAACAAATGCATACTTCACAAATGCTTGCAGGCCAAGTTTTGACTGCAGGCCTTGAGGATATTGCTCTTACATTGCACAACTTTACATATTGCACGACTGCAGGGAACCAGGACTGGAATGGGCCTGCAGACCGTGACGCAGGCAATGTGCACTACGGGTACAGTATGATTTTGCATTTTTTGGCATTAAACTGTTTTCTCTTACGTCCTAGAGGATGCTGGGGACTCCAAAAGGACCATGGGGTATAGACGGGATCCGCAAGAGCTTGGGCACACTAAAAAGACTTTGACTGGGTGTGAACTGGCTCCTCCCTCTATGCCCCTCCTCCAGACCTCAGACTTTGTGCCCAGGAGTGACTGGACACACACTAGGGGAGCTCTCCTGAGTTTCTCTGGAAAGACTTTTGTCAGGTTTTTTATTTTCAGGGAGACCTGCTGGCTACAGGCTCCCTGTATCGTGGGACTGAGGAGAGAGAAGTCAGACCTTCTTCTGCTTAGTTAAGGGCTCTGCTTCTTAGCTCCAGAGGGTTCGATCACTTGGTTCGCCTAGCTGCTTGTTCCCGGAGCCGCGCCGTCACCCCCCTCACAGATGCCAGAAGCCATAAGCCAGGTGAGTATTAGAAGATCTGAAGACTTCAGTGACGGCAGAAGACTTCAGCAACGAGGTACAGCGCAGCGGTAGCGCTGCGCTCCATGCTCCCACACAGATCCACCAACGGCACTCACAGGGTGCAGGGCGCTTGGCACTCACAGGGTGCAGGGCGCTTGGGGGGGGGGGGGGCGTCCTGGGCAGCAGTTGCTGAGGTTGTTACAACTGGTTAACACTATATTCGGTGCCTGGGCAAATTTCATGTAAATTTTATGTAAGGGTTGAAGAGAGAGAAAATAATGTACCCTTCATAAAATTTATTGATACAATGTATATTTGAAAGGGTCATCTCTTTTATGGTTGAATGTTCCAATGAAGTTTTGCTTTTTAATAAATTGATTTATTTGGTCAAATTTATATTTAGATAGTGATTGTATTGCGCCCTTTCGTACATTTCAGAACTGGTATTACATTTTGATCCTTGCTAACAGAAGGGTTGTGTCAAAGGGCAGTAACTTTACAGCGCAAGATAAGGGTATATTTTGGTACTGATAGAGATATATATATATATATATATATATATCATACTTGCTTACTCTCCCGGAATGGCCGGGAGGCTCCCGAAAATCGGGTGACCCTCCCGGCCCCCCGGAAGAGCAGGCAAGTCTCCCGATTTGCGGGGGTCCCCCCTGCCCGTCCGCCCACTTAGTGTGTAAAGTGGACGGTCCGGGCAGTCGATGACGCGATTCTTGCTGAATCGCGTCATCATAGTCACGCCCCCTGCAGTGTAATGCCGGTGATCGCGGCATTACAGAGCGGGGGCGTGGCTTAAAGGAGGTGTCACTGTGACCCCACCCTTGCTCCGCCTCCGGCCACCCCCTCCTATACAGCACAGCCTCCCCTGCCCGCCCGCTGAGCCGACCTGGCTGCTCTCTCCCGCAGAGAGCAGCCAGAATATCGGTAAGTATGATATATATATATATATAAAATTACATATACAGGGCCGCATTAAGGTAGGGTCGACAAGGGCAGTCGTCCCAGGGCCCCAACATACATCTGTCATTAAGCAGAGTATTACTCTTCCAGCAGCTGAGCTGTGCAGCCGCCAAGGAGGTCGTCCGCGTCCAGCGAATGAAATACTGTAACTTAAGACAGTAGGCAGGAGAGAGCAGCAAGGAGTGCTACTGCACTCTGGTCTTACCGCCGGCTGCTGCTACGCATCCGTGTGGTCCCTGCCTCACCCGCGAATCAGGAGTTCACACTGTCCGCCCCCCGATGGAGAGACCTGGCTGCCCTCCCTTCTCCTCCGGCCCGTGGGTCATGTAAGTGGGCTGCAGCCCTCCCTCTCCGCTGCAGGCACCCTGTCCCCTTCCTCCCTGTGTGGTGGCGGACTGCCATATTTGCAGCACCAGAGCTGTGTACTCCTGCTGTGATTGGGAAGGGGGGGGGGGGGCTGTGTGCCGTGCTCCTGGTGTGGGGTAGGGAAGGGGGGTGGTACTGTCTGCCACTGCTTTGTGTGCGAATTAGTGGGGGGCCCCACAACTTTGTCGCCCTATATATATACACATGTTGTATAAAAATAGATGTGTCAGAGCCTAAAATTTCATTAGTAACTGATAGGTGTACCCGGGGGTACTTATCCCCAGAGTTTCCCCCTTCCAGACCTCCCCCTCCCCCCCTCTAATGTCTCCCTGCGCTAGAGACTACTGAGACCCCTTGTGCCTCTTACACAGAATGTGCATGTTTGGATCATGAAGGGTAGGGGGGAGAATATATGCGACCGCAGGATGGGAGGTGTAATCGCGATGGGGGTGGGGGTGGGGTGCGGCGGGAGCACCAGTGGGTAACATGCAGGAGTCTGCACTCTGCATGATCAAGGGTACCATCATGGTGCAGAAATATGCCGGATGCTATGGGGGCAGAGGAGGCTTGCAGAGGAAGGAGGCTGGAGCAGACAGTGCACAAAAGAAGCGGCTTATTACGCAATGGTTTACACACACTTACACTGTCAGTGCCGCTGGCTGCTAAAAGCTGGGCGTCCGTCCCTGCTCCTCATCTCAGTTATAAAGAAGAGTTGGAGCTCAGCCTAAATAATAATAAATTAAGCATTATTTTATTGCCAGCGCAAATCACCGTCCTCTAGTGGCCGCCGCCCATAGGCAGCTGTCTAAAGCTGCCTAGTGATGGCGCCGGCCGTGGTGAGACCCTGTGAATAAAGAAATCAACTTCACTTTTTTTCATTTTTAACAGTTGCGCTGTCAAATGCTCTACAGTATCCGGTGGCTAGACACTTTAAAGCCCAGCAACATAGTCTGGCCACGCTCCGCTATAAGATCATAGACTGGGTACCCCCCAACGTAAGAGGAGGAGACAGGGGAAGAATCCCCTTTCAAAAAGAAGCCCGCTGAATACTTACATTGCAGAACGCAATGTTACCCCTCAGTTGTTCTCTGTAGTTCATCATTATTTACACTATTTACACTATTTAGTATTTACACTATTTGCAATTATGGAGCATTGCTTCTGAATAGTGATGTGCACCGGAAATTTTTCAGGTTTTGTGTTTTGGTTTTGAATTCGGTTCCGCGGCTGTGTTTTGGATTCGGACGCGTTTTGGCAAAACCTCCCTTAAAAATTTTTGTCGGATTCGGGTGTGTTTTGGATTCGGGTGTTTTTTAAAAAAAACAACCCTCAAAAACAGCTAAAATCATAGAATTTGGGGGTAATTTTGATCCTATAGTATTATTAACATCAATAAGCATAATTTCCACTAATTTCCAGTCTATTCTGAACACCTCACACCTCACAATATTATTTTTAGTCCTAAAATTTGCACCGAGGTCGCTGAATGACTAAGCGTAAGCGACCCAAGTGGCCGATACAAACTCCTGGCCCATCTAGGAGTGGCACTGCAGTGTCAGACAGGATGGCACTTAAAAAAATTGGCCCCAAACATCACATGATGCAAAGATAAATTAAAAAAAAAGAGGTGCGAGATGGAATTGTCCTTGGGCCCTCCCACCCACCCTTATGTTGTATAAACAGGACATGCACACTTTAACAAACCCATCATTTCAGCGACAGGGTCTGCCACACGACTGTGGCTGCCACACGACTGTGGCTGAAATGACTGGTTGGTTTGGGCCCCCACCAAAAAAGAAGCAATCAATCTCTCTTTGCACAAACTGGCTCTACAGAGGCAAGATGTCGACCTCATCATCATCCGCCGATTCCTCACCCCTTTCACTGTGTACATTCCCCTCCTCACAGAGTATTAATTTGCCCCCACTGGAATCCACCATCACAGGTCCCTATGTACTTTCTGGAGGCAATTGCTGGTAAATGTCTCCACGGAGGAATTGATTATAATTCATTTTGATGAACATCATCTTCTCCACATTTTGTGGAAGTAACCTTGTACGCCGATCCCTGACAAGGTGACCGGCTGCACTAAACACTCTTTCGGAGTACACGCTGGAGGGGGGGAAACTTAGATAAAATAAAGCCAGTTTGTGCAAGGGCCTCCAAATTGCCTCTTTTTCCTGCCAGTATATGTACGGACTGTCTGACATGCCTACTTGGATGCTGTCACTCATATAATCCTCCACCATTCTTTCAATGGTGACAGAATCATATGCAGTGACAGTAGACGACATGTCAGTAATCGTTGGCAGGCCCTTCAGTCCGGACCAGATGTCAGTTTTCACTCCTGACTGCCCTGCATCACCGCCAGCGGGTGGTTTTAGAAATTTGATCCTTTTCCTGGCAGCTCCAGTGGCGGTAGAAAATGAAGGAGGAGCTGTTGGCGGGTCACGTTCCACTTGACTTGACGATTGTCTCACCAGCAGGTCTTTGAACATCTGCAGACTTGTGTCTGCCGGAAAGAGAGAAACAACGTAGGCTTTAAACCTAGGATCGAGCATGGTGGCCAAAATGTAGTGCTCTGATTTCAACATATTGACCACCCGTGAATCCTGGTTAAGCGAATGAAGGGCTCCATCCACAAGTCCCACATGCCTAGCGGAATCGCTCCATTTTAGCTCCTCCTTCAATCTCTGCAGCTGCTTCTGCAAAAGCCTGATGAGGGGAATGACCTGACTCGGGCTGGCAGTGTCTGAACTGACTTCACGTGTGGCAAGTTCAAACGGTTGCAGAACCGTGCACAACTTTGAAATCATTCTCCACTGCGCTTGAGTCAGGTGCATTCCCCCTCCTTTGAAAGTGGCCCACAATTCTTCGGGCCACCGACAGCATCTCTTGCACGCCCCTGTCGTTTTTTAAAAAGTTCTGCACCACAAATTAATTGTATGTGCAAAACATGGGACGTGCTGGAATTTGCCCACATGTAATGCACGCACAATATTGGTGGCGATGTCCGATGTCACAAATCCTCAGGAGAGTCCAATTGGGGTAAACCAATCTGTGATAATGTTCCTCAGTTTCCGTAAGAGGTTGTCAGCTGTGTGCCTCTTATAGAAAGCGGTGTTACAAAGCGTAGCCTGCCTAGGAACGAGTTGGCGTTTGCGAGATGCTGCTACTGGTGACGCCGCTGCTGTTCTTGCTGCGGGAGGCAATACATCTACCCAGTGGGCTGTCACAGTCATATAGTCCTTAGTCTGCCCGCCTCCACTTGTCCACATGTCTGTGGTTAAGTGGACATTGGGTACAACTGCATTTTTTAGGACACTGGTGACTCTTTTTCTGACATCTGTGTGAATTCTCGGTATCGCCTGCCTAGAGAAGTGGAACCTAGATGGTATTTGGTACCGGGGACACACTACCTCAAGAAATTCTCTAATTGCCGGTGAACTAACGCCGGATACCGGATGCACGTCTAACATCAACACAGCTGCCAAGGCCTGAGTTATCCACTTTGCAACAGGATGACTGCTGTGATATTTCATCTTCCTCGCAAAGGACTGTTGGACAGTCAATTGATTACTGGAAGTAGTACAAGTGGTCTTCCGACTTCCCCTCTGGGATGACGATCGACTCCCAGCAGCAACAACAGCAGCAGTAGGCGTTACACTCAAGGATCCATCGGAGGAATCCCAGTCAGGAGAGGACTCGTCAGACTTGCCAGTGACATGGCCTGCAGGACTATTGGCGTTCCTGTCTAAGGAGGAAATTGACACTGAGGGAGTTGGTGGTGTGGTTTGCGCTGGGAGCTTGGGTACAAGAGGAAGAAGGGATTTAGTTGTCAGTGGACTGTTTCCGCTGTCACCCAAAGTTTTTGATTACTTCTGATGAATGCACCCCAGGTGATGTATAAGGGAGGATGTTCCTAGGTGGTTAACGTCCTTACCCCTACTTATTACAGCTTGACAAAGGCAACACACGGCTTGACACCAGTTGTCCACATTTCTGTTGAAATAATTCCACACGAAAAGGTGATTTTTTTTTTTTGTATTTTGACCAGGCATGCCAATGGCATTATTCATTCCACGGACAACAGGTGTCTCCCCTGGTATCTGACTTAAACAAACCACCGTCAGAATCCTCCTGGTCAATTTCCCCCTCAGCGCCAGCAACACCCATATCCTCATCCTGGTGTACTTCAACAGTGACATCTTCAATTTGAATATCAGGAACTGTACTGTGGGTGCTCCTTCCAGCACTTGCAGGGGGCGTGCAAATGGTGGAAGGAGCCACCTCTTCCCGTCCACTGTTGGGAAGGTCAGGCAACACAACCGACACAATTGGACTCTCCTTGGGGATTTGTAATTTAAAAGAACGCACAGTTATTTGCTGTGCTTTTGCCAGTTTAACTCTTTTCATTTTTCTAGCGGGAGGATGAGTGCTTCCATCCTCATATGAAGCTGACCCACTAGTCATGAGGAACATAGGAGAGGGCCTTAGCCGTTCCTTGCCACTCCGTGTCGTAAATGGCATATTGGCAAGTTTACGCTTCTCCTCAGACGCTTTTAATTTAGATTTTTGGGTCATTTTACTGAACTTTTGTTTTTTGGATTTTACATGCTCTCTACTATGACATTGGGCATCGGCCTTGGCAGACGACGTTGATGGCATTTCATCGTCTCTGCCATGACTAGTGGCAGCAGCTTCAGCACTAGGTGGAAGTGGATCTTGATCTTTCCCTATTTTACCCTCCACATTTTTGTTCTCCATTTTTTAATGTGTGGAATTATATGCCAGCTGCAAGATACAGCAATGGACTACTGTACTGTACTACTACTATATACAGGTGGTCACCACAATGCAGCACTGTACTACTATATACTGATCCCCACAATGCAGAAAATATATTGAGCACTGATCCGGAGAATAGAACTGAGTCTGACACGGAGCTGCAAGATACAG
Organism: Pseudophryne corroboree; assembly: GCF_028390025.1. Lineage (NCBI taxonomy): Eukaryota > Metazoa > Chordata > Amphibia > Anura > Myobatrachidae > Pseudophryne > Pseudophryne corroboree. The sequence continues at coordinate 263,355,764 of NC_086445.1, forward strand.
CAATGGACAACTGTACTGTACTACTATATACTGGTGGTCACCACAATGCAGCACTGTACTACTATATATACTGGTCCCCACAATGCAGCACAGATCTTGAGCACTGATCCGGAAAATAGAACTGAGTCTGACACGGAGCTGCAAGATACAGCAATGGACAACTGTACTATACTACTATATACTGGTGGTCACCACAATGCAACACTGTACTACTATATACTGGTCCACACAATGCAGCAAAGATATTGAGCACTGAACCGGAGAATAAAACTGAGTCTGACACGGAGCTGCAAGAAACAGCAATGGACAACTGTACTGTACTACTATATACTGGTGGTCACCACAATGCAGCACTGTACTACTATATACTGGTCCCCACAATGCAGCACTGTACTACTATATACTGGTCCCCACAATGCAGCACAGATATTGAGCACTGATCCGAAGAACTGAGTCTGACACGGAGCTGCAAGATACAGCAATGGACAACTGTACTGTACTACTATATTCTGGTGGTCACCACAATGCAGCACTGTACTACTATATATACTGGTCCCCACAATGCAGCACAGATACTGAGCACTGATCCGGAGAATAGAACTGAGTCTGACACGGAGCTGCAAGATACAGCAATGGACAACTGTACTATACTACTATATACTGGTGGTCACAATGCAGCACTGTACTACTATATACTGGTCCCCACAATGCAGCACTGTACTACTATATACTGGTCCCCACAATGCAGCACAGATATTGAGCACTGATCCGAAGAACTGAGTCTGACATGGAGCTGCAAGATACAGCAATGGACAACTGTACTGTACTACTATATTCTGGTGGTCACCACAATGCAGCACTGTACTACTATATATACTGGTCCCCACAATGCAGCACAGATACTGAGCACTGATCCGGAGAATAGAACTGAGTCTGACACGGAGCTGCAAAATACAGCAATGGACAACTGTACTGTACTACTATATACTGGTGGTCACCACAATGCAGCACTGTACTACTATATATACTGGTCCCCACAATGCAGCACAGATATTGAGCACTGATCCGGAGAATAGAACTGAGTCTGACACAGAGCTGCAACATACAGCAATGGACAACTGTACTATACTACTATATACTGGTGGTCACCACAATGCAGCACTGTACTACTATATACTGGTCCCCACAATGCAGCAAAGATATTGAGCACTGAACCGGAGAATAGAACTGATTGGTTTAGAAATTCCCCTCACTCAAGAGAGTGGGTGTACACGCGCTCGATAGAGCTGTTTTACCTAAGCAGCTGTCTTAATATTGGATAGTCAATCCAAACTAAATGAAAAAACAATTGTACCAAGAGTACTACTAACAGCGCTATTAATAAATCTATGCAGACAGGCGTGAAGATTAATCAGTAATTTAATACAGTGAAAAATATTAAAAATGCTAAAAAATTGAAGCAATCAGAACGGTGTAATACACTTTAAAATAATAAAAACAGTGCTGACTGTAAAGTATCCAAATAGAGACCTGGTAAGGACACAATAATTATTTATATATCCAGTGGTTGGTGGATCTTAGTTTTCTTAAGCCAAATGCAAACGACTGTCTTTCCACAGATAGTTACCAATCCTGGAGGTGGTATTAAAGGATTTCCTGGCGATGGTTCAGCAAGGCACAGTTTCCAGCGCACCAGTTGTGGTAAAAATAAGAGTCCTCCGTGCAGCAATAGGATGGATGTGTAGAAAGAGTCTCTGGCTATAAAGAGTCCACCGTCCAAATAGTCTGGTATAGTGTCCACAGGTCCAATGAGTAGATTCTTACGCGTTTTGCTGTCTCTCAGGGGCAGCTTTATCAAAGGTGGATACTCTATACCACAGTCACCCCTTATATAGGGCTCATAATTAACTTATCTTACATCACCTGTCTGCAATCTTACTTACATATAAGTTAAATCAAAATCCAATTTCAAAAACATATTTCAATAGAGGAGGCAAACCTATTTAAATCCATATCTTTATTACCAAAAAACAAGTGTTTTTTATAGTATATTAGATGTAAATAATTTTTTACCTAAAAGTGTAATTACCCTTCTTAGAAGTGATAAAGCTAAATATTTATCTTATAACATTCACTATAAAATGGGTAAGAGACTCAGTACGCAATTGGCGTATGGGGTACCGTAAGGGTACGCACTTAGCGTAGCAGACGCTTATCCGTGGTCGAGACGCACATGCGACACGCTCGCTCACAGCTTAACGCTTGGTGACGAGCACGCTATAGGCGGCCGAATACCGTAATGCTACGCTACTAGCGTAGCGTACGCTGGTGACCACGAGGGGAACACGAGCGGCGCAGACGCTCACGGGATGACACTCAGTAAACCTTGTATGCAACTCAATGAAAGGCTGAGCCTATACTGTAAACCTTGGTTTTGTAATGTGAGCACAATGCAATGCTAATTAACCTCTATTGTATGAAAGCCTCTTGAGCAATTGAGACGCTCTGAATACTCTCAGCAATGTAATAAACACACAATACCTTGCTAAGGTTCCAACACCTTTACTAACAATATCTAGCTATGTAAAAGTTAAAAACAGTTAACAGTTCATACACTACAGGCTAACATCAATATCTAAGCAGAATAACTACACATAAATATACAATAGCGTCACAATCTTATACAATAACAGAGAGAGAGAGAATATGGCAAATGCAGTCAGAGATTTAGAATGGTCACAGAGAATAACTTACACACACTGGGGAATGATCGCAGCGCAGTCCTGGTACCAGCTCCGAGTTAGTCAAGATGAAAACCGTTTGTGGAGAGAAGACTGAGCTGGCCAGGCTGGCTGTCCTTATATACACTGCGTACAGTATACTACAAAGGGACCTACAATCTCATTGTTCATTGGACACAGGAATGTCTCCTCGCATCATAACAAAAGGTCATAGGTTAGTTTGAACAGGTGGGCTGTGACTATATCAAACTGCTCAGGTGGGAGGGAATCTCAGAATTCCCGCCGCATGGATAATGAAGCGCAAATATAGTAAATGTCCAGAAACTACTAATAGACATAACTATACGCAGGAGCGATTAATCTTTACCTAACCAGCACCGGATTGTTTCTAATAAAATGTTCTTTAGTTAGGTACCAAACACCACTGCTCAAACCCTGTCTGACCCTTCGTATCATGCAAAGAGGAATTTCTCTGTCCAGCGACCAGTTACATTAAACAAACTTTCAGTCATTAAGGGGAACATTATCTATAAAACATATTATTTGGTTTTATTATTTAACGATTGAGTCGCCCGCTAGACGCACACAAACTCTACCGTAAATGCACATACCACGCGCTCGAGCGCATGGCCGAGGAGGCGCCATCACGAAGCTGCGAGTATCCGCACGCACGGGAGAGAATGTGCACGTGCAGCGGGCAAGCGCATGAGGTGAATATATGGCAACGTGTAGCATGATATTTTTCCGACTTTGACAGTCCACCCTTTGGCAGTCATCAATAACTGCCACTTCCTAAAACAGTTCAAAAAAGAAAAATATATGTCATAATGTAAATACCATTTTATGATTGGGTAAAGGGAAGAGAGTAGCAGGTGGGAAAAAGGTATGATCTAGTGAAATAGTAGAAGCATGTGTGTATGAATCCATGTTTGAGGGGTCATGTATCATCGTGCCGTACGTGTTTTAGATCAAGCTTCGAGGTATTGCGAAGTATACATTTGAATTCCTTCTTATCCCGTATCAAGGGTCTGTGGATGGGCTGTCAAACTTTACCGAGCTCTTTTCGGCTTTTGGTTGCAACAAATGGGGGAGCACATTTAGTTGATGATACATGAATGGGGGGATATGTGAGTGCTGATATCTGTATCTATATTCCCTATCGACTATGTGTGTCATTACCTGAAGGTTGTAGAGGTGAAGATAAGAAGCAATTATTATAAATGCAGTCGTAAACTATGTGAGTTTAATATGCATTTGATGATTGATGTCTTGTCTGAAGTCTTGTCTTGATGTACATGTTGTCTGATGTCTCTCGGTGCTTTTGCTATAAATAACGAGCAAAAGTTGTTCCATTGTCCATAAAGTTACAGTCTCTAAAGTGTTGGGCTATCGTAAAGTTAAAGTCACTAGGGAAATTGGGGGCTTGTAGCATAGTTCATCAATGGTCTGTATAAAAGAGGTTGTCAAATTCTTCTTCCAAGCGGATGTCTTTGTACCTTGGAGGAAAACAAAGGAGAAACGGGTGAAAGAAACGGATCGTGGAATCACATTTTCATCACAACATTGTCTCTATCGTTGGGTCATAAATCAAATTAGTTGTTGTTAGTACAGTGTCCTCGCTCCTTAAACTCATCACCCTGGTATTACTTTTACTCTTCGTTAAAACCCGAACGCATCTAAATATCAGGCCAACCAATATGACGACTCCCAGAATACACAAGAGAAATTTCCCTACATCCATAATAATACCTTGGGCCCATTCTCCTAAGCCCGAGAACCAATTTCGTGGGTTCAACCATGACACCCAACTGGTCAGCTCATTACCCACAGCAGCGAGTGTGAGATTGTGTTTCCTTCGAAACTCCCACTTTAATTGTAAAATGTCATCCATCTTTTGGTCTATGACCTCGGCTGGGTCCTCCGTGCTGTTTGTAATGTACGTGCAGCACTTTATTCCATATTGAGTTACTAGGGTAACACAATACCCGCCTGTCACAGCTGTGAGGTAATTAAGAATCATCCTATGCTGAACCAGTTCTGTTTTGTAGGCTTGTAACTCTTTCCCAGTGTACCTGAATGTGTCGTCATACATTTCGGTGATATTGTCTAACAATAAGCGCAGATATATATTTATAATTTATCACTCCTCTGGCGGTACGGGTGATATCTAACGCGAGTAGGAATTGAATCCCGGTGGATTCATGGATCAGATCAGAGGCTGAATGCTCTGTCCTCTCTATCAGGTGCCGTTTAACGACGTGCTCGTAATGAGTGTAAGTATAAGGAGCTTGGGCACTGCGGTGAATATCTTTCATTTTGTTATGGGTTACAGTCATTACTTCAGGCAGTACTTTTCCAATATAACACAGTCCCTCTGAGTTTGGGGCAAGCCACTTATACGCCTTCCTCCCGCATATGAAATATGCATCATCGGGGAGAACATATGGGACGGAGTATGACATTATCATGTTACAAATTTTCCATGTGAAATCTCCTAACCCTAATTCTCCCATCTGTTTAGTACACGTATCAGGTTGTACGATATGTGCACAGTATCCTGGTGATACTTCTCCAATTCGCATGGTCCTACTTCCTAGAGTGTACCTATACCGGAAATATTTTCCATGGTCGGCTATCTGGCGTATAAGTTCTGTGTCTATGGGCATTCTGTCGGGTCTGTATGAAAAGGTCATGGTTTGATTACTCCATGACACTTCCCAATTTCCCGGCTTTCGGGGATTGGAAATGTTAAAGCACACTAAGGACCTATCCACATGATATTGGTGGAGCTTCAAACTAGGAGGACTAGAGATATTAAACCTCTTGTCCACAGGCCTCCCACCACTTAGCTCAAGTACCTCTCCTACAGTTAAAGGGAATGGTACTAGTCCTGATTTGCTATGACCTTGAGGTACTTGAGAGCATACCCAACAGTCTTTCTGGTTTAACACTTTACCCACTAAGGAGTGATAGTCACTCAATGGATGCCGGTCCATGTGGACATTAAAACTGGACTGACATTTCTTGATGCACCCATCCTCAACTATATTGTCACAATGCCTACGGATGCAGTTTTCTTCAGCTAACAATCCTTCACAATTCCTTCTATTTTCAATGCTACCAGATCGTTTTCTGATACTCGCCTTTACTCTGTGATTGTGTTGTTCTTGGAAATCTACGCCTCCATCCTGGTCATCAGAACCCATTCCAGATCCTTTCTCGACCTCCATGGTACTCTCACCGAAACAGACTGCTCTGGTCAACATCATGGTCAACAGGAAAATCCGGATCACAGTCTCTTGGGGCAAGTCCATCTTAGAGGAGTAAAAGGAGAAAAATAAGAAGGGGGAAAGGAAATAGGAGGGAGGTGGGAACTGGAGAAAATAACAAATGGGAAAAAGAAATCTGGCTCGACAAGCTTCCGGTCTTATTATTCTCAGCGCTCAGGTGTCGTCTCAATCCTCCCTGAACAGACACTCTAGTAATACAACCTCTACCGTCTGTTCTTTATCACGGGACCTCTCTGGGTCAGTGACCTTTTTACAATGAGACGAATGGACCCAAGTCTCTCTCTCGGCAACCTTCAATGCTGTTGTGCTGGTCAATAAGACTTGATATGGTCCTTCCCATCTGTCAATAAGGCAACCTGAGTGTAGAAAATTCCGTATCATTCCATAATCCCCAGGTTCAATGTCATGACAATTACTGTCTGGCAGATCAGGAATCACCAACTTTAGATTATCATTCTGATTCCGCAATTGCTTACTCATTTTAACCAAGTACTTTACGGTTACTTCATTGCTACATTTCAAATCATCCTGGGGGTTAATCATAACATGGGGTTGTCGACCAAACAGAATTTCAAAAGGAGACAGATTAAGAGGGGACCTGGGAGTGGTTCTGATGCTGTATAATACAATTGGCAAAGCTTCGGGCCATAACAGTCCTGTTTCAGTCATTACCTTGCTCAATTTATTTTTAATAGTGCTGTTTACTCTTTCCACCTTCGCACTTGCCTGGGGGCGGTACGGAGTGTGCAGCTTACTATTAATTCCCATCAACTTACACATTGTTTGAAAGACTTCACCTGTAAAATGGGTACCCCTATCACTTTCAATGATTCTAGGGATACCATACCTACACACAAATTCCTGCACAATTTACTTTGCAGTAAATACAGCGGTATTTGTGGTCGCGGGAAATGCTTCAACCCAATTTGAGAACACATCAATACAGACCAATACATATTTTAAATTTCTACAAGGTGGCAATTGTATGAAATCAATTTGTATTACCTGAAAAGGACCATCTGTCGGAGGGATATGGGATGGCTCTGTCGGTATTGCCTTTCCGATATTCTTCCTCAAGCAGGTGAGACATGTCATCGCTCTTTTACCCGCATGGGAAGAAAATCCTGGGGCGCACCAATAAGCTCTTACCAACTTACACATTCCTTCTTTGCCTAGATGAGTCAGCCCATGTGCCGCTTCCGCTAGACTTGGAAGGTATGCTCTGGGTGCCACTGGCTTACCCTGTCCATCTGTCCAGAGTCCTGAGGACTCCTGGCCATATCCTTTTGACTTCCAAACTGCCTTTTCCTGTGGGGAACACAAATTTTGCATTTCACACAATTTCTGTGTGTTTACAGTATTAAATACCATCATTTGTGTACTGTCTGTTTGTATGGGGTTACTAGCTGCTGATTTAGCAGCTTCGTCTGCTCGGCTGTTACCAAGTGATACCGGGTCTTGGCTATATGTGTGAGCTTTACACTTGATAACAGCCACTCTGTCGGGTTCCTGTATCGCTGTTAGAAGTCTTTTGATGTGGGCTGCATGCGCTACGGGTGTGCCAGCTGCCGTCATGAAATTTCTGAGGTGCCATAGGGCCCCGAAATCATGGACTACTCCGAAGGCGTACCTAGAATCTGTGTAAATGGTGGCTGATTTGCCCTTAGCCAATTCACATGCTCTGGTTAGGGCAACCAGTTCAGCAACTTGTGCTGAGTGTGGTGGGCCTAGCGGTTCCGCTTCTATGGTACCTTGGTCATCTACGACTGCGTATCCAGTACACAAGTCTCCCGAGTCCGTCTGTCTGTGACAACTACCGTCAGAGTAGAAAGTAAAATCTACATCTTCCAGTGGGTTGTCACTGATGTCAGGCCTTGCCGTGAAATTTTGGGTCAAATATTCCATACAATCATGCGTGTCATCCCCTGTATTAAATCCTCCTTCACCATCACTCTCATCCTCCACCCTTTGTGCCTGTCCAGGCACACCTGGGAGATACGTTGCAGGATTTAATGCGCTGCATCTCCTTATGGTGATGTTTACGGGGGCCATCAATGCCAATTCCCATCTTGTAAACCGCGCTGATGAGACGTGTCTGGTTTGGGCCGAATTCAGTAAGGCTGACACTGCATGTGGTGTATGAATTGTGAGGTTGTGTCCTAGCACTACATCTTCGCTTTTTGTGACTAGCAATGCTATTGCTGCAACGCTTCGCAAGCATGTGGGGAGGGATCGCACTACCATATCTAGCTGAGCGCTATAGTAGGCTACCGGCCTGCTGGCATCACCATGCTTCTGGGTTAAGACACCTGCTGCGCACCCAGCACTCTCTGTTCCGTACAGCTCAAAGGGTTTCCCATAGTCAGGCATACCTAATGCCGGTGCCTGCGTTAGGCACTGTTTAAGTCTCTCAAATGCCATCTCAGACTCGTCTGTGTGCGAAATCCGATCAGGTTTGTTTGAGGAGACCATCTCCTGCAAAGGTAGGGCTAGTATGGAAAAACCTGGGATCCAGTTACGACAATACCTGTTATGATTCCAGTACTTCTGACCAGAGGAGATCGTATGGCTGAGGTCAGAGTACTGGGAAGATATGCTGGTTGTGGGAGCAGGAAAGCCTAGTAACCCCTGGCGCCCTAACTCCGTTGTCTCGCCCGTGTTATCAGAAATCCCCTGCGAGACTATGGTTGCTTGAGCCCATGGCAGCCGCGTTCGAAGGGCGGATTATGTCTGCCCAACCCCGATGCCCCCTCAGGTCTTAATGGGAGACAAAGGGAAATCCGAGACAGGGTGATAACAAGGGGCCCTCTGACTAAGCAACCAGGCCAGGGGTTACAAGCTAACTAACTAAATCAAAAGGTATGTGCGGACTAGCCGCCAGGGAAAAGGACAACCAAGGATCCACGGATCCGACACTCCTATCCGGCACCGCTGGACACCAGAGTGGATCTTGTGGAAGCGGAATCCTCCGCAAAGCTCCAGAACTCAAAATAAACACAATAATAAATAGTAGCGGACAAGCCGCAACACACGGCTGCGCCGCGACTCACGAACACCACCAGATGTTAAAGGTGCTCGGTCAGACTCCAGGAACAGATGGTAACTTCCGAGTACTGGATCACTGAGAACAGGAACAAACGAACAGACCGGGACTGGGAACTCTCTCTGCAGCAGAATCAGGCAAACAGGAAGCTGCCGACACCGACTTTCAGAACTGGAGGACAGGCAGAATCCACTGGAACTCAGGGTAGGACACGGGATCAGACACAGGGACTGACACAGGAATCAACACAGGGACTGACACAGGAATCCACACAGGGACTGACACAGGAATCCACACAGGGACTGACAGGAACCAGCTCAAACTTAAAGCAGACTGCAACCCAAGGAATATCATCAGCATCTGCTAACTGCAGTGAGCCAGCATATATCAGAGAGGCCTAATTAATTATCTCTTGCAGCTGGCCTGCTGCACGACTAAGCTGACAAGATGCAATCAGCAGCCAGATGAGGCTGAACACATGGGAACAAGCTGCAATTGCACAGACTCACCAGCGGCAGCAGACAAGAGTAATCCAAAACAGAGCAATGGGAAATCCTGGCATGCAAGACAACTAAATAAACATAAAATAGGAATGAACCACTACCTGTGGTTCATAACAGTATCCCCTCCTTAAGGGTGAGCTCCGAGCACCCCATGACACCCACGGGGAACATAAACAGAAGTATAACATGAAATACAGAACAAACTGCAAAACAGGAATGAGCCACAGCCGTGGCTCATAACAGTACCCCCCCCTTGAGGAGGGGTCAAAAGACCCCAAAATTCAGACTATCCAGAACAAGGGATACAAAAAAAAAAACCTGACACTTTGGTCTAACAAACACGAAAACAGAAACAAGCTGCAACCACAGCTTGTAACAGTGCCCTCCCCTTGATGGTGGCCACTGGACACAAGACAAGGGAAAAAAAATCTTTTTTTTTTTTTTTTTATCAAGGCAAGAGTCAAAAAATTATTTCTTTTTCTTCCTCTTCTTTTTACAAAGCTCTTTAGGTCTGACCAAGGTAATTCCCCAAACATTGTCTGAACTGATGGTACCACCCAGCAAGGCTGCGTTCAAATCAGAGACAGGTCTCTTACCCTTGGGAGCTGAACTTTCTGGTAAAGTACTATTATTAGAAGAAGTAGTCAGAAAAGCACATCCTGCAGTCACAACAACGGGCTGAGACTCCTGTGCCGAGTTTACAGTATTTTGTGGACTCTCAGCAGACAAGACGGGTGACTTAGAGGAACCTGAACCAATTTCTTTGGAACCATATCTTTTAATGATTGCATCACTGAATGCTGGGGGATCCTGAAGAATGGGATCTTCAGCTTTCATTAGGCTGGTCGCCCACTCAAAAGGCTCTCCTCTAAAAGAATAAATAAGATAGAGCACAAGGTTCTCTGGAGTGATGCCCAGAAATGGTCTAGACAACATAAAAATGTAATAGTGTTTGTAAAGCGCCAGAAATTGGGCTAAGTCCCCATCAAAGATTATGGATGTTGAGATATCAGAGTCAGGATCTGTTTCCTTCTCATCTGACTGACTGGAGTGCTTTGCTAGGACCTGGTCACTATTGACCTTACTCGAGGCTGAGACTCTCTGAACCCCACCCGGGGCTGAGACTCTCTGAACCCCACCCGGGGCTGAGACTTTCTGAACCCCACCCGGGGCAGTGACTTTCTGAATCCCACCCGGGGCAGTGACTTTCTGAACCCCACCCGGGGCAGTGACTTTCTGAACCCCACCCGGGGCAGTGACTTTCTGAACCCCACCCGGGGCAGTGACTTTCTGAACCCCACCCGGGGCAGTGACTTTCTGAACCCCACCCGGGGCAGTGGCCTCCGGGAACCCCGCTGGGGCAGTGGCCTCCGGGAACCCCGCTGGGGCAGTGGCCTCCGGGAACCCCGCTGGGGCAGTGGCCTCCGGGAACCCCGCTGGGGCAGTGGCCTCCGGGAATCCCGCTGGGGCCAGCACCTCGGATTCTTTTACTGGGACCGGGTCGTTGGCCTCCCTGACTGGGATCGGGCCATCGGCCTCCCTCTCTGAGTCGATAATAATCGAAAGTTCTCCCGGGACTATGACTTCCGGGACTTTTGCTGAAGCAATAACGTTCAGATCCTCCACTAATGCTATGCTTCTTAAGTTCTTTCCTGGGGAAGCGACTTCTAGACCCTTCTTTGGGGCTGCGTCTCTCGAGACCCCACTTGGGGATATTACTTCAAAGATCCCTTCTGGGGTTTTGCTTCTCGAGTTCCCTTCAAGAACTATGGTTTTAGATACCCTTTCTGAGGTTGCGCTCCCCAAGTCCCTACCTGGGGTAACAGCTTCTGAGACCCCTTCTGGTATGGAAACCTGAGCTACAATATTTGATGTCCCTCTATAAGCTTGGGCATCGGGTACCGCTCCAGCACTCTGGGCATCGGGTACCGCTCCAGCACTCTGGGCATCGGGTACCGCTCCAGCACTCTGGGCATCGGGTACCGCTCCAGGACCCTGGGCTACGGGCACCACTCCAGGACCCTGGGCTACGGGCACCACTCCAGGACCCTGGGCTACGGGCACCACTCCAGGACCCTGGGCTACGGGCACCACTCCAGGACCCTGGGCTACGGGCAACACTCCAGGACCCTGGGCTACGGGCAACACTCCAGGACCCTGGGCTACGGGCACCACTCCAGGACCCTGGGCTACGGGCACCACTCCAGGACCCTGGGCTACGGGCACCACTCCAGGACCCTGGGCTACGGGCACCACTCCAGGGACTTGCAACTCCGCTTCCACAGGAACCTCAAGAGAGGAGAGAAACATTCTCTTTTGATTCCTGAATCTATAATGGGGCTCCCTTGCCCAAGGACCCCAATTATAGGACAGAGAGCTTTTTTGTGTGGGTTGTGTGACAAGTACCTCTGCCACAGTAGAGACAGGAGTAGGTCTTGTATCATGACTCAACTTGGCCAGAGGGCAAGACTCGTCACCACACTTTGGCTTGCGCAACTCACAGGTCTGCAGATAATGGCCTAAACCCCCACAATATAGGCATAAGTTTAAGTTTCTGCGACGCAGACGCTCCTCTTCTGAGAGCCTGGGCCGCAGAAAACTTTTAAACTTTTTCTCTTCAATTAAACCAGAGGATTCTCTTGTCACCATACTGTGAACAAGAGTCTCTTTAGAGATAGATGTACTCTCAACGACTTCTGGCAAAATAAGCAAGATTTTAGTCAGAAGGTTTTGCAGTTGCTTTAGGGATTGCTGCAAAACTTCTAGTCGCTCTGGTCTCAAAGCACTGAATACAGAGTTCAGGGCTGCGAGAGATGCCTGCAGGGCTTGCATAGTAGACATAGGAGGATTTAAAAGTAGACAAGACAAGACAAGGCAAGACAAGGCAAGGCAAGACAAGGCAAGGCAAGGCAAGACTAAATTTTGCTAAACAAAACAAGACTTTTTTTTTTTTTTTTTTTAAACACCGGACTGGATTCTAAACACCGGACTGGATTCTAAACACTGGACTGGATTCTAAACACCGGACTGGACTGGATTCTAAACACCGGACTGGACTGGATTCTAAACACCGGACTGGATTCTAAACACCGGACTGGATTCTAAACACCGGACTGGATTCTAAACACCAAATTCTAGACAGGACTGGATTCTTGACACCGGATTGGATTCTGCACACTGAATTCTAGACAAGACTGGATTCTAAACACCAGATTGGATTCAGCACACTGAATTCTAGACAGGACTGGATTCTAGACTAGACACTGGACTGGGCCAAAAAAGAAAAAAAAAGTTTCATTTCTTTTTTGTGGTATGGCTGATGATAATGTTATGATTCCAGTACTTCTGACCAGAGGAGATCGTATGGCTGAGGTCAGAGTACTGGGAAGATATGCTGGTTGTGGGAGCAGGAAAGCCTAGTAACCCCTGGCGCCCTAACTCCGTTGTCTCGCCCGTGTTATCAGAAATCCCCTGCGAGACTATGGTTGCTTGAGCCCATGGCAGCCGCGTTCGAAGGGCGGATTATGTCTGCCCAACCCCGATGCCCCCTCAGGTCTTAATGGGAGACAAAGGGAAATCCGAGACAGGGTGATAACAAGGGGCCCTCTGACTAAGCAACCAGGCCAGGGGTTACAAGCTAACTAACTAAATCAAAAGGTATGTGCGGACTAGCCGCCAGGGAAAAGGACAACCAAGGATCCACGGATCCGACACTCCTATCCGGCACCGCTGGACACCAGAGTGGATCTTGTGGAAGCGGAATCCTCCGCAAAGCTCCAGAACTCAAAATAAACACAATAATAAATAGTAGCGGACAAGCCGCAACACACGGCTGCGCCGCGACTCACGAACACCACCAGATGTTAAAGGTGCTCGGTCAGACTCCAGGAACAGATGGTAACTTCCGAGTACTGGATCACTGAGAACAGGAACAAACGAACAGACCGGGACTGGGAACTCTCTCTGCAGCAGAATCAGGCAAACAGGAAGCTGCCGACACCGACTTTCAGAACTGGAGGACAGGCAGAATCCACTGGAACTCAGGGTAGGACACGGGATCAGACACAGGGACTGACACAGGAATCAACACAGGGACTGACACAGGAATCCACACAGGGACTGACACAGGAATCCACACAGGGACTGACAGGAACCAGCTCAAACTTAAAGCAGACTGCAACCCAAGGAATATCATCAGCATCTGCTAACTGCAGTGAGCCAGCATATATCAGAGAGGCCTAATTAATTATCTCTTGCAGCTGGCCTGCTGCACGACTAAGCTGACAAGATGCAATCAGCAGCCAGATGAGGCTGAACACATGGGAACAAGCTGCAATTGCACAGACTCACCAGCGGCAGCAGACAAGAGTAATCCAAAACAGAGCAATGGGAAATCCTGGCATGCAAGACAACTAAATAAACATAAAATAGGAATGAACCACTACCTGTGGTTCATAACAGTATCCCCTCCTTAAGGGTGAGCTCCGAGCACCCCATGACACCCACGGGGAACATAAACAGAAGTATAACATGAAATACAGAACAAACTGCAAAACAGGAATGAGCCACAGCCGTGGCTCATAACAATACCCACACATTCCTAAAAATGTTCTAATCTGTTGCTGGGTTTGTGGCAGGGTCATGTCACGAATTGCTTGAATTCTATCAGCGGTAAGGTGTCTCAGTCCTTGTGTTAGACAGTGTCCCAAATACTTCACACGGGTTTGGCATAACTGTAACTTGTCCTTGGAAACCTTGTGTCCTGTGTCTGAAAGATGAAACAGGAGTTGTTTCGTATCTCTCAGCGACGCTTCCAGTGAATCTGAACACAGCAGTAAATCATCCACATACTGTATCAATATTGATCCACTCTCTGGTTGGAAAGACTGTAAACAATCATGCAGGGCCTGTGAGAAAATACTTGGACTGTCTATGAAACCTTGTGGTAATCTAGTCCAAGTGTACTGAACTCCTCTGTATGTGAATGCGAATAAGTATTGACTGTCAGGGTGTAGAGGTACCGAGAAGAAAGTGGAGCAGAGGTCAATCACAGTGAAAAATTTGGCAGTGGGAGGGATTTGCATAAGGATGACAGCTGGATTTGGCACTACGGGGAATTGACTCTCAACTATTTTGTTGATCCCTCTTAGATCCTGCACTAATCTGTAACCCCTCCCCCCACTCTTTTTAACAGGGAAGATGGGACTATTGGTAGTGCTGGACGTTCTTACCAGAATGCCCTGTTGTAGCAAGCGCTCTATTACAAGTAAACTCCTAACTCCACCTCTAGCTTCAGAGGGTATTGTGGGATTTTTGGAGCTATCCTACCATCTTTTACATGCACAACTACTGGGGCTACGTTTGCCATCAATCCAGTGTCTTGTCCATCCTTGGTCCAAAGTGATTCCGGTATCTGGGAAATCATTTCCTCTACCTTGGACGGACACCTATTTACAACAACAGTGTGTGACATTAATCTTGTTGGGGAGTCTAGCATATCCTGCGCTTCCTGAGCGTGGTTTTCGGGTATGTCCAAGAACACACCTTCAGGAGTACAGTATATGACGCATCCCATTTTGCACAGTAAATCTCTCCCTAGGAGATTAGTCGGAGCCGATGCAGCCAGCAGAAAAGAATGCTTGGTATGCAAAGGCCCTATCGTAATCTCTGCAGGTTTGCTTAAAGGGTAGTGCTGTACTACTCCTGTTACTCCCATGGCTGGAATTGTTTTACCAGTGATTCTCATGCCCACGGTCGAATTTATCACTGACTTGGCCGTCCCCCGTATCTACAAGGAAATTTAGAGATTTACCAGCTACATCAATTGTGACCTCGGGTTCACTTCCAAGGCTCGCAATTAATTTTACTGGCTGCAGACTACAGGTGTGGCCCCACCTCTATGGTGCGTGGTGACCTCCCTGCATTGCGCTGGCAGCTATTACCTGTGAAGGGGGTAAATGGGAACTATCAGTGACTTGCCAGTCTCTTTTTGGGGGATACCTTTTTGTTTCCCCTGCGTGTGGCTAATAACTCCGTCTCTGCGGTCCTTGATCCCAATTTCGTGTGTCATGTCGTTGTCTAGGGGGTTGATGTGATTTTTGTGCATTTTTCGATCTACAGTCTCGTGCAAAATGTCCCTCTTTATGACAGTAATAACAAGTTACCACATTTGACTTACCCACAGGGGTCGGAGATTTATACAGAGGTGGCCTTGTGGTCAGGGCCTGTATACTTATGGCCATTAACTTATCACTTTGTGACTCCCTGTGTCTGGTGATATTCCGATCATGATCAATAGCGGCCTCTCTCAAAGTAGCCACCGACAGACCTCGCCAACATGGTTGGGTGGTCTGTACCCTCGTCCTCAATACTTCCTTTAAACCATCCATTAACACAGATACTGCTACTTCTCTATGTCTTAATGTCTTCTATGCCTGTATACTTAGCCATTTCCTGTAGTGCCCGATGAAAATAATCAGCAGCTGTTTCTCCCTCTTTTTGTTTGATGGAGAAAATTTTGTTCCATTTGGCAACAGCTGGAAAATACTCTTTTAACTGTAAATTTATTCTCTTTACATTATCTTGGTTGTACACATCCGTAAGGGGTACCTCTTCATCTAATTTACAGTCAGCTATAAATCTCGCTGAGTCGACATTGGAGGGTAAACATGCCCTCAGCAATATCTGCCAGTCTTTGTTATTGGGCTCCACAGTATTTCCTAGCTCTCTAATGTATTTCTGGCTTGCATCTAGATCTTTCCTAGGATCAGGGAATTCAGACACCATTGATCTTAATTCCATTCGGGAAAAGGGGCAGTGCATGGCGATGTGTCTGACAGGAGTGAGTCCTGAAGTGTCAGTTTTCCCATTTGGCACTGCAATTACCCTAACGGGATTAAGTTCAATAACATCATTCTGAGTAGATTCTACAACATGTGGTGTAATGGTTTCAGCATAGTGTATGGTGCCGTACTTACCAGTTGATACGACCTCACTTGTCCCTCCACTAGGGGCCTTTGATACTGCTTTTACTGGTTGGGACGTGCCCACTGTTGTTTCTGCTATGGTGGCTGCTAGAGAGAGTGCCGATATTGTTGTTGGCTCATCCTCTTGGTCACAATCCTGGGGAAAGTTTAAAACAGGGTACAGCTTGCACGGGTTAATATTAGCATCAACAATCTTGGTTACATTATTCTTAACATTTATACAGTTACTAAGTGCATGTTTATCATTCACCAGTGTGTCATTCTCTGTAACCACTTTCTCTCCCGTTATGTATGGTGGTGGGGGAGCGGTGGCTATCAGTTTCCTGATAGGGTTAGATCCAGCCGCTTAAGCCAATCCTCTTTGTATTTCACTTTCCTGTTGCCATAACTGTAAATAATCATAATGTTTGATCCGTCTCTTTGCAGATTTAATGAGACATATCCTTCTCCTTAGATTTTGTAACACCTCGGGACTAAAACTGCCTACCCGTGGGAACTTTTCCCCATCATGCACAGTCATTCTTTCCCATTCATCGCACAAAACCTCTGTGTGTGAACCGTATTTCTCACACATGACATACCTTGCCGACCCGATTGGTCGGTTTACTAAGTCAACCCGAACCGAGATTGATCGCCCCCTACCTGAACAACTGGCCCCCATCTTTGCAGGTGTTGCTTTCACTACCTCTGACCTTCAAATCAGGGTCTTCAGCGAACCCTTACAAAAACCAAGATGTCCGGGGTAGGCCGGCGGCGGAAGTTTACCGAGTACCTCCACTCACTCGCCCACGTCGACCAATACGCCCACACACTGCCTTAGCGCTGGCGTACTCAACCTAGGGCGCCTGCGACCTGAACCTCTATTTACTGGAACATGTGGGTGTGATCCGAAGAGCACTTAACCCTTCCCAGTAACTATTGGTTGTTAGAGAATTCCCGAGTGACCAGCGAACTTCCCTTAAAATAAAAAAAATTACACAAATCACATTAGAATGTACAAATAGCGTTTATGACCCCTCTAGCGTACGCAAATGGTACTGGGTCAAGTTACTAACTAATGCACACAATTACGTGCGGTACAATCGTTCTGCACATAAGCAACTAATCTTATGTGCGGAGCGACCAGTGGAATCGAAAATTGTGGCTGCGAATTCCTTCAGCCAGAGCTTAATGGCCTATATGGGTACCGCACCAACCCTTCCTGGTGTTGTGCTTCTTTATCTCTTTATCTATAGCGGACTTCCTAGTCTGCTGTACCTAGACCTCCTGGTCTGTCTGGACCTCCTGGTCTGTGCTACAGTAGACCTCCTGGTCTGCTATACTCTAATGCTCTTATTTTAAATGTTTAACAACGGATGCCTCCCAAGCCACCGTGCCGTCACTTACACGTATGTACCTCACGAGAACTCGATTATTTCCTGTGGTTCAACCCCAAAATTTAGAAACTTATATATATATACACACTCTTTCACCTCATATACTCTTTACTTTTGTTTCTGCGCAGAAATCCCTTTCATTCAATATCGCAGGCTAATCCCGAGGAGTTTCAACTAGAGAAGGATCTATTAGCTTAAAATTTTGGACACTGAGATTGATTTGCGCTATTATCGCGTTGCCTCCTTATCGCCTAACTAAAACAATACTATCGTGTGATTTGTATCACGTGGGCGTACCCAGACGCTCTGTTGCGTAATATACGCTCCGTGCGTCGGCCCTTGCGTCGCGTACGCTAGTCCCGCCTTTTGTTAGAGACACATGTACGCAAGCCAGGTATATCCACAGAAATACAATTAACACGTTTATATCAATGTAGATGATCTTTAACTGTAATCATTACTGAACACCACACAGAACTTCCTTGTATCTTAGGCAAGCCGTGCGCGTGTTTTATAAATTACTCCTTAACGTATTAATATTACTTTTAACTACCAATAGCAACAAATCTTTCTCAGCATGTTATCAATTGTCAAATGGCAAACAGGAAAGTGAGGTGTGAAAATACACAAATGGAAAAAGAAATACAGGTGTGTGCGTGCGTGCGTGTGTGCGTACGCAAAACAGAAATAAACAGTTCTAAAAGGCAATAGCGTACTGTTCTTACCTTCCGGTTCCGGATTCCACCAGCACTCCTACAGCGTAGCGAAACAGACGCTTATCTAGCCAGCACTACTGTATCCCGATACGAAGGGATACTGCCTTCCTGCCCTTGCTGACAGATAAAGTCTGTGTTCGCTAGTGCGGATATGTGGAGGACGGACGAGACGCCAATTGATAAAGCTAAATATTTATCTTATAACATTCACTATAAAATGGGTAAGAGACTCAGTACGCAATTGGCGTATGGGGTACCGTAAGGGTACGCACTTAGCGTAGCAGACGCTTATCCGTGGTCGAGAAGCACATGCAACACGCTCGCTCACAGCTTAACGCTTGGTGACGAGCACGCTATAGGCGGCCACTACCGTAATGCTACGCTACTAGCGTAGCGTACGCTCGTGACCACGAGGGGAACACGAGCGGCGCAGATGCTCACGGGATGACACTCAGTAAACCTTGTATGCAACTCAATGAAAGGCTGAGCCTATACTGTAAACCTTGGTTTTGTAATGTGAGCACAATGCAATGCTAATTAACCTCTATTGTATGAAAGCCTCTTGAGCGATTGAGACGCTCTGAATACTCTCAGCAATGTAATAAACACACAAAACCTTGCTAAGGTTCCAACACCTTTACTAACAATATCTAGCTATGTAAAAGTTAAAAACAGTTAACAGTTCGTACACTACAGGCTAACATCAATATCTAAGCAGAATAACTACACATAAATATACAATAGCGTCACAATCTTATACAATAACAGAGAGAGAGAGAATATGGCAAATACAGTCAGAGATTTAGAATGGTCACAGAGAATAACTTACACACACTGGGGAATGATCGCAGCGCAGTCCTGGTACAAGCTCCGAGTTAGTCAAGATGAAAACTGTTTGTGGAGAGAAGACTGAGCTGGCCAGGCTGGCTGTCCTTATATACACTGCGTACAGTATACTACAAAGGGACCTACAATCTCATTGTTCATTGGACACAGGAATGTCTCCTCGCATCATAACTAAAGGTCATAGGTTAGTTTGTACAGGTGGGCTGTGACTATATCAAACTGCTCAGGTGGGAGGGAATCTCAGAATTCCCGCCACATGGATAATGAACCGCAAATATAGTAAATGTCCAGAAACTACTAATAGACATAACTATACGCAGGAGCGATTAATCTTTACCTAACCAGCACCGGATTGTTTCTAATAAAATGTTCTTTAGTTAGGTACCAAACACCACTGCTCAAACCCTGTCTGACCCTTCGTATCATGCAAAGAGGAATTTCTCTGTCCAGCGACCAGTTACATTAAACAAACTTACAGTCATTATTAAGGGGAACATTATCTATAAAACATATTATTTGGTTTTATTATTTAACGATTGAGTCGCCCGCTAGACGCACACAAACTCTACCGTAAATGCACATACCACGCGCTCGAGCGCATGGCCGAGGAGGCGCCATCACGCAGCTGCGAGTATCCGCACGCACGGGAGAGAATGTGCACGTGCAGCGGGCAAGCGCATGAGGTGAATATATGGCAACGTGTAGCATGATATTTTTCCGACTTTGACAGAAGGTAGGGGAATAGACATATCAATATCTAGCAGGCTTCTGTGTCTCAGCTTCCTGTTAGATGCTGTATTGGCTCTAGTGGCCAAGGTCAGTGCGGTCACGTGACAAAAACATCATCCGTAACGTGATGTGCACCGGCCAATAGAGCTATTTCAAATAGCTCCAACTCCTACAGTCTAATGTGCGGTCACGTGACTATAGCGTCATCCGTCATGTGGTGCGCACTGGCCAACTGACTTGACTTAAACTACTGCAGTCATTAATATTCCCAGACTATCCTGCGATCACGTGACCGGAGATCACGTGACCCGCGACCACATGACCGGCGGTCACGTGTTCTCAGTTCATTCATCCAATAGGCTCTTAATAAATCGTTCCCATTGGGCAGAGAGCGTCCCATACACAATTATTTATTATAAAAGTCCCACAGTTCACTGTTATCATCATGGTTACCCATACCCTCAATGCATTCCCATAGTTTACCCAGCTAGTTCTGAGAGAAAAAGATTTCTTATCCTGTATGCTAATATCTTAATAAGATCCTCATTATGCATACAATCTAATAAACAGAGAGCTACATTTTTAGCATGCATTCTCAGATAGGATGCTAATACACATGTTTATATTTCAAAAGGATCTTTACAATCACATGATCCTTCTCAACTCTTTCTGTATCCCATATCAAGCATAATTCCCTCATATAATACACCTTTAAACAATTCTCTTCGCTGTTAAATAGTATTACACACAATAATTTATATTTCGTTCTTCCAGTATATCAGTAGGGAGTATGTATATAATTAATGACTCTTAAATATTTCTAGCTATTAAATCACTGCGTTTAATTCCATTCCTTCATTCAATCCATATGGATGGAGTGTATTCATTTTAAAAATCCAATGGATCTCTTGTCTTTGTAACCTATTAAATCTATCCCCTCCCCTTTGTGTTTCTTTAATGTGTTCTAAACATATTAATTTCAGTGAATCTGGATTACTCTGATGGCATTCGAAGAAGTGTCTTGAAACACTGTGATCAATTTTTTTTATTTATGATATTTCTTCGATGTTCTAAAAATCTTAATTTAATTTTACGGGTTGTCCTCCCTACATAACGTAAGTTGCATTGACATTGCAATAAATAGATAACCCAACTGGTTTTACAGTTCATAAACTCCTTCAGTGTGAAACTTGTTCCATCAAGTGAGCATTTCACACTCTTTGTTCGATTCATCACATGCCCACATGTCAAACATCTTGCCTTATTACACTTATAGAAGCCCTGTGGTCTCGATGGTAACCACATCTTCTTGTTAGTACTTAGTATCAATGGAGCTTCTTTCATAAGGCTCGGAGCAAGGGTGTCTTTTAGAGATCTATTCTTCTTAAAGACCACCCTAGGGTTCTTCGGGATGATATCTCTTAAGATCGGATCTTGTTTTAGTATTGGGTAATTATGTTGAATTCTTTTCTTAATCTCATTTGATTTATTATTATATTTAGAAATAAAGATGATATTTGTTAGCTCCCTATCTTGATTCTTCTTCACCATTATCTTATTTTTCTGCAGCAGATCTTCCCTATTCATCTTTGTTACATCTCTCAATGCGTTCTCTAACAAATCTTCAGGGTAATTTCGTATTTTAAAGGACTCTACCATCTCCGATGCCTGTTTCAAAAATACTGTATGTTCTGAGCAGTTACGTCTTAATCGTTGCAATTGTCCCCTTAGAATATTTATTTTCCAGGGGGCATAATGAGCACTGGTATAATTCAAATAGGCATTCTTCCCTACTTCTTTTACATAATTGGAGGTTTGTAATTCTCCATTCACAATCTCCAAGGTGATATCCAAATAATTTATAATAGATTGATGAAAGTTAAAAGTAAACTGCAAATTAAATGAATTCATATTTAAATAGGACACAAATTGAGCAGCCGAGTTATAATCTCCATCCCAGATGAAAAAAAGGTCAACAATGAAACGGCCATAGAGGACCAGGTTTGCGCCAAACGCCCCCCCCCCCCCCCACACTAGTTGGTCTTCAACCTGACCCATGTAGAGGTTGGCATAGCTCGGCGCGAACCTGGTCCCCATGGCCGTCCCCATCGTTTGGAGATAATACGTTTTTGAAAAAAGAAAATAATTATGCTTCAGAATAAAAGAGATGGAATCCAAAAGAAACTGAACTTGCGTCTCAGTCAGATCACCATCCATTCTCAATTTGTCCTCTATGACTTGCAACCCCATCGAATGGGGAATGTTAGTGTATAGACTTTGGACATCAAGTGTCAAAAATGAATATGTGGGTTTCCACACTATTTTATGAACTAACTGCAAAAAATGTGTAGTGTCTCGGATATGGGATCGTAGCCGAGACACTCGTGGTTGGAGAAAACTATCTACAAAAAAGGATAAATTGGATGTGAGTGATTGAATACCAGATATGATGGGATGGCCTGGGGGAGAGATGAGAGATTTATGGATTTTTGGAAGATGATAATAAATGGGAGTAACCGGAAATAAGGGCAACAAAAATCGATACTCTTCCTTAGAGATTGTGCCTGCAGATTCTGCGCTTTCCAGTAAATGTTTAAGTTCTAATTTGAAATTTAACGTGGGATCCTTACTTAATTTTGTATAGAAATTTTCATCCTCCAATTGCCTTAGGGCTTCCTTAATGTAATCACTCCGATCCTGAATAACCAGGCTGCCGCCTTTGTCGGCCTGCTTAATAATCAGGGAGGTATCTTTACTTAGTTTATGGAGTGCCTTTCTCTCCCATTTATTCAGATTACCTGTCTTAACAGTTTTATTAGCATCAGTCGTGCACATTGATCTGAAACTATCTAGAGTTGTCTTATAAAAACTTTCAATGGAACTGCTCTTTGATGGAATGGGAAAAAATTCTGATTTTAACTTGAATTTGCTTCTATCTAAATTGATATCAAATTTTTTTTGTGTTGTGTGGGGGTCCTCTACAGCGCCCTCTACTTCTAGTTCTTTAAGCATCTGGATGAATGGCTCATCCAAGGAGTCTAGCAGAATAGGTTCTGCATCATCTCCTAGTCTATTCAATCTCTTTTTAGCTAAATACCTTTTCCTATACAAGGAGCGTACAAACCTATTAAGTTCGACGAATAAATCGAACAAATTGGGCCCTGTCGAGGGGGGAAATTTTAACCCTTTAATTAACAACAGAGTATCATTTTTAAATAACTTTTTTGATGACAGATTATGTATAGATGATGCTAACTTGTCTATTTTTTGTTTATTTAAAACTTTGTATTTCTCCTTTTTCCCTCCTCTTTTTCCTCGGCACTTAAATTGCGACTTCTTTTGGGAGTGTGACGTTGTTCGTCTATATTTCTTCCCCAATCTCGATATCTGTTTGTCTGCTGTTCTAAAAAAGATTCCTGTCTATCTGTTCTTTTTAATGGTCCTGATCTTAAATCAGTTTTAGGTCTTGCTCCAGGATTGGTGAAGTTTTCTTCACTTCTAATTGGTCTTCTACTGGTCACGTGTATGTGGGTTTCTGCTTCAGTCTTTGATGGAGAATTAGCAATATTTCTCCATCTCATGTTCCTTCTATTGTCATCATGAAAAGATCTGACTGATATAGTTGTCTCCGGGACTGATATCTATTGGTGTCTACAATGGGCCTGGATGGAACTTGCTCATTAAAACGTCTAATGGCTTTCTTCTTATTATAAGTATAGACCTCACCTCTTTGGTAGTCTTCTAAATCCCTTTTACATTTTTGGGGATTTATTATCAGTGACCTCACACTCAAATTTTAATATTCTATCTGTTATACATTGATCTCTCATCTTAAACTCTGTAGTAGCACTTAATGATTCTATTTTGTGGTTTACTAAATCAATATCTTTTTCTAATGCTTTTACTTTCTCATCCCTATATTTGATTACCAGTTCTATTAGTGCATATGAGCATTCGTCTAGAATGTTCTCCCATTTCTCTTGATAATCTTTATTATCACCAAAGATAGATGGTTTAGTAATACGCAGACCTCTAGGGATCATTTTAGCATCTAAATATTTCTGTAAATTAACAGCATCTAACCAGTTTTATGTTTCCATTTTTATAAGATCTTCCAGTTTATAAAAATCTCCTTTTAATTCTGGATTTTCATCTTTAGTCATATTTAAACATTCTTTATCCCCTCCCCCCACTTGGAAAGATAGGTTTGCCTCCTCGTGGTCCTATTCTCAAAACTGGAAAAACAGCTCATATCAGCAGCGTGGTATGGACTATGTGTATTGTAACAATTGGTTTAGAAATTCCCCTCACTCAAGAGAGTGGGTGTACCACGCGCTCGATAGAGCTGTTTTACCTAAGCAGCTGTCTTAATATTGGATAGTCAATCCAAACTAAACGAAAAAACAATTGTACCAAGAGTACTACTAACAGCGCTATTAATAAATCTATGCAGACAGGTGTGAAGATTAATCAGTAATTTAATACAGTGAAAAATATTAAAAATGCTAAAAAATTGAAGCAATCAGAGCGGTGTAATACACTTTAAAATAATAAAAACAGTGCTGACTGTAAAGTATCCAAATAGAGACCTGGTAAGGACACAATAATTATTTATATATCCAGTGGTTGGTGGATCTTAGTTTTCTTAAGCCAAATGCAAACGACTGTCTTTCCACAGATAGTAAACCAATCCTGGAGGTGGTATTAAAGGATTTCCTGGCGATGGTTCAGCAAGGCACAGTTTCCAGCGCACCAGTTGTGGTAAAAATAAGAGTCCTCCGTGCAGCAATAGGATGGATGTGTAGAAAGAGTCTCTGGCTATAAAGAGTCCATCGTCCAAATAGTCTGGTATAGTGTCCACAGGTCCAATGAGTAGATCCTTACGCGTTTTGCTGTCTCTCAGGGGCAGCTTTATCAAAGGTGGATACTCTCTACCACAGTCACCCCTTATATAGGGCTCATAATTAACTTATCTTACATCACCTGTCTGCAATCTTACTTACATATAAGTTAAATCAAAATCCAATTTCAAAAACATATTTCAATAGAGGAGGCAAACCTATTTAAATCCATATCTTTATTACCAAAAAACGAGTGTTTTTTATAGTATATTAGATGTAAATTATTTTTTACCTAAAAGTGTAATTACCCTTCTTAGAAGGTAGGGGAATATATATATATATATATCAATATCTAGCAGGCTTCTGTGTCTCAGCTTCCTGTTAGATGCTGTATTGGCTCTAGTGGCCAAGGTCAGTGCGGTCACGTGACAAAAACATCATCCGTCACGTGATGTGCACCGGCCAATAGAGCTATTTCAAATCGCTCCAACTCCTACAGTCTAATGTGCGGTCACGTGACTATAGCATCATCCGTCACGGCCAACAGACCTGACTTAAACTACTGCAGTCATTATTATTCCCAGACTATCCCGCGATCATGTGACTGGAGATCACGTGACCCGCGACCACATGACCGGCATCTCCAGTCCCTGACTCGCGATCACGTGGCCGGTGGTCACGTGTTCTCAGTTCATTCATCCAATAGGCTCTTAATAAATCATTCCCATTGGGCAGAGAGCGTCCCATACACACAATTATTTATTATAAAAGTTCCACAGTTCACTGTTATCGTTAACTTGCGTCTCAGTCAGATCACCATCCATTCTCAATTTGTCCTCTATGACTTGCAACCCCATCGAATGGGGAATGTTAGTGTATAGACTTTGGACATCAAGTGTCAAAAATGAATATGTGGGGTTCCACACTATTTTATGAACTAACTGCAAAAAATGTGTAGTGTCTCGGATATGGGATCGTAGCCGAGACACTCGTGGTTGGAGAAAACTATCTACAAAAAAGGATAAATTGGATGTGAGTGATTGAATACCAGATAAGATGGGACGGCCTGGGGGAGAGATTAGAGATTTATGGATTTTTGGAAGATGATAATAAATGGGAGTAACCGGAAATAAGGGCAACAAAAATCGATATTCTTCCTTAGAGATTGTGCCTGCAGATTCTTCGAATGCCATCAGAGTAATCCAGATTCACTGAAATTAATATGTTTAGAACACATTAAAGAAACACAAAGGGGAGGGGATAGATTTAATAGGTTACAAAGACAAGAGATCCATTGGATTTTTAAAATGAATACACTCCATCCATATGGATTGATTGAATGAAGGAATGGAATTAAACGCAGTGATTTAATAGCTAGAAATATTTAAGAGTGATTAATTATATACATACTCCCTACTGATATACTGGAAGAACGAAATATAAATTATTGTGTGTAATACTATTTAACAGCGAAGAGAATTGTTTAAAGGTGTATTATATGAGGGAATTATGCTTGATATGGGATACAGAAAGAGTTGAGAAGGATCATGTGATTGTAAAGATCCTTTTGAAATATAAACATGTGTATTAGCATCCTATCTGAGAATGCATGCTAAAAATGTAGCTCTCTGTTTATTAGATTGTATGCATAATGAGGATCTTATTAAGATATTAGCATACAGGATAAGAAATCTTTTTCTCTCAGAACTAGCTGGGTAAACTATGGGAATGCATTGAGGGTATGGGTAACCATGACGATAGAGAACGAAGGATTTGAGTTTGCCTGCACTGCTGCCGTTGATTTCTTTAAATCATGTTGAGCCAACAGTATCAGAATTTCATAATTTTCAATACAGTATAACAGAAAATTTCTATATATGTTGGCGGTGCGACCCCAGAGGTATTGAACATTTATAGAAACAAAAATTGGTCCTTCCAAAGAGATGGGGAACCAAGGAGAAAAAGCCTCTTTGTGGGTGCACTCTTTCAAAAACAATTTATACGTTTATTTGTAAATATTTATTGTTTAAAAATATAAATTTTATTATGACAATTAAAAATAATGTGTATAGAATAAGGGAAAAGAATTTACCTATTGGTATACCCTAAAAATTAAACAAATAAAGTACAAGGTGATTATGTGTCATTTATTGGACTCCTCCAAAGTAATAATTATCTCAAAAGATTCTTTATGATAGTTTGTAGCATCCCCTGTGAACAGTAGTGTGTTTTAGAGTAAAGGAATTGATTCCAAAGCTCTTGACACTGGATGCAATTTAATAAAATCTGTAGTGGAGGAGGATTAATTAATTGATTATCTGCTAGGCGAAAATCTATATGCTAATAATCATAGTAGGCAAAGAAGTTTACATAACAACAATTCTGTTTGTTACCGACTGTATAGAATATTACACACTGATGTGTGGATGTTTACTTAATAAATATCAGAAACCACACATCCTGCAATAGATAGCCGTAACTGTTAATCATTATACAAATGCTGCATTAATATCCAAATATCTTGCAAGTGCATGCAGCAAATGAAAGATGTTTCATAATGATAAAAAGTTGTTACTTAATAAAAAACAGAAATGACACATCCTGCAATTGGAAACTGTAACTTGTGATACCTAAATAAGACACTCTATTTGTATCAATAAATCTTACTGATGTATAAAGCAGGATTCTGTCTGCTGTGTCAGTTTAGGACAAGTGGTGGTTTTCACTGCAAGGAGAGGTAATTGAGGTAATAAGGTAAATCTTGGAGAGTACCCGTGCCGTGATTCCACTCACTTCTGCTGCCTTCCCATATGTGAACAATGGTCACAGTGAATGGGAGGTGAGAGAGTCAGTGGCCGGAACGGGTATGAAGAAAGACAGTGGCGTTACTTGCTTTTGCCGGGATACGGTGAGGGGTTATCCTGATAACAATTGTCATTGCAGGAAAAAGCCCACTCCCGACCCGCAATGAGTGCGCGCCGAAATACCTCAGGTGCGAGAAGTTCTAGTTGTTATAGCCCCCGTGGATGTCCTTGCTTGAGACGCGTGTGGGGGTTTCTGCCTGTGAGTCCGGGTCCGTGATTGTCACACGGGAATCCGGAAAAGGATGACGTCAGAGTATCTGTGAACGAAGCGGACGTACGTTTCACCCTAGCCGGGCTTGGTCACCTCAGGTACGTACGTCCGCTTCGTTCACAGATACTCTGACGTCATCCTTTTCCGGATTCCCGTGTGACAATCACGGACCCGGACTCACAGGCAGAAACCCCCACACGCGTCTCAAGCAAGGACATCCACGGGGGCTATAACAACTAGAACTTCTCGCACCTGAGGTATTTCGGCGCGCACTCATTGCGGGTCGGGAGTGGGCTTTTTCCTGCAATGACAATTGTTATCAGGATAACCCCTCACCGTATCCCGGCAAAAGCAAGTAACGCCACTGTCTTTCTTCATACCCGTTCCGGCCACTGACTCTCTCACCTCCCATTCACTGTGACCATTGTTCACATATGGGAAGGCAGCAGAAGTGAGTGGAATCACGGCACGGGTACTCTCCAAGATTTACCTTATTACCTCAATTACCTCTCCTTGCAGTGAAAACCACCACTTGTCCTAAACTGACACAGCAGACAGAATCCTGCTTTATACATCAGT
Organism: Pseudophryne corroboree; assembly: GCF_028390025.1. Lineage (NCBI taxonomy): Eukaryota > Metazoa > Chordata > Amphibia > Anura > Myobatrachidae > Pseudophryne > Pseudophryne corroboree. The sequence continues at coordinate 263,384,489 of NC_086445.1, forward strand.
AAGATTTATTGATACAAATAGAGTGTCTTATTTAGGTATCACAAGTTACAGTTTCCAATTGCAGGATGTGTCATTTCTGTTTTTTATTAAGTAACAACTTTTTATCATTATGAAACATCTTTCATTTGCTGCATGCACTTGCAAGATATTTGGATATTAATGCAGCATTTGTATAATGATTAACAGTTACGGCTATCTATTGCAGGATGTGTGGTTTCTGATATTTATTAAGTAAACATCCACACATCAGTGTGTAATATTCTATACAGTCGGTAACAAACAGAATTGTTGTTATGTAAACTTCTTTGCCTACTATGATTATTAGCATATAGATTTTCGCCTAGCAGATAATCAATTAATTAATCCTCCTCCACTACAGATTTTATTAAATTGCATCCAGTGTCAAGAGCTTTGGAATCAATTCCTTTACTCTAAAACACACTACTGTTCACAGGGGATGCTACAAACTATCATAAAGAATCTTTTGAGATAATTATTACTTTGGAGGAGTCCAATAAATGACACATAATCACCTTGTACTTTATTTGTTTAATTTTTAGGGTATACCAATAGGTAAATTCTTTTCCCTTATTCTATACACATTATTTTTAATTGTCATAATAAAATTTATATTTTTAAACAATAAATATTTACAAATAAACGTATAAATTGTTTTTGAAAGAGTGCACCCACAAAGAGGCTTTTTCTCCTTGGTTCCCCATCTCTTTGGAAGGACCAATTTTTGTTTCTATAAATAACCATGACGATAACAGTGAACTGTGGGACTTTTATAATAAATAATTGTGTATGGGACGCTCTCTGCCCAATGGGAACGATTTATTAAGAGCCTATTGGATGAATGAACTGAGAACACGTGACCGCCGGCCACGTGATCGCGAGTCAGAGACTGGAGATGCCGGTCATGTGGTCGCGGGTAACGTGATCTCCGGTCACGTGATCGCGGGATAGTCTGGGAATATTAATGACTGCAGTAGTTTAAGTCAGGTCCGTTGGCCAGTGCGCACCACGTGATGGATGACGCTATAGTCACGTGACCGCACATTAGACTGTAGGAGTTGGAGCTATTTGAAATAGCTCTATTGGCCGGTGCACATCACGTGACGGATTATGTTTTTGTCACGTGACCGCACTGACCTTGGCCACTAAACAGGGCCGGTTCTGGCGCTCTGAGCGCCCCGCGCGGCAATAGGGGCGTGGCTTCATACAGGGGGCGTGGTCATTTACGCCCCCTGTACAGACTGAAATGATGTGCGGTGTGCGATGATGTCATTGCGCACCGCACAGCAAAGGTCCTCTCCACGAAGGGAAATACTTTGTGGAGAGGACCTTTGCTGTGCGGTGCGCGATGACGTCATCGCGCACCGCACAGTAAAGGACCTCTCCACGAAGGGAAACTAGATGCGTACGCATCTAGTTTCCCTTCACAGCGGCAGCGGGGGGCAGCGGCCAGCGGCAGCAGGCGGGCAGCGGGGGGCGCACAGCAGCAGCGGATCTTGCCCTGGTGCGGCGCCCTCCGGGCGGCGCCCCGGGCAAAAGTCCTGCTTGCCCGTGGCAAGATCCGCTACTGCCACTAGAGCCAATACAGCATCTAACAGGAAGCTGAGACACAGAAGCCTGCTAGATATTGATATGTCTATTCCCCTACCTTCTAAGAAGGGTATTTACACTTTTAGGTAAAAAATAATTTACATCTAATATACTATAAAAAAACACTCGTTTTTTGGTAATAAAGATATGGATTTAAATAGGTTTGCCTCCTCTGTTGAAATATGTTTTTGAAATTGGATTTTGATTTAACTTATATGTAAGTAAGATTGCAGACAGGTGATGTATGATAAGTTAATTATGAGCCCTATATAAGGGGTGACTGTGGTAGAGAGTATCCACCTTTGATAAAGCTGCCCCTGAGAGACAGCGAAACGCGTAAGAATCTACTCATTGGACCTGTGGACACTATACCAGACTATTTGGACGGTGGACTCTTTATAGCCAGAGACTCTTTCTACACATCCATCCTATTGCTGCACGGAGGACTCTTATTTTTACCACAACTGGTGCGCTGGAAACTGTGCCTTGCTGAACCATCGCCAGGAAATCCTTTAATACCACCTCCAGGATTGGTAACTATCTGTGGAAAGACAGTCGTTTGCATTTGGCTTAAGAAAACTAAGATCCACCAACCACTGGATATATAAATAATTATTGTGTCCTTACCAGGTCTCTATTTGGATACTTTACAGTCAGCACTGTTTTTATTATTTTAAAGTGTATTACACCGTTCTGATTGCTTCAATTTTTTAGCATTTTTAATATTTTTCACTGTATTAAATTACTGATTAATCTTCACACCTGTCTGCATAGATTTATTAATAGCGCTGTTAGTAGTACTCTTGGTACAATTGTTTTTTCGGAGAATAGAACTGAGTCTGACACGGAGCTGCAAGATACAGCAATGGACAACTGTACTGTACTACTATATACTGGTGGTCACCACAATGCAGCACTGTACTACTATATACTGGTCCCCACATTGCAACACTGTACTACTATATACTGGTCCCCTCAATGCAGCACAGATATTGAGCACTGATCCGGAGAATAGAACTGAGTCTGACACGGAGCTGCAAGATACAGCAATGGACAACTGTACTGTACTACTATATACTGGTGGTCACCACAATGCAGCACTGTACTACTATATATACTGGTCCCCACAATGCAGCACAGATATTGAGCACTGATCCGGAGAATAGAACTGAGTCTGACACGGAGCTGCAAGATACAGCAATGGACAACTGTACTATACTACTATATACTGGTGGTCACAATGCAGCACTGTACTACTATATACTGGTTCCCACAATGCAGCACAGATATTGAGCACTGATCCGGAGAATAGAACTGAGTCTGACACGGAGCTGCAAAATAACGCTATGGCCTATTGTACTGTACTACTATATACTGGTGGTCACCACAATACAGCACTGTACTACTATATACTGGTCCCCACAATGCAACACACTGAGCACAGATATTGAGCTTTTCAGGCAGAGAACATAGCCACGTCCTCTCCGCTCAATCGACAATGCACGAGTGAAAATGGCAGCGACGCGCGGCTCTTTATATGGAATCCGAATCTCGCGAGAATCCGATAGCGGGATGATGAAGTTTTCTCCCGTTCGGGTTTTGCGTCTTAGCCGGGAAGAACCGGGGCTGCCTCGGACCCGTATAAACCACGTGAAGTTCAGGGGGGTTCGGATCTCGACGAACTGAACCCGCTCATCTCTACTTCTGATATATAAGGATATGGGGCCAAATGTAATAGAGTGAGAGTTTCAGAAAGTGAGAGATTTGGTAAGGTTTTTCAGTTGTTTTTAAAGTGGCAATCATTTACACTGCAAAACCAGGATGATCTTGCAGTGTAAATGATTGCCACTTTAAAAAAAACTGCAAAACCTTACCAAATCTCTCACTTTTTGAAACTCTCACTCTATTACATTTGGCCCGTGGTCTCAGGTTAGCTGGCAATTTCAAGCCAGCATGAGCCTTGTCTAGCCCATTTGTTAATTATTTGTTTGTGTATTATGACGAGCTGCCTGTGTGACACACTCCCCGCTATGTGGACTTAATGCATTGGACTTATGTACATCCATATCCTACTGCTATCAGCTTCCTTTCCCTTTGTTGTTCACTGTCCATTGACTGTTTATACTGGTTTCCCAGGTGACGGGCTTCACTCTCTAAGCCACGCCCCCGGGAGATATCTGAGCGGCCTGGCCTGCAACAAAGTGATGACGTCATCAACACTCCGGCGGCTGGATGGCAAGGATCCTGATGTGCACGATCGGTGAGTTTATGTATTTATATCTGTTATTGCGCTATGTTTGTTACCCATAAGTCTTGATAAAAGGGTGAGAATCCCTGAAACGTTGACTTCCAACTACGTTGCTGTCTGTCGTTTATTGTTGAAATTTGGGTCCAGGAGTGTCCTCCGTTCTTCCTGTATGTGTGTATATATATATATATATATATATATATATATATATAAATGGATGTATGTGTGCATGTATGTTCCAGCATAACTCTGGAATGCCTGGAGCAATTTACATCAAACTTGGTACACTTATGACTTACAATCTGGAAAGAAATACTGTGGGGGTAAGACACCCTTATCACCCATAGAGGTGGGGGTTGGAAAGGGGTGACATGTAAAAAGCCTACGTTTTCGGGGTTGCTGAGATGAATAGTGTCACTTCCGATGACGCTTCAGTCCAAGTTCAGCTGATGGGGGGGAGAAGGGGTGAAAAATAAAATGTATATATATATATATATATATATATATATATATATATGGTGGAGTCAGAACAAACTAATGTTCAAGACGGACACGGCACTCCAGGACTAAATTTCAATACATTTTAATGTCCCAGCTTAATCATCAACCTGCATCAATCTCGGTCCAGGGTACAGATATCCACAGGTACCAGTAATGCAGTGTGCAAAACATAACATCAAAGCACAAACATGTTGAACGATGCAGCATTTCGGGCCACACAGGACCCTTCCTCAGGTAGTGTTGGTGCTTACAACAAACAAATAAACAAACATACATGAAACATAAAACTTACCTATATAGCGTCCCCATGCCGGCGTCCTCGATCCAGGAGCAGCGTGGAACTTCCGGTCAGGGCAAGGCGCCTGAATGATGACATCATCGGGAGGCGGCGGTAACCACGGCAACCCGTCCCCGGACGTTCTGCCTGACAGGGGAGGCCATATACTATAAACACATAAAGCGATAGGTGAAATACCAAACAAATGGAAATACAAAATACACTACATTTAGTGTGCCATGCTAGTATACCGGATGAGCTGCAGGCAATACAACCCTCAGCCCGTATACCAAACACCGTAACACACTACTTATAATCGTCCTAAAAATGACAATCATACATATAAAAAAGCTGACATGCAACAGTGGAAGACAGTATATCATGATACATGTACAAAATGGAAGTGGCATCCGTGTGGATACTACATGTACCTCACAAATGCTGCCAAAGGACCTCACCTGATCAATAACTAAATAATATAACAACCTGACTAGAACTATCTATATTGTAAATAATTCCAATTTATTTTCTCGTTTAATCCTAAAGGTTGCAACGTGTTCAACCTCATGATCCACTTAGCCTCTAATCTATGTAGCGCCAGGACCCTATCACCTCCTCTCGGTAACTCTGGAATGTGATCAATTATTTGATAACGAAGTTCAGACAATGCATGGGCCTTGGCACAACAGTGTCTAGACACTGGTTGTTCGTTCAAATTGCCTGCTAATGCCTGGCTAATGTTGGAGCGATGTAACGCCATGCGTTCACGTCAAGTGCGGGTTGTAAGGCCCACATACATTAATTTACAAGGACAAATAATGTAGTAAATGATGTATCTAGTCGTACAATTCAAAACGTACCTGATGTTGAATTTATGCTTAGTTACTGGATGAATAAAAAATGATCCTGTAATCAATGCTGAACATGTGATGCAAGAGGGGCATCTGTAACAGCCTGCTTTTTTAACTGATCCAAAAATGCCTGGTTTGGGGGTATACTCAGTGATGTCAGTTTTTACTAACAAGTCACGCAAATTGCGACCTCGTTTATAACTCGTCATGACTTGAGTGTTTTGAAAACACGGTAAGGTTTTATCTGTCTTAATTATAGGCCATAATGCTTTACTGGCACGAGGTATAATGGGACTGGCAGTGGAATATCTAGTGGACCAAATGAACTTATTTTGATCACCCTTCTTATCAGATGGTTCTTGAAGTATACTGGCCCGGTCTTGGCTCATCACACGATTTTTAGCTAACTCCAAATCCCTGATATTATACCCACGATTTTTAAACTTACTGACCACAGTATCTAATGCATCTCCTAGCTGTTCAGGATTGCTAGTAATACGAGCCACCCGCAACAGTTGCGAATAGGGCAGACCCTTCTTCAACGCTACTGGGTGGTGGCTACTAGCATCAAGCAATGAATTGCGATCCGTGTCTTTGTAAAACACTGTAGAGCTTAATTTGCCATTCTTCAAATGAACCGTGACATCAAGATAGTCAATCTGATCAGGTCTGCAAACAAAAGTAAACTTAATGGGACCCGGTGTCTGATTGATGTTATGCATCATTTCTTGAAAAGAAACATAACTCCCCTTCCATAACATAAATAAATCATCTATGTATCTAGTGAACCATCTGATATTATCACTGTATATAGCATTGTCAAAAAATAATTTCTGTTCCTGATCGAACATAAATACATTGGCATATGCTGGTGCCACACTACTGCCCATGGCGCAACCAGCTCTCTGTAAATAAAACATACCGTTAAACAAAAAATAATTTTTCGGAAGAACCAATTCTAATAGTTTAAGAAATAATGTTTTATCCAAACCAAATTCAACATCCAGGTTACTGATGAATCTGTCCATAGCATCTAACCCCTCTCTATGTGGGATAGATGTATAGAGAGAGGGGACTTCCATTGTACAGAGTAACGTGTCTTCTGGCAGTTCATTGAACTCCCTCATCTTTCTAAGGAACGTTGTCGTGTCCTTAAGATAAGTATGTCATGTGGTCACATGAGGTTGGAGAAGGGAGTCCAGGAATTCTGCTGTCGGCTGGTACAAAGATCCCCTAGCCGACACAATAGGTCGACCCGGGGGATTCTCTAGGCTCTTGTGGACCTTTGGCAGTGTATATAGGCAAGGAATGATAGGATTCCTCGGAATAAGGGCCTCTTTGAGCTTCAGATCAAGCAATTTATCTAAAACCGCCTGATCCAAATCATATTAAGTTCCTTCTGAAAATTAATCGTCGGATCTTTCTCTAATTTCATATAGGTATCAGTGCAAGCAAGTTGTCTCATGATCTCTTGGACATACTGTGGACATACTGGACATACTGTACTCTATCTTGCAGCACTATACCCCCGCCCTTATCTGCCGGACAGATTATGATGGATGAATCTTGACTCAGATCTTTCAAAGCTTTACGCTGATCACGTGATAAGTTGTTATAAATCGGTTTCGGAGTAGTTATAAACCTATTAACCGAATCGTCCATCAGCCGTCCGATCGTTTTCAAAGATGCATTGTTGGAAATGGGGTCAAATGTAGAGATATTATATTTCCGCATGATGTGGTTGGCTGGATCCGATTGTGGTTGACTGCTTGTATGTTGGAAAAATTCTCTTAATCGTAACTTTCTATTCATCTGATGCATATCGGCCTGCCACTCAAAAGGGTCATGATAATTAGTTGGAACAAAAGAAAGTCCTTTATTAAGTACATCTTCCTCAATAGGTGTTAATTGTCTCGAGGACAAATTAAAGATCAGGTTTTCTTGGACTTGTTCCCTTTTGCCGATCCTTTGGTTTTGTCCGCCCCGTCTCGCGGATTTGGACCAGCCTCTGCCCTGGCCCTGGTGGTAGCCCCTAAAGGGGGACGTTTCGCAGAAAGAGCATCATCTGAATCAGCGACCACAAAGTCGCTGTCGCTATTTGATGAATAATGTCCTTTATCTGGACGACTTCTGCGTTGCCGATGTGTAGTGCGTGTCTGAGCTCTGTAGTTGGATTTAGCGGAATCTGTAGATATACAGAAATGGGTTCTCTGCGCACTGAGGTGTTAATCTGAGGCGGGGTGTGCTGCTGGTAATGAGGGGTGTCCCACCCCCCCTTAAATGGTAAGTATACAGATGTGGATAAATCCACAGGGAACCAGCGCTCAAACCCTATTTGTAGTGGTGAATGTACGGTTATAAAGTGAAACTAAAATCAATAATGAAAAAGCAGGTAATATACTTAAGGTTGTTTATTCTAAGATGCTGAGATACTTTCTTTCCCAACAGGTATAAATTCGGTTTAAAAGTCAATCAGTGATTGGGGCACGCTCCTGGTTTGAGCTTAAATTCTGAAGTGCAAGGTTCAATTGAAAGAACAAATACTGTAATCTTTGTAAAGTCGAAAAAAAAAAGAAAAAAAAATGCCACAAAAAAATATTAATGATAATATGTACTAAAGTCCAAACGGTTTACAAGTCTATACAGACTGCGGCGTCCCGCTAATCTGTGCTCTGAAGTGAAGGATTCTCTTGTGAAGTGATGAACAGTTGACAGCGGTAGTGTATGCTTTGGTTAGAGTGGAGAATAAGGACCCTGGACTGGCGCTATTCCTCCTGCAGCACGTCCCACAGTAGAGCGCCCGAATCAGGCCCGCTCTGTGGGGCCGCTGACCTGGGGTGTGCGCCTGTCACAGAGGCGAAGTGGACCCGGCCGGAGCTCTCCGAGCGGCTGGCTGCGCCTCTCCTCCTCCTACAGGGACTTACCTTCTCCCTTCCCCTCCGCCTTCCACTCTCCGCTGTCTCGGGCTTCTTCCGTCGCCTGGCAAACGGTTGCTTCCGGAACTCCGGATCACGTGACCGGATGGTTTGCGGAAAGGATTAGCAGTACTGTCCTTCTTTGTAGTGAATATTCGTCCTCAGTCCAATGTAGTATAGATGGGTAGCTCCAACGCGTTTCGACCTGTTAGGGTCTTCCTCTGGGAGTCATTTGTGTGTTTAGGTTGCAGGAATTTAAGGTGTCCTGATAGGGTGGGATCAATTCCCATTGGTCCTCTGATCTGGCTTTGTGATTGGCTCACAGCTTGTCAATCGAAGTTTATGGGAGGATGTGACATCATCACAGTGCTTTAGAGTGTGCCCAGTATTATCTGGCTTTGTGATTGGCTCACAGCTTGTCAATCAAAGTTTATGGGAGGATGTGACATCATCACAGTGCTTTAGAGTGTGCCCAGTATTATCTGGCTTTGTGATTGGCTCACAGCTTGTCAATCAAAGTTTATGGGAGGATGTGACATCATCACAGTGCTTTAGATTGTGCCCAGTATTATCTGGCTTTGTGATTGGCTCACAACTTGTCAATCAAAGTTTATGGGAGGATGTGACATCATCACAGTGCTTTAGAGTGTGCCCAGTATTGAAAAAAGGAAAATAATGGAAAAATATATCCGTAGTGAAAAGGATATATATAAAGTTACAATATAGCAGTTAAATGAATCAAACTTGCAGAATGGTGTTAATACTCAAAATAATGAACCTTGGGATATTTTGAGGCTATGTTCAAAGGCATGAGAATAATGATTAACCCTCTACAGCATTAACCAATGCCTGTCACTACTTTGATGTAAGAATATCATAGAATAGTGAATGTAGCTGCTGTTGAATTGAATTGAAATGGGATATGTCTTCATTTGCATATGACAGACCTAATTTCGTTGTCAATGTTGAGCCCTTTGGGGGCCAGTGTCCCTAAATTAATCATCATGCACAGTTCTTCCTTATTGATTCTGGAGATGTAATCACCTCCTCTCCAGTTCTTTTTGACCTCTTTTACACCAGTGAACTTAAGTAGAGCAGGGTTTGAGTTGTGAAACTCTTTGAAATGTTGGGATAATGGGTGATCTTCTGTGCCTTTCCTAATGTTGCGTACGTGTTCCCCAATTCTGACTTTCAGTGGTCGTATTGTTCTTCCTACGTATTGTTTAACACATGGGCATTGGAGGATGTATATAATGCCCTTGCTGTGGCATGTCAACCTATCCCTTATCTTATACTCATGTGTATTCGCCTCAGATATTATGCTATATGTTGGTGTAGTACTCCTGGAATTGGTTACCTTACAACCTACACATGTCCCGCAATGGAAAAACCCTCCTTTGCTATGTGAGCCATCAATGGTAGTCTGTGTGGTGTTTGTCGGAGGTATGCAGCTATGTATAAGTTTTTGTTTAATGTCTGGAGCTTTTTTGTATACTACCTTAGGATTCTGTGGTAGTATCTCTGCCAAGGTGTCATCTTGTAGTAATATTGGCCAGTGTTTTTTGAGGATCTTCTTGACTTTATGTGCCTGGTCAGAATATTGTGTGATGAATATAGGTCCTTCAGTCATATTTTTTTTTTTTGTGCAGATTTGTCCTTGTAGTCCAAAAGTGTTGAGCGATCATTTGCTCGAACTGTGTCAAAGGCCCTTTTTACCAAGTCAGGGTGATAATTTTTCTCTTTGAATCTTTCACTCAGGGTGTGTCCCTGTGTGTCGTAATCATTTAGTCTAGAGCAGTTGCGTCTAAGTCTTTTAAACTGGCCCATTGGGATACCGTTGAGCCAGGTAGGATGATGTCCACTTGAGGCTAGTATAAAGCTATTTACATCAACTGCTTTATTGAATGTGTTGGTGTGCAACGTCCCTTCCTTTACAAAGATATTGAGATCTAGAAATTCCACCTTTTCTTGACTGTAATGTGAGGTGAATTGCAGATTGCGGTCATTGTTGTTGAGATGTGATAGAAAGCTCTTAAGTGATTGTTCGTCCCCTTTCCAGATGAAAAAGACATCATCTATATACCTGGTCCAGAGGACGAGATTTGCGCCAAGGTCTGGGTCTGACCATATGATGTCGTCTTCCCATTTACTCATAAAGAGGTTTGCGTAACTTTGCGCAAATCTCGTCCCCATGGCGGTCCCTGTGGTTTGCAGAAAGAAATCGTTATCGAACCAGACATAGGCCCTCATTCCGAGTTGTTCGCTCGGTATTTTTCATCGCATCGCAGTGAAAATCCGCTTAGTACGCATGCGCAATGTTCGCACTGCGACTGCGCCAAGTAACTTTACTATGAAGAAAGTATTTTTACTCACGGCTTTTTCTTCGCTCCGGCGATCGTAATGTGATTGACAGGAAATGGGTGTTACTGGGCGGAAACACGGCGTTTCAGGGGCGTGTGGCTGAAAACGCTACCGTTTCCGGAAAAAACGCAGGAGTGGCCGGAGAAACGGTGGGAGTGCCTGGGCGAACGCTGGGTGTGTTTGTGACGTCAACCAGGAACGACAAGCACTGAAATGATCGCACAGGCAGAGTAAGTCTGGAGCTACTCAGAAACTGCTAAGTAGTTAGTAATCGCATTATTGCGAATACATCGGTCGCAATTTTAAGAAGCTAAGATTCACTCCCAGTAGGCGGCGGCTTAGCGTGTGTAACTCTGCTAAATTCGCCTTGCGACCGATCAACTCGGAATGAGGGCCATAGTTGTGAGTCAGTATGTAGTCTATTCCTCCTAGAATGAATTCCCGCTGTTCTATCTTCATGTCTGGGTCGTTGTCTAGGAAATGTTGTATGCTACGTCGTCCCTGTGTGTGATCTATAACTGAGTACAAGGATGTTACATCGCTTGTAGCTAGCCAATAATTGTCTTCCCATGAAATAGATTGCAGTTTCTGTAGGATGTCCGTGGTATCTTTGAGGTACGATTTTTGCTGTTTAACATACGGCTGCAGGAAAGTGTCAATGTACTGTGATAGATTGGAACTGATGGAACCTATGCCGGAAATAATAGGTCTACCTGGTGGTTTGGTAGGATGTTTATGAATTTTTGGTAAGTAATAAAATACCGGTATTATGGGATGTTGTGTATCCAGGTAAGTGTGTTCCTGTGTGGATAGAATGCCTATGTCTAGTCCCTCTTTGAGTAGAGTTTGTAATTGTTGTTTGAACAAGGTTGTGGGGTCTCCTTTAAGTTTCTTATAGGTGTTAGTGTCATTAAGGATCCTATTCGCCTCCTCCATGTAGTCCGCTTTATTGAGAAGTACTATCCCCCCTCTCTTATCAGCTGGCTTTATGATTATATCAGTATTTTTACTTAGATCAGAGATGGCTCTCCTTTCCTTATTGGTCATGTTCAATTGTCTGGGCCTGGGATTCTGTCTATCTAGTTTCATGATGTCCTTTTCCACCATGCTGGTAAATGTGGCTATGTGGTTGCCCATCATGTAGCTGGGATAGAACTGTGATTTGGGTTTTAAACTGGTATGTACAAATGGGTCATTGCTGGTGGGTTTATGTTGCGGTATCGGTGTCTTATGAAAAAATTTCTTGAGTGTCAGTTTGCGGGTGAATTTTTGGATGTCCATGTAGGTTTCAAATATATTGAGTGATCTAGTTGGTGCAAATTTGATTCCCTTATCCAGGGCACTAACTTGGTGAGTGTCTAAGATGACGTTACTAAGGTTGAAAATCCCTTGTCCTTTCTTGTCAGTGTTAGTCACGGCCCGTGTCTGCCTTTTTTGTCCTCCCCTGCATCCTCGTCTGGTTCTGACAGTTTCCTTTTCGATGATTTGTTGTGTGTTATGACAGACCCTTCCTGGTAGATGCGGTCTGTCATTGTTCCTAAAAAATCCTGATCTGCACATTGGAGTAATGTGCCAACCTCTGCTGACTCAATGTTAATTGTAGCGGTGAGTGTGTTCTTTTCGGTTTGGTCTATGTGTAGAGGTAAGGAGTTAAGTGCTGCTAACTCAGTGTCCAGCCACCCTTGTTCTAGAGAGTGTCTCGCTAGTTTGTGTGGTATTTCCTCTTCAATGTCGTATACAGAGAAGGAAGTGTCACAGTCTGTACTGGTAGTGGAATCCAGTGATGTATCGATTGTCTTATGTTGTAGATTCTTGCAAGTTTCTTTGGGGGTTTTTGAGTATAACTTTGTCATGTACTGTTGATATGTTAATCTTAATCTTTTGTAAATGGGTGTCCTGGGATTTCCTGGTTTCTGAATGTTGTCCGCTGTCACCTTGTTTGTAATGTTAGTATGCCATTGTTTTTGTGTACCTTTGGTTCTGTTCTTTGGTCGTGTTTTGTGATGTATACCAAATTTGTCCCTGAGTATCTTATTTTTCTTGACTAATATTATTTTCTCCTCTCCTTGTCTTACCCTACTGAGAGTGAGTTCTGTTAGTGTGTGAAATTCCTGATCCTGTTCGAATGGTTCAAGCTGCACATTCAATTGTTTGATACTTGTCTCTAGTCTGGTTAGTTCTCCAGTGTGAGTGTCTATAAGGAGCTGTATTAGTTGGTGTGAGCAATCATTCAAAATCGTGTTCCATCTGTTGATGAAAGTTGGATCTGGGTTGTGTAATGCTGGTGCCTTCTTTAATTTCAGACCCTTTGGTATAACCTTGTTAGCTTGATACCAGTTCAGTGTTTGAACATCCCACCATAACTTGTTCTCTTTTGTAATCAGTTTCTCCAGCTGTGTAAAGTGTTTGAAGAAAGCACTGGTGTTATGTGTAATGGTGGGAGTGTCGTTAAATTGTGCGAAAAGTGTATGGGCTCTAAGTTCCCTATCCTGTTGGTTGTCTAGAATACCCATAAGGGTATGTGGTTAACCTCTTGCAGCAGATTCGGAACAAGAATTGCAGATATACAGAAATGGGTTCTCTGCGCACTGAGGTGTTAATCTGAGGCGGGGTGTGCTGCTGGTAATGAGGGGTGTCCCACCCCCCCTTAAATGGTAAGTATACAGATGTGGATAAATCCACAGGGAACCAGCGCTCAAACCCTATTTGTAGTGGTGAATGTACGGTTATAAAGTGAAACTAAAATCAATAATGAAAAAGCAGGTAATATACTTAAGGTTGTTTATTCTAAGATGCTGAGATACTTTCTTTCCCAACAGGTATAAATTTGGTTTAAAAGTCAATCAGTGATTGGGGCACGCTCCTGATTTGAGCTTAAATTCTGAAGTGCAAGGTTCAATTGAAAGAACAAATACTGTAATCTTTGTAAAGTCGAAAAAAAAAAAAAAATGCCACAAAAAATATTAATGATAATATGTACTAAAGTCCAAACGGTTTACAAGTCTATACAGACAGCGGCGTCCCGCTAATCTGTGCTCTGAAGTGAAGGATTCTCTTGTGAAGTGATGAACAGTTGACAGCGGTAGTGTATGCTTTGGTTAGAGTGGAGAATAAGGACCCTGGACTGGCGCTATTCCTCCTGCAGCACGTCCCACAGTAGAGCGCCCGAATCAGGCCCGCTCTGTGGGGCCGCTGACCTGGGGTGTGCGCCTGTCACAGAGGCGAAGTGGACCCGGCCGGAGCTCTCCGAGCGGCTGGCTGCGCCTCTCCTCCTCCTACAGGGACTTACCTTCTCCCTTCCCCTCCGCCTTCCACTCTCCGCTGTCTCGGGCTTCTTCCGTCGCCTGGCAAACGGTTGCTTCCGGAACTCCGGATCACGTGACCGGATGGTTTGCGGAAAGGATTAGCAGTACTGTCCTTCTTTGTAGTGAATATTCGTCCTCAGTCCAATGTAGTATAGATGGGTAGCTCCAACGCGTTTCGACCTGTTAGGGTCTTCCTCTGGGAGTCATTTGTGTGTTTAGGTTGCAGGAATTTAAGGTGTCCTGATAGGGTGGGATCAATTCCCATTGGTCCTCTGATCTGGCTTTGTGATTGGCTCACAGCTTGTCAATCGAAGTTTATGGGAGGATGTGACATCATCACAGTGCTTTAGAGTGTGCCCAGTATTATCTGGCTTTGTGATTGGCTCACAGCTTGTCAATCAAAGTTTATGGGAGGATGTGACATCATCACAGTGCTTTAGAGTGTGCCCAGTATTATCTGGCTTTGTGATTGGCTCACAGCTTGTCAATCAAAGTTTATGGGAGGATGTGACATCATCACAGTGCTTTAGATTGTGCCCAGTATTATCTGGCTTTGTGATTGGCTCACAACTTGTCAATCAAAGTTTATGGGAGGATGTGACATCATCACAGTGCTTTAGAGTGTGCCCAGTATTGAAAAAAGGAAAATAATGGAAAAATATATCCGTAGTGAAAAGGATATATATAAAGTTACAATATAGCAGTTAAATGAATCAAACTTGCAGAATGGTGTTAATACTCAAAATAATGAACCTTGGGATATTTTGAGGCTATGTTCAAAGGCATGAGAATAATGATTAACCCTCTACAGCATTAACCAATGCCTGTCACTACTTTGATGTAAGAATATCATAGAATAGTGAATGTAGCTGCTGTTGAATTGAATTGAAATGGGATATGTCTTCATTTGCATATGACAGACCTAATTTCGTTGTCAATGTTGAGCCCTTTGGGGGCCAGTGTCCCTAAATTAATCATCATGCACAGTTCTTCCTTATTGATTCTGGAGATGTAATCACCTCCTCTCCAGTTCTTTTTGACCTCTTTTACACCAGTGAACTTAAGTAGAGCAGGGTTTGAGTTGTGAAACTCTTTGAAATGTTGGGATAATGGGTGATCTTCTGTGCCTTTCCTAATGTTGCGTACGTGTTCCCCAATTCTGACTTTCAGTGGTCGTATTGTTCTTCCTACGTATTGTTTAACACATGGGCATTGGAGGATGTATATAATGCCCTTGCTGTGGCATGTCAACCTATCCCTTATCTTATACTCATGTGTATTCGCCTCAGATATTATGCTATATGTTGGTGTAGTACTCCTGGAATTGGTTACCTTACAACCTACACATGTCCCGCAATGGAAAAACCCTCCTTTGCTATGTGAGCCATCAATGGTAGTCTGTGTGGTGTTTGTCGGAGGTATGCAGCTATGTATAAGTTTTTGTTTAATGTCTGGAGCTTTTTTGTATACTACCTTAGGATTCTGTGGTAGTATCTCTGCCAAGGTGTCATCTTGTAGTAATATTGGCCAGTGTTTTTTGAGGATCTTCTTGACTTTATGTGCCTGGTCAGAATATTGTGTGATGAATATAGGTCCTTCAGTCATATTTTTTTTTTTTGTGCAGATTTGTCCTTGTAGTCCAAAAGTGTTGAGCGATCATTTGCTCGAACTGTGTCAAAGGCCCTTTTTACCAAGTCAGGGTGATAATTTTTCTCTTTGAATCTTTCACTCAGGGTGTGTCCCTGTGTGTCGTAATCATTTAGCCTAGAGCAGTTGCGTCTAAGTCTTTTAAACTGGCCCATCGGGATACCGTTGAGCCAGGTAGGATGATGTCCACTTGAGGCTAGTATAAAGCTATTTACATCAACTGCTTTATTGAATGTGTTGGTGTGCAACGTCCCTTCCTTTACAAAGATATTGAGATCTAGAAATTCCACCTTTTCTTGACTGTAATGTGAGGTGAATTGCAGATTGCGGTCATTGTTGTTGAGATGTGATAGAAAGCTCTTAAGTGATTGTTCGTCCCCTTTCCAGATGAAAAAGACATCATCTATATACCTGGTCCAGAGGACGAGATTTGCGCCAAGGTCTGGGTCTGACCATATGATGTCGTCTTCCCATTTACTCATAAAGAGGTTTGCGTAACTTGGCGCAAATCTCGTCCCCATGGCGGTCCCTGTGGTTTGCAGAAAGAAATCGTTATCGAACCAGACATAGTTGTGAGTCAGTATGTAGTCTATTCCTCCTAGAATGAATTCCCGCTGTTCTATCTTCATGTCTGGGTCGTTGTCTAGGAAATGTTGTATGCTACGTCGTCCCTGTGTGTGATCTATAACTGAGTACAAGGATGTTACATCGCTTGTAGCTAGCCAATAATTGTCTTCCCATGAAATAGATTGCAGTTTCTGTAGGATGTCCGTGGTATCTTTGAGGTACGATTTTTGCTGTTTAACATACGGCTGCAGGAAAGTGTCAATGTACTGTGATAGATTGGAACTGATGGAACCTATGCCGGAAATAATAGGTCTACCTGGTGGTTTGATTTATCCACATCTGTATATTTAGCGGAATCTGTACCCGTCAGCCATTTGTAGACTTGGAAATCCTCATAGTCATTTTGGACCACCTGTAATTTTGATTTCTTGAATTTAAGCAATTCTTTTCTATAATTCTCTGTTTGTTGTGTCAATTTCGCCCAGGTAGCTGCGTGGCTAGGGTCAGAGATGATCCCTGCATGTGTAGTATTCAGAGTCTCAATTTTGGACTTAGCGACTTGTAGTTCTCGGCCTGATTCCTCTATGACAAGAAGCATCAAGTCGAAACTGCACTTATTCAGTACAGAAATCCAACGTCGGCAAAACTCGGGATTAGTCCTCCCTATTGTCGGGGTATTGCGGACACGGAAGCCCCGCAGGATCAATTTTTGTCTAAAATAATCTGATAGCGTGGAGCCGTGTAATAGATAGTCAGTTTCACGTTTCTTCAAGCGTAATAGCTGTTTGAATACATCGTCAACTGTATCATCCAATGCCTCCGATACACAATCTTCAGCAAATAGAATGCGGTCAGCTTGTGCTTTACTAAAGCTCAATGTGTCACCAGTCTGAGATGACATATCCATGAATGGACCGGCTTCCACTCTGACATTGTCAGCAGCTTCTATCTTAAAAATTGTTTCCACCAATAATGGTCACCAACGCAATAATGTGGAAAAAGTTCAAAATTCAGCGGGTGCCTTGATACACAGGGGTATTACCCCAATCAAATACGATATATGGATAATCCGGCACTCCTAATAATGTCCAACCGCCTGTGTGCCATTGTCCAAGCATATACACATGGTGGAGTCAGAACAAACTAATGTTCAAGACGGACACGGCACTCCAGGACTAAATTTCAATACATTTTAATGTCCCAGCTTAATCAACAACCTGCATCAATCTCGGTCCAGGGTACAGATATCCACAGGTACCAGTAATGCAGTGTGCAAAACATAACATCAAAGCACAAACATGTTGAACGATGCAGCATTTCGGGCCAGACAGGACCCTTCCTCAGGTAGTGTTGGTGCTTACAACAAACAAATATATATGTACAGGGTGTTCGGAAAGTCAGTGTGCACTTTTCATAAAGCAGTGAAAACAACGGAGAAGTGAAGCAGTGGAGAGATTGCTCAAGATAACTGATCAGCATTGAGGTAAAATTATACAGTTAGTATAATATTCAGCTAATGTATATATATATATATATATATATATATATATATATATATATGGAACAAGAAGGGTGGCACTCACTCGGTCTTCTAATTTCTTTCAATAATGGGCGCAGTACGCCTCAGCTGGTTAACGTTTCAGTTTTATTTACAAAACTTTCGTCAGAACAAATAACAATGCAAAAAAGCTTACCTTTATACCATAAGAGACCCGTGAAGACACCCACATGGAAACAGAAACTGCTGGACGCAGGGTCGGTGACGTCACGCTCCCGCGACGTGCGCTCATGTGCGCCTGTGCCGAACCCTCCGTTACCTAGCAACAAACAGGACTCTATGTGAAAAAAACCGTCACCATGACTACAGGCTAACATGCCGCACAGTAATAGAAACAATAATGCCGAGCAGCCTGTCAGTGGGCTGCCACTTAGTGATAAGCATAATGTAAAGTCAGCCGCATTATACAACATATATACCCAGACATTTAAAAACCAATAGAGGACTAGAAATTAAATAAAACAATTAAAGTTCAATTGTTCATTCAATCCTCTTGGGGCCACGGTGTCCAATGAATGGATCCACCGCGCCTCTAATTGCAAAAGTCTCTTGCCTCTATCACCTCCTCTAACATTTGGGGGGACATGATCTATAAGCTTATAGCGTAAAGTGGCTAAACTATGTCGATGTAACTTAAAATGCCGGGCCACTGGCTGTTCGGAATCTGAACCCTCCAAAGCATGTCTAATCGACATTCTGTGTGTCGCCATTCTTTCTCGCAAAGTACATGTAGTTTTGCCAATATACATGAGCCCACACGGGCAGCGTATAAAGTATATGACGAACTTGCTGGTACAGGTCAATATATGCTTAATGTCGATTTTCTTGCCAGTATGCGGATGGTTGAAGGTATTCCCAGGCTCCAAATAGCTACAAGTTGTACAGCCTGTACATTTGTAGCAGCCTGGTTTACGTGAGAGGAAGTTCAATTTAGAAGGCAATTGGAGATGAGAAATATCGTTAACTACCAGAAGATCTTTAAGATTCTTACTTCTAGAAAAACATGGCATAATTTTATGATCCTTAAATCCCTTCAATTCCGGATCTAAGGTTACAATCGGCCATAAATCTTTAGCCGTTTTAACCATGAATCCACTGTCATATTGGTATTGTTGTACAAATGGTAATTTTTTCTTTTCTGAGGAACTTTTGGTTTTTGGTTCCATAAGCTGTAATCTGGGTATCGCCAAGGCTTTGGTTTTTGCACGGACCAAATCTTCATGTCTATAGCCTTTCGCTAGGAACATCAGCATCATTTCGTTCATAGCTGCTTCTGCTTTCTCATTTGTATCTGTTATCCTCCGTGCCCTCAAAAATTGGGAGTAAGGGATGCCCCCAATGCAGGCCGGGGGATGCTGACTAGAGGCATGTAAGTATGTATTACGGTCCGTAGGTTTTTTGTAGAGGTCTGTTGACAAATGGTTACCTACTAGGGATACTTTGACATCCAAATAGTTAACCGTCGAGTCACTGATAATTAATCTTTAGTATGGCCTGTTCCAGATCTTCTTTACCTCCTTTCCTTATTAGGAACACATCATCTATGGATCTAGTGATCCATATTATCCCCTGTGCAAAATTTGGCGAATCAAAAAATAAATCCCTCTCTTTGGCGAACATGAAGGAGTTTGCAAAAACCAAAGCCTTGGCGCATACTGGCAAGAAAATCGACATTAAGCATATATTGACCTGTACCAGCAAGTTCGTCATATACTTTATACGCTGCCCGTGTGGGCTCATGTATATTGGCAAAACTACATGTACTTTGCGAGAAAGAATGGCGACACACAGAATGTCGATTAGACATGCTTTGGAGGGTTCAGATTCCGAACAGCCAGTGGCCCGGCATTTTAAGTTACATCGACATAGTTTAGCCACTTTACGCTATAAGCTTATAGATCATGTCCCCCCAAATGTTAGAGGAGGTGATAGAGGCAAGAGACTTTTGCAATTAGAGGCGCGGTGGATCCATTCATTGGACACCGTGGCCCCAAGAGGATTGAATGAACAATTGAACTTTAATTGTTTTATTTAATTTCTAGTCCTCTATTGGTTTTTAAATGTCTGGGTATATATGTTGTATAATGCGGCTGACTTTACATTATGCTTATCACTAAGTGGCAGCCCACTGACAGGCTGCTCGGCATTATTGTTTCTATTACTGTGCGGCATGTTAGCCTGTAGTCATGGTGACGGTTTTTTTCACATAGAGTCCTGTTTGTTGCTAGGTAACGGAGGGTTCGGCACAGGCGCACATGAGCGCACGTCGCGGGAGCGTGACGTCACCGACCCTGCGTCCAGCAGTTTCTGTTTCCATGTGGGTGTCTTCACGGGTCTCTTATGGTATAAAGGTAAGCTTTTTTGCATTGTTATTTGTTCTGACGAAAGTTTTTGTAAATAAAATAAAACTGAAACGTTAACCAGCTGAGGCGTACTGCGCCCATTATTGAAAGAAATTAGAAGTCCGAGTGAGTGCCACCCTTCTTGTTCCATATATTGCCCTGCTGCATAGCATCGCTTTGGAGGCACCGAGGCACCTTTACTGGCCGGCAATCCAACTTCGTATATATATATATATATATATATATATATATATATACACACACACACATAGCTACAAAATTGTGTATGCGACCATCTCTGAATACCCATATATGTAGAAGCACTGGTAAAGTGATAAACAGGAGATATGTTAGTCCCAGGTTTCTGACCTATGTATTTTAAACCCCCAGGGAGTGTCTGTTTTGCTAAACAGACTTGATTAGAGTTTGGGCTTTTCTAAATATGCATGTTGTGAATTAATATAAGTCTAACTCTGATTATGTCCTATATAGTGCATCTTTTCCAGCCGCAGTTCATCGCAAAGGACAGCTCTTATCGGAAAATGTTTCCTTTGCAATACTAATCGCATATGTTAGTACACATGCGATTAGTATCAATGCGGTAAGTGGCGGGATGTACCGTGATCCTTTGGTACATCCTGCCCATTGTGTGAATTTGAGGATCTACTGTGTGGTGTAACGTGTATAACGGGTACTACTATGTGGCATAATGTGAATAAGAGGCTCTACTCTGTGGTGTAAGGTTTTTAAGGGGTACTACTGTGTGGCATAATGTGTAATAGGGTTACTACTGTGTGGCAGAATGTGTATAAGGGGTATGACTGTGTGGATTAATGTGTATAAAGAGTACTACTGTATGGCATAATGAGTATAAGGGACTCTACTGTGCAGTGTAATGTGAATATGGGGCTCTACTGTGTGTAACAATGCTAATAAGGAAAACTACTGTGCAATGTAATGTGAATATGGTTGCCTTACTGTGTGGCATAATTTGAATTAGCGGTACTATTGTATGGTCACACCCCTTCCCCATGAGACAATGCTACTTTTCTGGATGCGCACCAAAAAAAAAAAAGTTTAGGTACGGCTCTGTACTGAGCTCTCTTTTTAGTGTTGAATTTCTTACATAACTATGTAGCTCTGTGGTTCTCAACCTCAACATCAAGTACCCCTAAAGCTAGGTACCCACTATACAATTATTTGGGCCTAGTATAGTGTGCAGGCATGATCGTTTCCATGTTTCAGCAATTAGATGGTGAAAAACGGCCACAAATGCTCCCCTTCGATTATCCAATCGTTCAGACTTCAAGAAGACATTGGGGCAAAACGAACTGATATTGAGCAGTTTCTGGGCATTCTTAACAATCTGCCCATATTTACTACAATTTATTCTGATTACCTCATCCTCCTTAAACATAACATAGAAACATAGAATTTGACGGCAGATAAGAACCACTTGGCCCATCTAGTCTGCCCCTTTTTTATCCTTTAGGCAATCTCAGCCCTTTTTGAACCTTAATTCTTTGTAAGGATATTCATATGCCTATCCCAAGTATGTTTAAATTGCTCTACAGTCTTAGCCTCTACCACCTCTGATGGCAGGCTATTCCACTTAGCCACTACCCTTTCTGTGAAGTAATTTTTCCTTATATTTCCCCTGAACTTCCCCCCCCCCTCCAGTCTCAGTGTATGTCCTAGAGTTCTAATACTTTTCTTCCTTTGAAGAAGGTTTCCCTCCTGAACTTTGTTAAGACCCTTGATATATTTCAAAGTTTCTATCATGTCCCCCCTTTCCCTTCTCTCCTCCAAACTATACATGTTAAGATCTTTTAGCCTTTCCGGGTAAGTTTTGTGATGTAGGCCATGCACCATTTTAGTTGCCATTCTTTGTACACTCTCTAATGTATTTATATCCTTCTGGAGATATGGTCTCCAGAACTGGACACAGTATTCCAGATGAGGCCGTACCAATGACCTGTACAGTGACATTATTACTTCTTTTTTTCCTGCTACTGATTCCTCTCCCTATGCAACCAAGCATCTGACTTGCCTTTCTCATTGCTTTGTTGCATTGCTTTCCTGCCTCCTTTTATTTCCTCCTTGTGGGCGGACATATGCTAATTCAGTGTGGTGTGGCAGAAAATCAGTAACTTATAAAAAAAAAATGCTTAGAATGTAGCACCTAGAGGGGGCCGTGGCCTAGACAGCAAGAGGAGAGGATGCTTTTACTGAGAGCTCCTGCTAAATTGCACATACAGGGTCCTCCACCACCCCCATTACCCCCAGGTGTTCCCTCTCACTGGTTTTGACCGTGGGGCCGTGGTCACGGAGCCGGGGGACTCTTTTAAGGGTCCCTGCGGGTTGTGGCCTTCCCCTCACTACGAAGCCGGGGACTGTGGTGGCGCTTTCCCCCCCGGACCGGATGCCGCGGAAGCTCTTCCTCCTGTGGACTTCGGGGACGCCTGCCTCCAAGGCGTGCTCCGAAGAAGTGCCCGGGGCTGTCTCCCCAATGACCCGTCAGCGGCTACGTGAAGGTTGCTAGCCTGGCGGCGGTCCCGTGCGGCCGACAAGTCTCCCCCCCGCCGGCTTCCCTGAGTGCCCGGGGGACCGATACTGCAGCACCTCCGTCCCTGCAGGCTCCGGCCACAGCCGTCCGTACCTTGCTGTGTGACTCGGGGAGACCGAGTGGCTCTCTGCACCGCCGGGCGACAACGCACTGGACCCGGGGAAGAGGCTTTGGCGGTGTCCCTATATCTGAGGCCTCCGTCCAGACCTGACGCCGGGACCTCGAGTTTGGCGTCTCCCCGAGGACGGGCTCCGTGGCCGAGGTCCAGCTGGACCGGGAGCCGTGGTTGTCTCCCCCGCCGCCTGAGCTCTCTTACAGGCCATCTCCCACCTGCCTCTGACCCTCGGGCATTGACTGGAGCGGGTGGGCCTCCTCTCTGCCTCCTGCAGCTGCATCTATCTGCTGTATTATCCCCAGCCTGTGCCCCTGCTGGCGGCCATCTTGGGACACACAAAACCGTGAGTAGCTGCATCTGTCCTGCATTAAGACCTCGCTCTGGGGCCCTTGTCCCCCTGCGGTCCCACCTGCCTACCTCTCACCTCACCAGGCTACCAGTGCGCTTACCCCACTGTGGCCCCCCATAGCTGCACACATTAATTACGGCCTCTTTCAGCTACAGCATTGCAATCCCTGCATGAGGCACCTTCTAGCAGGGGATTCATTGTTGATGTGGTGTGCAGGCCTGCTCTCCTCAAGCTCTGCGCTCAATAGCGCTGGTCGCGTTGTGGGCCCGCTGTACTCCCCCTCCACTGTGTTACAAGTACTCGTCACTCTAACCCCGCTACCCGCGGTCTTCCTACCCCTACTGGAGACTGTATATTTGTTAATATCCCCCGGGGAGCCAGGAGGGGGGCTGGCGACCGCTCTCACTGTTCGCACCTCCCAAGCAGCGAAGAAGGCCCGAAAGACGGGAAGCGCTGACCACTCTTAATTTCTGACCTTTCCGGTGGATGTTCTCACCCCTGTTGCGGTGCGGCTTTATATTCTGATTTATCTGCACTCACGCATTACAGTGCACCCGGCTGGGCCTCCCCGGCCATACTCTGTGAACTGCCTATGATGTGATCTCAATATGTGATACACCCGGTCCTGTGGGTAACTCTCATGCTATAGGAGCTTTCCCGTCCCTGACTAGGTGTTGACTACCAATATACCTCATCCCTCTCCGTCACTATGCCTAAAGGGGGAAAAATCCAATGCCCATAACTTGGTGGGCTACTTCAAGAACTCCACCCCGTCCTCTACTCGGAAATCATCATCACCTCCGCCCAAGTCAGCAACATCCGACCGTGACTCGGACGATGACTCTTCCTCCACTCCTGCCACTAAAGCGGATGTCGCTCTTCTCCTGTCCGAGATGCGCAATATAAAAAAGTCAATCCGTGCGGAGGTGCAGGAAGCTATTTCTGGTCTGAAAACGGACGTGGACAACTTGGGAACCAGAGTTGACGCTGTTGAAAGGAAACAAGAGGAGCTTATCACCTTTCAACAAGAATCGGAACAGGAGATAGCTCAAATGCGTACAGATGTTATGCTATTAGCGGATAAGCAAGAGGATTTAGATAATAGAGGCCGTCGGAACAATCTTCGAATCCGCAACATCCCTGAGACGGTAGAACTGACCCACCTCACTGATTACCTGTTCCGCCTGTTCCGCTCACTCGCTCCCTCAGTTCCTGATGATATGCTACTCCTAGATAGGGCACACAGGGCCCTACGTCCTAGATCTCAAGATGCTAAAACGCAGAGGGATGTAATCCTATGTTTTCATTATTTTGCGGTCAAAGACAAAGTCTACGCCAAAGCTCGGATGTCTCCAACCATATCTTTCGAGGGCTCAGATCTCCTAGTCTTCCAGGACTTGTCACCAGTTACGTTGAATAGACGGAGAGAATTAAAGGACATAACTAAAACCCTGAGAGACAACAACGTTAGATACAGATGGGGCTTCCCCTTTGCCCTGCAAGTCCGATCTGATGGTAAAGTCCTCTCTGCTAGATCCCCCGACGAGGCTCTTCAACTACTCCGCCACTTGAACATCTCTGGCCCTCTGACTACCTCTCAGCGCCCTCCCCCAGTCAACACCTCCCCTTCCCTCAAGGCCCCGTCCCCCGATTGGAACACTGTTGGTCCTGCCTCCCATACCTCTAAGGTTACATGACTCTACATCTGGTGCTGCCCTTGAGCGGGCCTCATCCCTGCAATGGCTATCACGGGATCTCCAGATGTCTTTTGATGCTCCATCAATGTCCACATATTCTGCAGAGCCCTATGTTTAGTTAATGTTTGCTGTTTTTTGCATTTGTATATTTGTGGAGGTTGGGCCTGTTTGGGCCCTGGGACCGGGGACCTCCGCGGTTAGCCGCGCGGTCCCCGGCCCCGGGTGAACCGACCGGATCGCGCTCTCTTTTTTGTGTTCCTCATAGTCTTAATGTTACTGTTTTGTTTTTGTTTTTTCCCTCCCCTGCGATTATATGCCTATTCCTCAGTAACTCAGGCGGTGGAGGTGCACGAACCTCTATCTTTTCTAAGGTCGGGTGGTCGTCACACCATATTTCCTCTCTGTTTTTTTAGATCTGCTCTCCCTCCTTGCCTCCCCCCCCCTCTACCCCCCCCCCCCCCCTCCCCTTCAGCTCCTTCTGCCTACTAACTACAATTTGCACTTCGCATGGGTTTTGCCCACACACGGAACCCGGTCCTCACAACCCTCTCCTCGGTGCGGCTGGGTTCACCCATCCCCCATTCGGCCCTTACGGTCGACGTCGGACGAATTAGGCCCGTAGGCCTGTTCTTTCCCTGGGTACGACCTGTGAGAATAGATTCTCTATGTTTGTTAATTGCAGTCACTACCATATACCTATTTCTCCTCTGTTCTCCTTCCACCTATCTTCTTTCTTCTCAGGTCTTCTTCCCTTCTTTTCCCCCTCTCTCTTCGGGGGTCCCGCCGGTGCGCTTCAGTCTGAGTGGTGCTCCACTTCTATCCCATGATTCTTAGAATAGTTTCCCTGAACACGAAAGGCCTGAACAGTCCACACAAACGCTCTCTTCTATTTCAGTCCCTCAAACAACTCAGAGGCGATGTTATATTCTTACAAGAGACCCACTTTTCGGGCGCATCACACCCTGAACTTAGGTCTAAAACCTTCCCGCACACTTTCCATGCTTGCAATCCTATACGCAAAAAGAAGGGGGTCTCTATACTCTTTGCTAGCCACCTTGCTTTCGCCCCCTCCGATATATTAAGAGACCCTGAGGGTAGGTATCTGTTGTTAGTGGGATTGTTGAATGGGATCCCCTACATATTCCTGAATGTTTATGCTCCAAACCAACTACAGGCCCCCTTTTTCCATTCCCTGAATAGCCTCCTAGCTCTGCACAGACGCGGTAATGTGGTTTTAGGTGGGGATTTTAATGTGACCCTGGATAGCGCCCTGGACAGATCTAAACCTCTGCCCAGATCAATGCGCTCCTCTCATTCACGTAACGCAGCTGCTTTGAATCTCTTGCTATCCCGACACCTTCTCTTCGATACATGGAGAGTGAAAGAGTCGACCGCTCGGGATTACACTTACTACTCCTCTATTTATGATGTCTACACAAGATTAGACATGCTCTTTTTGAGTACAGAGCCTGCACAATGCATCCTAGACGCCTCCATTTACCCTAGCACGTGGTCAGACCACGGCCCAGTCACGGTGGACGTCCCGGGTCCACACCCTCCCGCTCGCCACCCTACGTGGCGGTTAAATGACAGAATCCTTCTTAATCTCCAAACGAAAGCCCACATAGCCGCCGAAATTTCTCATTACTTTCATACAAACACATCTACGACTATTTCTCCTATGTTACTGTGGGATGCCCACAAGGCGGTCTTACGAGGACGCCTGATTAGCGCCTCCTCTTATAATAAGAAGGCTAGAACCAACCGTATCCGGGAACTCTTGGACTTGGTCACATCCCTTTCGCTGAAACACAAAGCGTCAGGGTTAGAAGCGGATCTTTCTGCTTTGTCCTCTGCCAAGGGCGAATTGAACATGCTCTTGACGGCTAAGGTGGAAACTAGCTTGAAATGGCTCAGCCAGTCTTTTTACGAAAAAGGGGATAAGGCTGATCGGCTGCTAGCTTCTAGGCTTCGGACTAAGCTGGCAAGGAACAACGTTCTGTCTATTCAGTCTTCCCCTGGTAAGAAAGCTTGTGAGCCTAAACGTATCACCGAGACTTTCTCTCGCTTCTACAAGAAGCTATATAATGCTTACGGGCCCTCACATTCTAGCCCGGATTTTCTTGCGGACGTGCGTGCCTTTCTGTCCCAGTGCCATCTACCTTGTCTGTTCCCAACGGTCTCCGCGGAACTAAACGCTAGGCTCTCCGATGAAGAAATCGCCACCGTCGTTAAAGGTTTAAAACCTAACAAGGCTCCTGGCCCAGATGGCTTCTCAACCGTCTACTATAAGACTTTTCTGCCCCAGCTCATGCCCCACCTTTTAACCCTATTTAATGCTGTCCTACAGGGTGCCTCTTTTTCTAAATCGGCTCTGGAGGCCAAGATCATAGTTATTCCCAAGGAAGGCAAAGATGCATCCAACTGCGCTAACTATAGACCTATATCGCTACTTAACTCTGATATAAAGATATATGCGAAAATCTTGGCCCTCCGATTGAACAGCGTATTGCCCCACCTTGTCCATAATGACCAGGTGGGATTTATCCCTGGTCGTCAAGCCCGCGACAATACGAGACGGGTCATCAGCCTTGCTCATCATATCAACCTTACCCGTACCCCTGCTCTTTTGCTTTCTCTGGATGCGGAGAAAGCGTTTGACAGGATAGGATGGCCCTTTATGTTCGAAACTCTTGCTCACTTTGGCTTTCAGGGGGAATTTCTCACGGGGATTCAGGCTCTGTACTCGGATCCGTCTGCACGGGTTTCCGTGAATGGAGTGCTGTCGGACCCTTTGGGTATCTCCAGCGGCACCAGACAGAGCTGCCCACTCTCATCCCTGATATTTGCTCTAGTAATAGAACTGTTGGCTCCACGCATCCGGACTTCGACCGACATTGGGGGGTTAGAGGTGGGGAGCTCAGTCTACAAGATCTCCCTGTTTGCGGACGATGTCCTCCTTTCACTCTCCTCGCCGCACACTTCTTTGCCGAACCTTCTCCATCTTCTATCGGAATACGGGCATGTATCGGGATATAAGGTTAATTGGTCCAAAACGGAAGCTCTCCCCTTCCATATTTCTTCTACCCACCTAGCTCGCATGCAATCCAACTTTAAATTTTCTTGGTGTGTTTCTAAAATCCGTTACCTGGGGATCTGTATCACGCGCCGCTATGGTGACCTTTATAAGGCAAACTTCGCCCCCTTGCTTGTCAACATTAAGGCCGATCTCCATAAATGGCAGTCCCTGATTATATCCTGTTTGGGACGAATCATAGCTCTGAAAATTAATATAATCCCCTGTCTACTTTATCTGTTTCAGACGCTGCCTGTGAAAGTCCCGGACTCTGTCCTGGCGCAAGTTCACTCTTGGTTTCTCCGCTTTGTTTGGAACAATAAGGTCCCTAGGATAGGTTTCTCCACCTTACGCAAACCTGTACAGGAGGGCGGAAGAGGCTTCCCAGATATTCGCCTTTACTATCTGGCCACTCATCTTAGCCAAGCTATCGCTTGGTTCGCCCCTGCTCAGAACATTCGATGGCTTCAGCTAGAATCTGCACTGGGCCATACTACGTCTTTGTCATCTTTACTCTTATCCTCCCCCAAAGCTAGATCCCCCCATTTGCAACTGCACCCTGTGCTGGAATTCTCCTGCCAGATCTGGGACTACTGCACTCGGCGCTTTCACCTCCTGTCATCTCCCTCTCCGCTTACCCCTTTATGGGATAACCCTTCTTTCACCCCGGGTCAATCTCTGACTCGATCTCGCCCATGGTTGGAAAGGAACATCCGCTTTGTACAAGATGTTCTATCTGGGGATACGTGCGCGCCTCTATCGGACATCATAACAAAATATAATTTCCCGGAAGCGAACCCTTTTACCTATTTCCAGATAAGACACTTTGTCTCATCTATATCGAATTCTTCCCCGTTACGACCTTTATCCACTCTGGAGTCATATAGCTATCATAAACCGCTTGCACGAGGAATCATCTCCCTACTATACTCCCTTCTCCAGGTTGGAGGGCAGTCGGGGCGGCTTTTGTTCTCCAGTGGGAGCGGGATCTAGGTCCGCCGCCTGCTGACCATGATTGGTCGGATGTCTTCACTGCTGCCGCACAATCCTCCATCTCAACGCTAGTGAAGGAAAATGCTTACAAAATATTATATAGGTGGTACTTTGTCCCCTCTAGACTCCACAAGATGTTTCTTTCCTCTTCGCCCACGTGCTGCAGGGGTTATTTTGGGACTCAGTCGCACACTTGATAAGTACAGTGCTCCAATCCCAGATATCTAAAGACCCTTGGTCTTTTCTGCTGGGCCTCCCCGCTATTAACACACCTCCAAATACCAGTAAATTACTGACACAGATTTTAAATGCTGCTCGCTGCTCAATTGCTCTCCATTGGAAAAAGAAGGAGGCTCCCCCTATTAAGCTGGTCATTGATAAAGTATGGTACTTCGCAAGCATGGAAAAAATCACTGCACACCTCCATAACAGATATTTCCAGTTTCTTGTGGTTTGGGAATTATGGTTTAACTCTCAAGCTCCAGCACGTAGAACACGCTCCCCTGAGGGCTCCGCGGCACTTCTACTGTGATTTTAGTAGTCTCGCCTCCCATAGAGTAGGTGTGTGACCGTCCTTAATACCACCTTTTCGTGTACCTTAAGTATTACCTCCTATTTTACACTAGCGCTCCGAGCGGTATTTGCTGTATAAAGAGACGCGCTGGCGGACCCTCCGACTCTGTCTCTTTTCTCCCTACTCTATACTTACCTCGTCTTTCCTTTCTCTTCTTTTCTCGCTTTCTCTTTATCCTTCTTCTCCCTACTGATACAGCCACGAGATTGTTTTTCTTTTTCTTTTTATGGTTCCTAATTAATCAAAGTGCTTTGGTCGCTCTCGGTGTATACTTTATCTCTATTTCCTTTATTATCAATACAATGTTTTTTCAATATGGGAACCCCATGATCTCTGTTTTTAGATTATATCTCTGCTCTAAGTATAATGTTGTTTTACGGATATACCTTCCCCACCGGTTGTGGAGGGCTAATGTAACCCTGTATAACTTGAAAATTAAATAAACAATTAAAAAAAAAAAGAAAAGAATGTAGCACCTATATCGGGACCTTCCACTGGCATAAAAATCAAGAGGATTGTCATCTCATACGAAATAACACATAATGTGTAGCTATCTTAACAGGTTATGTTTTTAGGATTTTTGTCTGCATCAGTAGGTGGGATGATTACTGTCCCGGCAATAGTAAATTGTGTCACATGCTACTTTTACAGACAAGTGTTGTGGGAGCTAAAAGTACTCCTGAAGATTATCGTATGCTAAGTAGAGATTTATTGCCAATGTTGAATAGATCTAACTTAATAAGGGACTCTAAAATGCAGTAAGTGCTCCCTCTACTGCTTATCCAAGGAAATGCAAGTTAATCTATATGTTACATAGCTGAATAATTCCTGCACACTTTAATTGCATTTGTATGTAATGTTTATTATTCAGAATATGGGAATATCAGCCTTGGAGTTTTGAGCGAATCCAGCATCCTGTAACCAGCCCAATACGTTATCATGTGAAATGTATTAAGTATAGATCACAACATTACAACGCACGCACACTTTAGTGAACCACCTTTGGAAATTTTAGAAATTACATGAACTGCGCAATGTTACATTTTTTCATTTACTAGTTGAATACCCGTGTTTCTCTACGGAATTTCAAGTATTTCCGTGCGTATAAAATACATTTTAAAGGACTTCCTGGTAAACTAATTAGACTTACAACAGGACATGCTTCACCCGCCGCTGCCAATCTTTGTCAGACCACACCTCCGGGCGGGCCTTCTTCGGATTGATGCTGTCAAAAGGCTGGCGCTGAGGAGAATAATCCGCCTCCATCTCTGCCCCCTACCGCCTCTGATGCTGCCCTGCTCTGTGCTGTAAATGCTGTGATGAGAGGCCAAGCTCCACCCGCTGTATATTAAATATGTAAGGTTTGCAGGGATAGGCTGACTCTATTCCAAAGTGCCCTAGGTCTCCTTGCTAAACTTCTCACTCTCCTAAGGGCTCCTCTTTTGAGGTAAAAAGGTAAAGATTTTACAAAACACTTAAGGTCACTGGGAGATCTGTCGGTTCCCTTTACACAGCAGAAAAGCAGTTGCTATCAACCTTTCCTTAAATGCATTTAAGAGGCAAAATATTTATGTCTCCTTTATTCCTATAAGTTCTCTGAGAGGTTCGGCAATGTATAGGTCAAGTGACAGGTTAACCTTTGATAATTGAGACACTATTCTCTCCTGACTGGAAATAAGTTGGTTAAGTACTTATATCTGATATATATGGAACCAAAAATCTCAAATTTGGACTCATCAGACCAAAGTACAGATTTCCACTGGTCTAATGTCCATTCCTTGTGTTTCTTGGCCCAAACAATTCTCTTCTTCTTGTTGTTCATCCTCAGTAGTGGCTTCTTCGCAGCAATTCGACCATGAAGGCCTGATTCACGCAGTCTCCTCTGAACAGCTGATGTTGAGATTTGTCTGCTACTTGAACTTATGTGAATTTATATAGGCTCTAATCTGAAGTGCTGTAAAGTAGCGGTTTCTGAGGCTGATAACTCTAATGAACTCATCCTCTGCACCAGAGGTTACTCTTGGTCTTCCTTTCCTGGGGCGGTCCTCCTGAGAGCCAGTTTCATCATAGCGTTTGATGGTTTTTGCAACTGCACTTGAGGATACATTCAAGGCTCTTGAAATTTTCCATATCGACTGACCTTCATGTCTTAAAGTAATGATGGACTGTCGTTTCCCTTTGCTGAGTTGAGTGGTTCGTGCCATAATATCGATTAAAACAGTAGTCAAATAGTCCACTGTGTACTAACCCTACCTCTGCCCTACACAGTTGATGGTCTCAAACACATTAAGAAGGCAAGTAATTCCACAGATTGGCTATTGACAAGGCACACCTGTTAATTCAAAACCATTCCAGGAGACTACCTCATGAAGCTGACAGGGAGAATGCCAAGTGTGTGGAAAGCTGTCATCAAAGCAAAAAGGGGCTACTTTGAGGAATATAAAATATTAAACATATTTTGATTTGTTTAACACTTTTTTGTTTACAACATAATTCCATATGTGTTCTTTCATAGCCTTGATGTCTTCAGTATTAATCTACAATGTATAAAACATTTAAAATAAATAAAAACCATTGAATAAAAAGTGTATCCAAACTTTTGACTGGTAGTGTGTGTGTGTGTGTGTGTGTGTGTGTGTGTGTGTGTGTGTGTGTGTGTGTGTGTGTGTGTGTGTGTGTGTGTTGTGTGTGTGTGTGTGTGTGTGTGTGTGTGTGTATATATATATATATATATATATATATATTCTTTTTCACCCCTTCCCACCCCCATGCTGATGAGGCTGAACTTGACCTGAAACGGGATTGGGAGTGTCACTATTCATCTCAGCGACCCTGAAATCTATGGCTTTTTACATGTCACCCCCTTGCCACCCCCACTAGGGGTGTCTTACCCCCACAGTATTTTTTTCCAGATTGGAAGTCATATGTGTACCAAGGTTGGTATAAATTGCTCCAGGCATTCCAGAGTTATGCTGGAACATCCATACACACATACATATATATATATATATATATATATATATATATACGACAGTTTAGTCATAGGACTAACTTTCTTTTTGAAAGACATTTTAAAAACTTCTTCAAGATGGAGCTTGCTCCGTAGGTGGCCTATGTATCATTTAATATTTGTGGGTCATTCCCCAAAACCAGTTGTTACTGATTCCCCACTATGGAGGAAGTGTAGTAGATATCTCCAGTATCTACAGTCCCCATAGGTTTTTATGGTGGCTGCCTGCTGTGCTTCCATATATACCAAGCTCAGGAAGCAGTAATAGTTTTATGTTATTACCACTGCTTCCAGCTCTTCACCAGGACGGGCTCCCGGCAAGAGTAGAATAATAAATTTGCATTCAAATATAAATTTTCTTATTGCGAGTTAAACAAAAAATATTATTTGCATCGAATTAAGAAATGCAGTTTGTGCTACATATGCACCTATGTACCACAGGTTTTACCTAAGCACAAGTAGATCTTTGTTTTCCTTTTGCAGCCCCTGCTCATGTCATCGCCTTCTTAACAGCATTGTAGTCCCTGGGCAAAGTAATGCACCCTACCCACCCATTCAAAGGAATAAAAAAAATTTTAAATCATAACTTACCGCTCTTGTGGTCCTGCACTGTCTCTTCACATGCTCCCATACAGTGAATGGCTGTTAGCACTCTGATTGGTGGATAGCTCCAGCCGTCCATTATGCTGACAGATATTCACTGTCTGGCTGTAGGCTGGGAGGCAGATAGAGAATGCTGCCTGGACACTCTGTGTGTAATTCACAATCAGGGTGTCCAGGCAGCATTGTCTACCTGCCTTCCATGAAGCTCTGAAGGCACCAGCTTGAGGGAGCAGATACCTCAGGCATAACCCACCCCTGCTGGAAGGCCCCTAGAGTTGTGGGGCCCTGGGCAGCTGCTGATACATTAAGATGGCCCTAGCTCATGTTTTCTAATGGCTGAATGGGAAAAGCTCTGCATTTGTGACATAGTTGTCTGACACTTGTCTGACATTGCACTGCATGCAGCTCTGCATTTGGCACTAACAAAGGAAGGGAACTTCTGAATTAGGTTGCACATGGCATTATGGAAGCTGTTAGTACAAAACGTACATTACAGATTTTTAGCAGGCAAACTGGCCTTGTCTTTAAAATCATCAACCTTAATTCATATATAACCAGCATATTATGTTGTGTTGAATAGTAAAAACTATTGTATAGTATTGTATAGTACAAACCAAAAACATTACTAAGGCACATCAGTCCTTGTAACAGACTTGCCTACCCTCCTGCATTTAGCGAGAGGCTGCCATTTTTTACTTTAGCATCCCGCTGCCCCGGCATCCCTGCTAGTCCTCCCGGTTTTTCCCTGTCCCTCTATGAGATTGCAGACTACACATGCACGAGACCAGAAAAGCCGAGGGGCAGGGCATGCATGGGAGGCGTCAGTGCGGGACAGGCCAGTACTGGTGCTCCAACCCCTGCGCGATAGAACCCCATTGGAAAACCCTGCTAGCAGCGTTGGAGGAGACTCAGGTACCTGCGGGAGCCTGTAATGAACTCAAACCAGGCACTGAGATTCCCACAATGGTCCGGAGCTTTATTGAGGAGGCGGGCCATCACCCAGACCGGAACATGCAGTCATTAGAGGCAACCGGACCCCGGGAGCCGCTGGTGGTGTGAGCCGAAGCAACATGCAGTAGGAGATGTATTCTGCACAGAGTTATGCCATCCATGGCTGTCAGTGAGTGCTCTCTCTGGGCGCAGGTAATGCCTGTGATACTCGGCACCCAGTTTCTTCCCTTTCTCTTGTCAACATATGGATCTTGGGTTAGTGTAAAAGGAAGCAAATCTATCTTTCAGTGGCCTCACCTAAAAGTAACAAATTTTATTTGTAAGTTGTATATGCAACTTTGTACTATAGTATCATTGGGAACTGCAGGACACACCACCAAGTGGCAATAGATACACCAATAGATGGAGCTAGACAAGCCCTTTTGGCGGAACTTGACCCCCCTCAGTGCTGCGCCGTGCGGTGCATTTTGCTACAGAGTACAATCTCCCTGAAACTACTTTTCAAAAGTAGGCAAGTATGCCTTGTAACAGTGTAGCTTACAATTATCCTACCATAGTTACAGAAATAGCACACTAGGGCCAGATTAATGAGAAGCTAATCCAGTGTGTCACTGAACTATCGGCACTGGCATATCTATAATGAGGGGCACCTCTCCAGTGGTGAAGTAGACTCTGGCATTGTACCAGAGTCTACTGTACATGCGCAGCTCTCCGCATTCCCGGCGACAGGAAAATGGCCACAGCGGCCATTTTCCTAGTGATTTTAGCAGCTCTGCAGCAAGGGCCGGGCCGACGGAGTGCTAAGTATAATTACATCTCGGTTCCATTTCACTCGAAAAGCAATTATTTGTATTGACCAGGATGTTAAAAAAATACCTAATTATTGTCCTACAAAATGCCATTGTACCCACTGTCCTAAGTGGACAGTGGGTACAATGGCATTATGTAGGCCAATAATGTATATATATGTCAACAAGTGGAACTGGGCAAACTAAAGATTACATGACATGACATTGCCTTCAGCAGCAGTATCTAAAAAACAACACCAGCTCATTCAAAGACAGACTACCCTGTGTATCACCTGCTTCACTAAGAGGCATACCGCTAACAACCTCTTAGAAAAACTAAGGGATGTCAAAGCAAATTGGCTTACCCCACTTGGACTCTCTTCAGGATTTGTGATTTCTGATAACGCCACAAATATTGTGAAAGCATTACAGCTAGGTGAATTCCAACACATCCCATGGTTTGCCCACACAATCAACTTGGTGGTACAAGTTTTTTTTTTATTTTTTATAAATGACAAGGGGGTGCAGGAGATGCTACCTGTGGCTGGATACATTTTGGGACTTTATCAGCATTCAGCCAGAGCATGTAGGGAATTATAGTGGCTGCAAGAACAGTTCAATTTGCCTTACCACCAACTGAAGCAAGAGGAGGTAACCAGGTAGAATTCCATTCTGTATATACTTCAGCAGATGGAGTAACAGCAAAAAGCCATTCACAACTACACATCAAGCCATGACATTTGGAAAGGAGGGGAAGTGTACCTACATCCAGAGCAGTGTAGAACACTTTCCATGTTGTGCAAGGTGCTGAAACCCTTCATAGTAGTCACCTGTGAAGTGAGTACAGACACTGATGCTTGAGTCAGGTGATTCCCCTAATTAGACTTCTGGAAAATCAGCTTGAGAAATTGAAGGAGGCGATGCAACAAAGCGATTCTACTAAGCATGTCGAACTTGCAGATCAAGTCCCTTATTCGCTTTGCCTGGATCCAAGGGTTGTCAGTATCTTGAAAATGGATAACTACATTTTGGCGACTGTGCTTGATCCTAGGTTTAAATCATATGTTTTGTCTTTTTTTCCAACTGTCCCAGTTCTTAAGTGATGCAAAGAGCTCCTGGTGAGCAAGTTGGCAATTCAAGTGGTACTGGTACATGACACGACTCCTCCTTCAGTTTCTCCAGCAACTACAGCTGCCAGGAAAAAACTCAGCTTTCCAAGAGACCCAGTGGTGATGCAGAGATTTCAACACAACATTTCGCCATCTGGTCATGTCTAAAAGAATTGCCCAAATTTAGTGGGTCATTCCGACCTGATCGCATGCTGCCATTTTTCGTAGTGGTGCAATCAGGTCTGTAGTGCACATGTGTCACAATGCGCAGGCGCGTCGCTCCCTGGCAATGGCCCTCGCCAGGGAGCGACAGAACTAATGAAGAAAGCGATCGCACCCGCGACCGCAAGAAGATTGACAGGAAGAGACCGGCCGGTGGCGTCAACTGACCAATTTCAGGGAGTGTCCATCCGAACGCAGGCGTGCCCAGCCGTTTCCAGGGAGAAAACCTGACGTCAGCTCCGTCCTTGATGATCGCAACAGGTAAGTCCTGAGCTGTGCAGAAACTGCACAAACTTTTGTTTGTGCAGCTCTCTGCACAAGCAAGCGCAGCCCTGCACAGCGAGTCCCCCCTCCCCTGTAGGCGGCGACTACCTGATCGCAGCAGTGCTAAAAGTAGCCTGCTATCGGTCAGGTCGGAATGAGGGTCTTAGTGACACCTCTACAGTGACTCCATATGATACAGTTAACATCTAAAGAATGGTAGGGGATTAGTTAAATGACACTGTACCAATAGGCATGTCACAGAGTCCCTTTGAGTACTGTAAGAAAAAAATGGCAGTTTGGAGCCCTTTGTACAAATGGGTTTTGCATTACTTGAGCTGACCACCCTCTAGTGTGTACTCAGAAAGCGTTTTCGGCACAGCTGAGGACCTTGTCAGCGATCGGCTTAGGAGGCTACTTCCTCAAAATGTGGAAAAGATGATGTTCATCAAAATGAACAGGAAATTCCAAGAGTAAGACCTTTACCGTCAATTACATCAAAGTACAGAGACTTCTGTAATAGTGGATGCCAGTGGGGATGAATGAATAAAACTGTATGTGAGGATATTGTTAATGACGATGACATCTTGCCACTAGTGTAGAGCTCTTAGCTTAGCTGCCTTAAGCCCATTTATAGCTTGTTTTGTTAGGGCCCAAACAAACCCTATTCTTTTGTGTCTTTTTTGTGTTTTTTTGTCTATTTTGTTTGAGATATTTCTGTATATTTGAACCTTGTCTGATAAATTGTATGTGAACAGTTGGGCCTTGAGACTCTCTGGAAAATGTCACAGAATGGGGTATATTTATTGGACGATGGACTATTGTCACAAGCTGAAGGGGGGACAGTATCATTTACTGAGGATGAAGTTGAAAAGTTACTTTTTGATAAATGAGAAATTGAATCTTTACCTTTTTGATGCCCCGGTTGACATTTTGTATAGGGTCTTGAAGCAACGACAGAGAGAGGTCGACCTGACTCTACACGGTCAATTTCTCTCGGAATATCACAGACATAAACAACTACCCAGAGGTTTTAGAGTGGCTAATATTCCCACCTTGGGTAGGAATAATCCCATCTTCTGCAGTAGATGGTGTGGAGTACTCAATAAGTGCTCCCTAGACCTCATGGCCCTTGTGATCGAGGAGGTTGGGCAGGAGCTTAAAAAGATTAAAACAGAAATTGAAACCACCAATACTACAGCCCTTCCCACCCTGCGGGATGATAAGTCTCAGAACTGGACTGACCGGCTTCAAACTCAAATTGAAAATTACAAAAGGGAATTTATTTCATTCAAGCGTAAAAAGCTATTGACAGTGACTAACGATTACCAGAACCACATGGTTTACCGGTGGCTACTTGGTAACAACTCTAATGAGAGGACTAACCAACCTAGGGCCCCTCCCTTTCCCAGGGAATTTGGCTCATCAGTTTCTACTTCTGATACTGAATACGTTGAAGGGCAGACGGAATCTGTGATTTTTTTAGATCCTGGGTCCGACAATCAGATTGGATCGGGCAAATATCTAAGAAGCGGCACCAACCGCACACGAGGAGGGGTGGGTACCAGACAAAGAGGGTGTCTGAGACGCAATTGAGTACCGTCTTTAATCTATCTAGCACACAACTGAGTGAGGCTGAGATTAAACTTCTATCTCGTGGTCTATCATTTGTACCGATGTGTAAAACTCAATGTTTTCACAAATCAGGAGACCAGTATAGATTTGGGAGGACAATGCGTCTCAAAGAATTCTTCTCTGATAAACCCATCCCTGATGTTACTAAGAAATTTCGAGGCAAATCCACATTTGACCCACCTTCATCCAACCCTAGTATCAAAACCTTTCTGAGACTTGTACAATCTGATGTAGAAAATGAGCCAGAGCACAAATTACATGACAATTTAACTCCACCCGAACAATTAGTGCTTAAAAAGCTAAAAGAGAACACAAACCTAGTGATCCGCCCGGCTGATAAGGGCGGGGCGGTCGTAGTCCAGGACTGGGTTGATTATGACCGTGAGGTTCTACGTCAACTAGCAGATACTGAGACATACCGGCCACTAGACTCTAATCCCATTCCCACAATAAAGAGCAAAATCGATCAATGTATTAAATGTGGATTTGAACAGGGATGGATCAGTAATGATCTTAACAATTTTTTGAGTGTGGAACATCCCAAGTGCCCTATATTAAATACATTACCGAAAATCCACAAGACACTGGTACATCCCCCTGGGAGACCAATCATTGCTGCCGAGGGCTCATTGCTTCAACCTCTGGCACAATTAATTGATAGCATTCTACAGCCGCTTGTTATGAAAACTGACAGTTATCTGCGAGACACTGGTGACTTTTTGACTCATTTACACAATATACAGACTAACGAGACTAGTGTATATATGGCCACTCTTGATGTTTGTTCCCTATACACTGTGATTCCTCACCAGGCTGGTCTTAACACCCTTAGGAAGTGTCTCCAAGGGGCATGTAATATGGAATTTCCCATTGAATTCCTATTAGAAGTAACGGAACTGGTATTGAAATATAACCACTTCCTATACAAGGATACATTCTTTTTACAAACCTCTGGAACAGCGATGGGGTCAAATTTGGCCCCATCATATGCCAATTTGTTCATGGCTGAATATGAAAAACCTTCATACTTCCGTTGTATGGTCATAAAATAGGTTTTTACCATAGATTTATTGATGACATATTCTTATTGTGGTATGGGACCAAGGATGAGTTTAACAATATGGTGAGCGATTTGAACTCCTTGGATAGTCCCATCCGATTTACTCACATCATTTCATCCACTGAAATCAATTTCTTAGATGTGACAGTCTTTAGAACAGACTCTGGATTTATTTCTACCTTGTTTCGTAAGCCTACAGATCGTAATATGTTGTTACAAGCCGACAGTTTCCATCCTCCTGCTTTGATGAAGAGTTTGCCTATTTCACAATATTTGAGAGCTATGTGTTTAAATTCTGACTCTGACCGCAGGCAGATTCAATGAGCTGAAGTGACTACCCGGTTTTTACACCGGGGATATACACCCAAAGTTCTTGCTAGATGTTTAGAGAGTGCTACACAGACTTTCTTGGGAAATCGTAGAACTACCAACAAAAGTCTAGATTGCATGATTTTCCCTACAAAATTTGACAACAATACTACCATTAAGAGATCATTGAGAAAACATTGGCTATTGTTGCCACTGATACCAACTTACCGTTTTTAAAGATAAAAGCGCCGATGGTTGCTTACCGCCGAGGGGCCAATTTGAGACAACTACTTATGCGTCCTACTATGTTTCCTAAAACAGAAATAACTACTATATAGGTTATGCAATCTAAACCTGGCAGCTACTCTTGCGGTAGCTGCACAACTTGCAGGTCTATGATGACCGGTGCCTCATTTTATCACCCACACACCGGTAGAACTATCAAAATAAGATATCACCTGCATTGCAGGTTGGATCACGTGATATACATTCTCAAATGCCCTTGTGGGCTCTGTTATGTTGGCTTGACCACACGGTCATTCCGAGACCGGATGGCCAATCACAGGTCCTCAATACATACTGCGTTATTAACAGGTAAAACTGATAAACCTGTAGCACGACACTTTCTGTCAGCTAAACATCAAGTTGCTAGCTTGAAATGCAAGCTAATAGATTGGATACCCCCATGTCCAACTGGGGGGGGGGGGGGCGGACGTCATTGTTGAAAAGACGTGAACATTTTTGGATACATCAATTAGATACTGTTGCACCCAGAGGGTTCAATGAATCAAATCCATTCAATGTTTTTCTCTAATATAGTTCTATGAATTCTACAACTATGGTATTTGTATCTGTGATGATGTCATCTGCCTTGTATGAAAAACCTTTCAACAAAATCCCTATATGCCCGTTTGACTTTACAATTAGGGGACAGGGCATGTATGGTGTTTTATTTGAGTTTGGTATATATGGGACATCTATTTTTATTTATATTTTTTTGTTTTTGTTTTCATTATGAGTTTATTATTTGTTTATGTTGGAGTGGGTTCGATAGAGTTAGATTAATTGCCCATGTCATGTGAATAAATCCCAGGTGTGCCTCCTCCCAGGCCTAGGCATTATTCTATTATTGGCCCCTGCTAGAGATGTGGGTGGTCTATGAATATATTATTCAATGATAAATTAGTTGACCCACACTACAATTCTATTTTGACATTGAGCCCTTAAAGCCGATGTTTATTGTGCCCGTTGGGCTTTAATTAGATATCTATTTTGGGCGATTGTGGTCCTGAATTGTTAAGTAGCCTGTGTGGAACGCAAATAGTGATACTTCCGGCAGGGTGGAACGCATATTTCCCCTGTCCAGCTAGTTGGTTATCAGTACCAGTGGAACGCAGATACCGCCCTTTCCGGCCGGGTGGCGCTAGTCTGAGGCGCTGGTTTGAGGCTGGCCCTGCCTTGGTGTAGATGTGGCAGCGTTTGGGATGTAACTGTGTTGATTGCCGGGCACCTTGGGCCCTTGTTGCACAATTATGACATAGTAAGTGACTTTTTCTATGACGCACCCGCATTTGGAATTATTTGGTGATGGGCTGTGATGGGGACGTCTTTTTACTAAGCTATTTTCTCAATGTCTATTTTCTTCTTTTTGCCATATGGCCCGGGAGGTGGAGTATTTTAATATGCATTTTTTGTTTTTGTTTTAGACACATTACATGCTTGTAATATTCGTTATACACATTGTTACGATGTATTGCCGGTCTTGAAAAAGGTTCGTCATTGAACCGAAACGTCGACACCAAGGCTTTTCTGATGACAGCAATAAATCTTCGATCTTAAAAAATCATGGACCGAGCTTTGTCTCTGCGAGAGTGCACCCTCCACTTTGTGGAATTGTCACTATTTCAAGTGGACCTAACTGGGGTCTATTGGGAGCTACATTGGAACTGTTGAGATGAGAGTGCGGGATCTGCTTGGATATATATATATATATATATATATATAGACAGTGGACGCGGCACTCCTGGTGTCTGGATCAATAAAAACTCTTGGCAGGCAGGTAGTATCAAACAACGTTTCAATGACGTTTAATATGTCATTTTTCTCAGGTCTAAAATGACATATTAAACGTCATTGAAACGTTGTTTGATACTACCTGCCTGCCAAGAGTTTTTATTGATCCAGACACCAGGAGTGCCACGTCCACTGTCTATATGCTTGATTCATTACGGGGGCACCCGGTGCAGCAATCTATCCTAAAGGAGAGCCGGATCACATGGACATTGTATATATATATATATAATAATTTTGGAGTGAAGCACCCATCCTGACACCAGCCGAGTAATAATTATCCGGTTGATGTATAGGTCTTAATTTAGTAAATACTTATGCACTAAAAGTACCACAAGAGATAATGTGAACACATTGAATGGTTTTATGATGATTGTAAAAATGTTGTTTTTAATTATATGTATTGATGACATGACAGCGGAGCGGTTAAAAAATAGCTGCTACCGTTTTTTAATCACATATATGTTGCACGATTTGATTTTAAGCACTAGGGATCAAGTGTTCACTTTTTCTTCTTCCCCCCAGCGTCGCCATGGTCACGCGGCCCACAAGGAGACGTCACTTCCGGTACGAAAGAAGCATTCAGAGCCGCGGACAGGAAGTGCGGCTGGCGTGTCCACGGCGGTCGCTGGCGGGGAGATCAGAAAGAGGAGGGGGGTAAGTGTGTATTTATTGCTCACTATTGTCACTGTTTGTTTGTCCTGAAGACGGGGAGGTGGTCCCCGAAACGTTGACCGCACGAATACAGCTTTTTTTCACTGTTTACAAAAGTCTCCGAGTGCCGCCTTTTGATTTCTATTGCCGGCACATGTTAGGGAGAGCATCCCTGGGGAAGGCACCGGAGCGAGACACACCCTGAGGGGGAGGTCCGGAGTGCCGGAGCACATTCGCAATATATATATATATATATATATATATATACATTCAGTAAATAGGAGCACTCACCAGTCTTCATAATGTTTCTTATTTTTATTAGCAGCAAGACATCAGTCAAGGGGTGTAATCGACGTTTTGGTTCCAAATGGAACCTTTGTCAAGATCATAAAACACAGTGAATGGTCCCCTTATAAACCCTAAAGTGACCCTCCCCCTAATTATTCAATTATAATCCGTCAAATATTCATATCAACAACACACAAACGTATAGCACATATAATGACAATACATAGACAAATATAACATACAAATAAAACATGAAATCCATATATACCGATTAGATATATGAGTTGTCTGTAAACCGCGGTTCACAGTGATACACGAGCGGCGTGCGTTCCACTGCGCGGCTTACTTCCGGTATCTGGAACGCAAGTTCCGGACTCGTGACCGGAAGTACACAGCTCCGTCACTCGGGTCTTATATCAATTCCCAGCCCTCAATAATCCGGTCTCCATAGAGACACCTGTTATATTGGATATGTGTATATATAGTTGAAACAGCATCATGAAGTCATTTGCTGGTACAATATAATTAGATCATAAAATTATTAATAAAAAACAGTAAACTCATATATCTAATCGGAAGGATCACAGTGAGTCAACAGTACGTGAATCGTAGCATAGTCCTACGTCATTTTGTCTCCAAAGTATTAACCACTAGTCCAGAGACTACAATATAGGCAATAAATAAAGGACATGGGTAGCGACACAGACCGTCCACCTAAGGTAGCCACAGAGCGCAAAAAAAGGGAAAAAAATATCAGAAAAAATAATAATGAAAGTAAAAAATAATAAAAAAACTGTGATGAATAAAAATTCAGGCAATAGTCCCATAAGTATGTATAATTCATTCCAGAAAGACGCCATATTGGATGCCCTCATTCAGGCCTTTAGGGCGTATAGTGTCCAGCCGGTAGATCCATGATGCCTCACGTTGGAGCAATAATTTTGCTCTATCCCCACATCTTTTTAAAGGAGTTATCCGGTCTATGATCATACATTTCAAAGATGCCAGGGTGTGTTTTGCCTCAAAAAAGTGCCTATCAACAGGCTTATCTGAGTGTCCCTCATTCAGTGCTGTTCTGATGTATAGGCGATGGTTCGCCATCCTTTCACGGTTCGTCCATTCCGTGAAAGGATGGCGAACCATCGCCTATCCATCAGAACAGCACTGAATGAGGGACACTCAGATAAGCCTGTTGATAGGCACTTTTTTGAGGCAAAACACACCCTGGCATCTTTGAAATGTATGATCATAGACCGGATAACTCCTTTAAAAAGAGGTGGGGATAGAGCAAAATTATTGCTCCAACGTGAGGAATCATGGATCTACCAGCTGGACACTATACGCCCTAAAGGCCTGAATGAGGGCATCCAATATGGCGTCTTTCTGGAATGAATTATACATACTTATGGGACTA
This sequence comes from Pseudophryne corroboree, assembly GCF_028390025.1. Taxonomy (NCBI): domain Eukaryota; kingdom Metazoa; phylum Chordata; class Amphibia; order Anura; family Myobatrachidae; genus Pseudophryne; species Pseudophryne corroboree. Next base: position 263,428,413 of record NC_086445.1, read on the forward strand.
TTGCCTGAACTTTTATTCATCACAGTTTTTTATTATTTTTTACTTTAATTATTATTATTATTTTTTCTGATATTTTTTTCCCTTTTTTTGCGCTCTGTGGCTTCCTTAGGTGGACGGTCTGTGTCGCTACCCATGTCCTTTATTTATTGCCTATATTGTAGTCTCTGGACTAGTGGTTAATACTTCGGAGACAAAATGACGTAGGACTATGCTACGATTCACGTACTGTTGACTCACTGTGATCCTTCCGATTAGATATATGAGTTTACTGTTTTTTATTAATAATTTTATGATCTAATTATATTGTACCAGCAAATGACTTCATGATGCTGTTTCAACTATATATACACATATCCAATATAACAGGTGTCTCTATGGAGACCGGATTATTGAGGGCTGGGAATTGATATAAGACCCAAGTGACGGAGCTGTGTACTTCCGGTCACGAGTCCGGAACTTGCGTTCCAGATACTGGAAGTAAGCCGCGCAGTGGAACGCACGCCGCTCGTGTATCACTGTGAACCGCGGTTTACAGACAACTCATATATCTTATCGGTATATATGAATTTCATGTTTTATTTGTATGTTATATTTGTCTATGTATTGTCATTATATGTGCTATACGTTTGTGTGTTGTTGATATGAATATTTGACGGATTATAATTGAATAATTAGTGGGAGGGTCACTTTAGGGTTTATAAGGGGACCATTCACTGTGTTTTATGATCTTGACAAAGGTTCCATTTGGAACCGAAACGTCGATTACACCCCTTGACTGATGTCTTGCTGCTAATAAAAATAAGAAACATTATGAAGACTGGTGAGTGCTCCTATTTACTGAATGTATATTGGCACTGATGGATCTGGAGGATTCATCAGGTTTTGGAAGTCACCCCAGCATATGTGGATAAGGCCAGAGTGTGGACTGTTCTGGGAATGAATATATATATATATATATATACAAACAGAGAACCCAGCACTCACCAAAGTAAACTCACTTATCCTCAACAATTCAATAAATAAATGATGGGGGTTTAGTTGGTGGATTGGCCAATGCACGGAAGCCTGTATACCGATTCAAGGTACCCCACCTTCATACAGGTCCTACACTATCACAGAGTCTTAAAACCTGACTACCACACTGCTGCATCATCTGCCTGCTAGATGTAATGTGTACCTGCCACAGACTTTATGGCTTTTAAAGGCACACTAGTCACCTATTGCACTGGCTCAAAGATGATTGCTAAAAAACAGCTGAGACAGGTTCAGGATAATGAAGTCCACACAGGGGTGCATGAGAAAGCTAGTGGCCACGGTTAATAAGAGCTAACCATAGATTAACCCCTTCATATACACACAGAGTAAAAACCACAGCACTCACCGCACCAGAAGCGGGGCACAGCTATGCACTTACCACTCACAGGGTGGGGTGCATGTAACACTGCACTCTCCACCACAGAAGCGGGGTACACAGCTGTACTTACCACTCACAGGGCGGGGTGCATGTAGCCCATGACCACATCGCTCTAATAAATACAAACAGAGAACCCAGCACTCACCAAAGTAAACTCACTTATCCTCAACAATTCAATAAATAAATGATGGGGGTTTAGTTGGTGGATTGGCCAATGCACGGAAGCCTGTTTACCGATTCAAGGTACCCCACCTTCATACAGGTCCTACACTATCACAGAGTCTTAAAACCTGACTACCACACTGCTGCATCATCTGCCTGCTAGATGTAATGTGTACCTGCCACAGACTTTATGGCTTTTAAAGGCACACTAGTCACCTATTGCACTGGCTCAAAGATGATTGCTAAAAAACAGCTGAGACAGGTTCAGGATAATGAAGTCCACACAGGGGTGCATGAGAAAGCTAGTGGCCACGGTTAATAAGAGCTAACCATAGATTAACCCCTTCATATACACACAGAGTAAAAACCACAGCACTCACCGCACCAGAAGCGGGGCACAGCTATGCACTTACCACTCACAGGGTGGGGTGCATGTAACACTGCACTCTCCACCACAGAAGCGGGGTACACAGCTGTACTTACCACTCACAGGGCGGGGTGCATGTAGCCCATGACCACATCGCTCTAATAAATACAAACAGAGAACCCAGCACTCACCAAAGTAAACTCACTTATCCTCAACAATTCAATAAATAAATGATGGGGGTTTAGTTGGTGGATTGGCCAATGCACGGAAGCCTGTATACCGATTCAAGGTACCCCACCTTCATACAGGTCCTACACTATCACAGAGTCTTAAAACCTGACTACCACACTGCTGCATCATCTGCCTGCTAGATGTAATGTGTACCTGCCACAGACTTTATGGCTTTTAAAGGCACACTAGTCACCTATTGCACTGGCTCAAAGATGATTGCTAAAAAACAGCTGAGACAGGTTCAGGATAATGAAGTCCACACAGGGGTGCATGAGAAAGCTAGTGGCCACGGTTAATAAGAGCTAACCATAGCTCCCCCATCATTTATTTATTGAATTGTTGAGGATAAGTGAGTTTACTTTGGTGAGTGCTGGGTTCTCTGTTTGTATTTATTAGAGCGATGTGGTCATGGGCTACATGCACCCCGCCCTGTGAGTGGTAAGTACAGCTGTGTACCCCGCTTCTGTGGTGGAGAGTGCAGTGTTACATGCACCCCACCCTGTGAGTGGTAAGTGCATAGCTGTGCCCCGCTTCTGGTGCGGTGAGTGCTGTGGTTTTTACTCTGTGTGTATATGAAGGGGTTAATCTATGGTTAGCTCTTATTAACCGTGGCCACTAGCTTTCTCATGCACCCCTGTGTGGACTTCATTATCCTGAACCTGTCTCAGCTGTTTTTTAGCAATCATCTTTGAGCCAGTGCAATAGGTGACTAGTGTGCCTTTAAAAGCCATAAAGTCTGTGGCAGGTACACATTACATCTAGCAGGCAGATGATGCAGCAGTGTGGTAGTCAGGTTTTAAGACTCTGTGATAGTGTAGGACCTGTATGAAGGTGGGGTACCTTGAATCGGTATACAGGCTTCCGTGCATTGGCCAATCCACCAACTAAACCCCCATCATTTATTTATTGAATTGTTGAGGATAAGTGAGTTTACTTTGGTGAGTGTTGGGTTCTCTGTTTGTATTTATTAGAGCGATGTGGTCATGGGCTACATGCACCCCGCCCTGTGAGTGGTAAGTACAGCTGTGTACCCCGCTTCTGTGGTGGAGAGTGCAGTGTTACATGCACCCCACCCTGTGAGTGGTAAGTGCATAGCTGTGCCCCGCTTCTGGTGCGGTGAGTGCTGTGGTTTTTACTCTGTGTGTATATGAAGGGGTTAATCTATGGTTAGCTCTTATTAACCGTGGCCACTAGCTTTCTCATGCACCCCTGTGTGGACTTCATTATCCTGAACCTGTCTCAGCTGTTTTTTAGCAATCATCTTTGAGCCAGTGCAATAGGTGACTAGTGTGCCTTTAAAAGCCATAAAGTCTGTGGCAGGTACACATTACATCTAGCAGGCAGATGATGCAGCAGTGTGGTAGTCAGGTTTTAAGACTCTGTGATAGTGTAGGACCTGTATGAAGGTGGGGTACCTTGAATCGGTATACAGGCTTCCGTGCATTGGCCAATCCACCAACTAAACCCCCATCATTTATTTATTGAATTGTTGAGGATAAGTGAGTTTACTTTGGTGAGTGCTGGGTTCTCTGTTTGTATTTATTAGAGCGATGTGGTCATGGGCTACATGCACCCCGCCCTGTGAGTGGTAAGTACAGCTGTGTACCCCGCTTCTGTGGTGGAGAGTGCAGTGTTACATGCACCCCACCCTGTGAGTGGTAAGTGCATAGCTGTGCCCCGCTTCTGGTGCGGTGAGTGCTGTGGTTTTTACTCTGTGTGTATATGAAGGGGTTAATCTATGGTTAGCTCTTATTAACCGTGGCCACTAGCTTTCTCATGCACCCCTGTGTGGACTTCATTATCCTGAACCTGTCTCAGCTGTTTTTTAGCAATCATCTTTGAGCCAGTGCAATAGGTGACTAGTGTGCCTTTAAAAGCCATAAAGTCTGTGGCAGGTACACATTACATCTAGCAGGCAGATGATGCAGCAGTGTGGTAGTCAGGTTTTAAGACTCTGTGATAGTGTAGGACCTGTATGAAGGTGGGGTACCTTGAATCGGTATACAGGCTTCCGTGCATTGGCCAATCCACCAACTAAACCCCCATCATTTATTTATTGAATTGTTGAGGATAAGTGAGTTTACTTTGGTGAGTGCTGGGTTCTCTGTTTGTATTTATTAGAGCGATGTGGTCATGGGCTACATGCACCCCGCCCTGTGAGTGGTAAGTACAGCTGTGTACCCCGCTTCTGTGGTGGAGAGTGCAGTGTTACATGCACCCCACCCTGTGAGTGGTAAGTGCATAGCTGTGCCCCGCTTCTGGTGCGGTGAGTGCTGTGGTTTTTACTCTGTGTGTATATGAAGGGGTTAATCTATGGTTAGCTCTTATTAACCGTGGCCACTAGCTTTCTCATGCACCCCTGTGTGGACTTCATTATCCTGAACCTGTCTCAGCTGTTTTTTAGCAATCATCTTTGAGCCAGTGCAATAGGTGACTAGTGTGCCTTTAAAAGCCATAAAGTCTGTGGCAGGTACACATTACATCTAGCAGGCAGATGATGCAGCAGTGTGGTAGTCAGGTTTTAAGACTCTGTGATAGTGTAGGACCTGTATGAAGGTGGGGTACCTTGAATCGGTATACAGGCTTCCGTGCATTGGCCAATCCACCAACTAAACCCCCATCATTTATTTATTGAATTGTTGAGGATAAGTGAGTTTACTTTGGTGAGTGCTGGGTTCTCTGTTTGTATTTATTAGAGCGATGTGGTCATGGGCTACATGCACCCCGCCCTGTGAGTGGTAAGTACTGCTGTGTACCCCGCTTCTGTGGTGGAGAGTGCAGTGTTACATGCACCCCACCCTGTGAGTGGTAAGTGCATAGCTGTGCCCCGCTTCTGGTGCGGTGAGTGCTGTGGTTTTTACTCTGTGTGTATATGAAGGGGTTAATCTATGGTTAGCTCTTATTAACCGTGGCCACTAGCTTTCTCATGCACCCCTGTGTGGACTTCATTATCCTGAACCTGTCTCAGCTGTTTTTTAGCAATCATCTTTGAGCCAGTGCAATAGGTGACTAGTGTGCCTTTAAAAGCCATAAAGTCTGTGGCAGGTACACATTACATCTAGCAGGCAGATGATGCAGCAGTGTGGTAGTCAGGTTTTAAGACTCTGTGATAGTGTAGGACCTGTATGAAGGTGGGGTACCTTGAATCGGTATACAGGCTTCCGTGCATTGGCCAATCCACCAACTAAACCCCCATCATTTATTTATTGAATTGTTGAGGATAAGGGAGTTTACTTTGGTGAGTGCTGGGTTCTCTGTTTGTATTTATTAGAGCGATGTGGTCATGGGCTACATGCACCCCGCCCTGTGAGTGGTAAGTACAGCTGTGTACCCCGCTTCTGTGGTGGAGAGTGCAGTGTTACATGCACCCCACCCTGTGAGTGGTAAGTGCATAGCTGTGCCCCGCTTCTGGTGCGGTGAGTGCTGTGGTTTTTACTCTGTGTGTATATGAAGGGGTTAATCTATGGTTAGCTCTTATTAACCGTGGCCACTAGCTTTCTCATGCACCCCTGTGTGGACTTCATTATCCTGAACCTGTCTCAGCTGTTTTTTAGCAATCATCTTTGAGCCAGTGCAATAGGTGACTAGTGTGCCTTTAAAAGCCATAAAGTCTGTGGCAGGTACACATTACATCTAGCAGGCAGATGATGCAGCAGTGTGGTAGTCAGGTTTTAAGACTCTGTGATAGTGTAGGACCTGTATGAAGGTGGGGTACCTTGAATCGGTATACAGGCTTCCGTGCATTGGCCAATCCACCAACTAAACCCCCATCATTTATTTATTGAATTGTTGAGGATAAGTGAGTTTACTTTGGTGAGTGCTGGGTTCTCTGTTTGTATTTATTAGAGCGATGTGGTCATGGGCTACATGCACCCCGCCCTGTGAGTGGTAAGTACAGCTGTGTACCCCGCTTCTGTGGTGGAGAGTGCAGTGTTACATGCACCCCACCCTGTGAGTGGTAAGTGCATAGCTGTGCCCCGCTTCTGGTGCGGTGAGTGCTGTGGTTTTTACTCTGTGTGTATATGAAGGGGTTAATCTATGGTTAGCTCTTATTAACCGTGGCCACTAGCTTTCTCATGCACCCCTGTGTGGACTTCATTATCCTGAACCTGTCTCAGCTGTTTTTTAGCAATCATCTTTGAGCCAGCGCAATAGGTGACTAGTGTGCCTTTAAAAGCCATAAAGTCTGTGGCAGGTACACATTACATCTAGCAGGCAGATGATGCAGCAGTGTGGTAGTCAGGTTTTAAGACTCTGTGATAGTGTAGGACCTGTATGAAGGTGGGGTACCTTGAATCGGTATACAGGCTTTCGTGCATTGGCCAATCCACCAACTAAACCCCCATCATTTATTTATTGAATTGTTGAGGATAAGTGAGTTTACTTTGGTGAGTGCTGGGTTCTCTGTTTGTATGCTACATGCACCCCGCCCTGTGAGTGGTAAGTACAGCTGTGTACCCCGCTTCTGTGGTGGAGAGTGCAGTGTTACATGCACCCCACCCTGTGAGTGGTAAGTGCATAGCTGTGCCCCGCTTCTGGTGCGGTGAGTGCTGTGGTTTTTACTCTGTGTGTATATGAAGGGGTTAATCTATGGTTAGCTCTTATTAACCGTGGCCACTAGCTTTCTCATGAACCCCTGTGTGGACTTCATTATCCTGAACCTGTCTCAGCTGTTTTTTAGCAATCATCTTTGAGCCAGTGCAATAGGTGACTAGTGTGCCTTTAAAAGCCATAAAGTCTGTGGCAGGTACACATTACATCTAGCAGGCAGATGATGCAGCAGTGTGGTAGTCAGGTTTTAAGACTCTGTGATAGTGTAGGACCTGTATGAAGGTGGGGTACCTTGAATCGGTATACAGGCTTCCGTGCATTGGCCAATCCACCAACTAAACCCCCATCATTTATTTATTGAATTGTTGAGGATAAGTGAGTTTACTTTGGTGAGTGCTGGGTTCTCTGTTTGTATTTATTAGAGCGATGTGGTCATGGGCTACATGCACCCCGCCCTGTGAGTGGTAAGTACAGCTGTGTACCCCGCTTCTGTGGTGGAGAGTGCAGTGTTACATGCACCCCACCCTGTGAGTGGTAAGTGCATAGCTGTGCCCCGCTTCTGGTGCGGTGAGTGCTGTGGTTTTTACTCTGTGTGTATATGAAGGGGTTAATCTATGGTTAGCTCTTATTAACCGTGGCCACTAGCTTTCTCATGCACCCCTGTGTGGACTTCATTATCCTGAACCTGTCTCAGCTGTTTTTTAGCAATCATCTTTGAGCCAGTGCAATAGGTGACTAGTGTGCCTTTAAAAGCCATAAAGTCTGTGGCAGGTACACATTACATCTAGCAGGCAGATGATGCAGCAGTGTGGTAGTCAGGTTTTAAGACTCTGTGATAGTGTAGGACCTGTATGAAGGTGGGGTACCTTGAATCGGTATACAGGCTTCCGTGCATTGGCCAATCCACCAACTAAACCCCCATCATTTATTTATTGAATTGTTGAGGATAAGGGAGTTTACTTTGGTGAGTGCTGGGTTCTCTGTTTGTATTTATTAGAGCGATGTGGTCATGGGCTACATGCACCCCGCCCTGTGAGTGGTAAGTACAGCTGTGTACCCCGCTTCTGTGGTGGAGAGTGCAGTGTTACATGCACCCCACCCTGTGAGTGGTAAGTGCATAGCTGTGCCCCGCTTCTGGTGCGGTGAGTGCTGTGGTTTTTACTCTGTGTGTATATGAAGGGGTTAATCTATGGTTAGCTCTTATTAACCGTGGCCACTAGCTTTCTCATGCACCCCTGTGTGGACTTCATTATCCTGAACCTGTCTCAGCTGTTTTTTAGCAATCATCTTTGAGCCAGTGCAATAGGTGACTAGTGTGCCTTTAAAAGCCATAAAGTCTGTGGCAGGTACACATTACATCTAGCAGGCAGATGATGCAGCAGTGTGGTAGTCAGGTTTTAAGACTCTGTGATAGTGTAGGACCTGTATGAAGGTGGGGTACCTTGAATCGGTATACAGGCTTCCGTGCATTGGCCAATCCACCAACTAAACCCCCATCATTTATTTATTGAATTGTTGAGGATAAGTGAGTTTACTTTGGTGAGTGCTGGGTTCTCTGTTTGTATTTATTAGAGCGATGTGGTCATGGGCTACATGCACCCCGCCCTGTGAGTGGTAAGTACAGCTGTGTACCCCGCTTCTGTGGTGGAGAGTGCAGTGTTACATGCACCCCACCCTGTGAGTGGTAAGTGCATAGCTGTGCCCCGCTTCTGGTGCGGTGAGTGCTGTGGTTTTTACTCTGTGTGTATATGAAGGGGTTAATCTATGGTTAGCTCTTATTAACCGTGGCCACTAGCTTTCTCATGCACCCCTGTGTGGACTTCATTATCCTGAACCTGTCTCAGCTGTTTTTTAGCAATCATCTTTGAGCCAGTGCAATAGGTGACTAGTGTGCCTTTAAAAGCCATAAAGTCTGTGGCAGGTACACATTACATCTAGCAGGCAGATGATGCAGCAGTGTGGTAGTCAGGTTTTAAGACTCTGTGATAGTGTAGGACCTGTATGAAGGTGGGGTACCTTGAATCGGTATACAGGCTTCCGTGCATTGGCCAATCCACCAACTAAACCCCCATCATTTATTTATTGAATTGTTGAGGATAAGTGAGTTTACTTTGGTGAGTGCTGGGTTCTCTGTTTGTATGCTACATGCACCCCGCCCTGTGAGTGGTAAGTACAGCTGTGTACCCCGCTTCTGTGGTGGAGAGTGCAGTGTTACATGCACCCCACCCTGTGAGTGGTAAGTGCATAGCTGTGCCCCGCTTCTGGTGCGGTGAGTGCTGTGGTTTTTACTCTGTGTGTATATGAAGGGGTTAATCTATGGTTAGCTCTTATTAACCGTGGCCACTAGCTTTCTCATGAACCCCTGTGTGGACTTCATTATCCTGAACCTGTCTCAGCTGTTTTTTAGCAATCATCTTTGAGCCAGTGCAATAGGTGACTAGTGTGCCTTTAAAAGCCATAAAGTCTGTGGCAGGTACACATTACATCTAGCAGGCAGATGATGCAGCAGTGTGGTAGTCAGGTTTTAAGACTCTGTGATAGTGTAGGACCTGTATGAAGGTGGGGTACCTTGAATCGGTATACAGGCTTCCGTGCATTGGCCAATCCACCAACTAAACCCCCATCATTTATTTATTGAATTGTTGAGGATAAGTGAGTTTACTTTGGTGAGTGCTGGGTTCTCTGTTTGTATGCTACATGCACCCCGCCCTGTGAGTGGTAAGTACAGCTGTGTACCCTGCTTCTGTGGTGGAGAGTGCAGTGTTACATGCACCCCACCCTGTGAGTGGTAAGTGCATAGCTGTGCCCCGCTTCTGGTGCGGTGAGTGCTGTGGTTTTTACTCTGTGTGTATATGAAGGGGTTAATCTATGGTTAGCTCTTATTAACCGTGGCCACTAGCTTTCTCATGAACCCCTGTGTGGACTTCATTATCCTGAACCTGTCTCAGCTGTTTTTTAGCAATCATCTTTGAGCCAGTGCAATAGGTGACTAGTGTGCCTTTAAAAGCCATAAAGTCTGTGGCAGGTACACATTACATCTAGCAGGCAGATGATGCAGCAGTGTGGTAGTCAGGTTTTAAGACTCTGTGATAGTGTAGGACCTGTATGAAGGTGGGGTACCTTGAATCGGTATACAGGCTTCCGTGCATTGGCCAATCCACCAACTAAACCCCCATCATTTATTTATTGAATTGTTGAGGATAAGTGAGTTTACTTTGGTGAGTGCTGGGTTCTCTGTTTGTATTTATTAGAGCGATGTGGTCATGGGCTACATGCACCCCGCCCTGTGAGTGGTAAGTACAGCTGTGTACCCCGCTTCTGTGGTGGAGAGTGCAGTGTTACATGCACCCCACCCTGTGAGTGGTAAGTGCATAGCTGTGCCCCGCTTCTGGTGCGGTGAGTGCTGTGGTTTTTACTCTGTGTGTATATGAAGGGGTTAATCTATGGTTAGCTCTTATTAACCGTGGCCACTAGCTTTCTCATGCACCCCTGTGTGGACTTCATTATCCTGAACCTGTCTCAGCTGTTTTTTAGCAATCATCTTTGAGCCAGTGCAATAGGTGACTGGTGTGCCTTTAAAAGCCATAAAGTCTGTGGCAGGTACACATTACATCTAGCAGGCAGATGATGCAGCAGTGTGGTAGTCAGGTTTTAAGACTCTGTGATAGTGTAGGACCTGTATGAAGGTGGGGTACCTTGAATCGGTATACAGGCTTCCGTGCATTGGCCAATCCACCAACTAAACCCCCATCATTTATTTATTGAATTGTTGAGGATAAGTGAGTTTACTTTGGTGAGTGCTGGGTTCTCTGTTTGTATTTATTAGAGCGATGTGGTCATGGGCTACATGCACCCCGCCCTGTGAGTGGTAAGTACAGCTGTGTACCCCGCTTCTGTGGTGGAGAGTGCAGTGTTACATGCACCCCACCCTGTGAGTGGTAAGTGCATAGCTGTGCCCCGCTTCTGGTGCGGTGAGTGCTGTGGTTTTTACTCTGTGTGTATATGAAGGGGTTAATCTATGGTTAGCTCTTATTAACCGTGGCCACTAGCTTTCTCATGCACCCCTGTGTGGACTTCATTATCCTGAACCTGTCTCAGCTGTTTTTTAGCAATCATCTTTGAGCCAGTGCAATAGGTGACTAGTGTGCCTTTAAAAGCCATAAAGTCTGTGGCAGGTACACATTACATCTAGCAGGCAGATGATGCAGCAGTGTGGTAGTCAGGTTTTAAGACTCTGTGATAGTGTAGGACCTGTATGAAGGTGGGGTACCTTGAATCGGTATACAGGCTTCCGTGCATTGGCCAATCCACCAACTAAACCCCCATCATTTATTTATTGAATTGTTGAGGATAAGTGAGTTTACTTTGGTGAGTGCTGGGTTCTCTGTTTGTATGCTACATGCACCCCGCCCTGTGAGTGGTAAGTACAGCTGTGTACCCCGCTTCTGTGGTGGAGAGTGCAGTGTTACATGCACCCCACCCTGTGAGTGGTAAGTGCATAGCTGTGCCCCGCTTCTGGTGCGGTGAGTGCTGTGGTTTTTACTCTGTGTGTATATGAAGGGGTTAATCTATGGTTAGCTCTTATTAACCGTGGCCACTAGCTTTCTCATGAACCCCTGTGTGGACTTCATTATCCTGAACCTGTCTCAGCTGTTTTTTAGCAATCATCTTTGAGCCAGTGCAATAGGTGACTAGTGTGCCTTTAAAAGCCATAAAGTCTGTGGCAGGTACACATTACATCTAGCAGGCAGATGATGCAGCAGTGTGGTAGTCAGGTTTTAAGACTCTGTGATAGTGTAGGACCTGTATGAAGGTGGGGTACCTTGAATCGGTATACAGGCTTCCGTGCATTGGCCAATCCACCAACTAAACCCCCATCATTTATTTATTGAATTGTTGAGGATAAGTGAGTTTACTTTGGTGAGTGCTGGGTTCTCTGTTTGTATTTATTAGAGCGATGTGGTCATGGGCTACATGCACCCCGCCCTGTGAGTGGTAAGTACAGCTGTGTACCCCGCTTCTGTGGTGGAGAGTGCAGTGTTACATGCACCCCACCCTGTGAGTGGTAAGTGCATAGCTGTGCCCCGCTTCTGGTGCGGTGAGTGCTGTGGTTTTTACTCTGTGTGTGTGTGTGTGTGTGTGTGTGTGTGTGTGTGTGTGTGTGTATATATATATATATATATATATACCTAGAGCATTAACTTCAAATATCTGTCATAACATAAAAAAGTCAATGCAGCCTGTCTTACTTTTGCAATGCTGTGCTGCTGGTAAAGACAGACTTTCATGACGAGTGGCACACAGAGAATAGGAGGAGAGAGAGCTTGCACGTTCCTCTCTCCTCCTCCAGGTGCGACCACCTCCTACACTCACCGAGGCTGTGCATTCCTGGGATCCCGCCTGGTTCTTCCTTGCAGCCTGCGCTCCAACCAGTAATGGAGCCGCAGGCTGCAGTTTCACATATCAAAGGACCGCAGATCCTTTGTTTGGGTCGCTGCCCAGCAAACCTCTGCAGCGCAGGCGGCTGTGTTGATGGCTGTCAGTGGTGTTAGCAGGGAGTGCAATGCCGCAGATCGGATTGGTAATAGAGATCCGATCTGTGGCGGGTGGTGGGGGGCCCTGTCACAGCAAGGGGCCCAGGGGTACTTAATCCGGCTCTGAGTGTATGCAGTGTGTGTGTGTTGCTTGCCAGTGTGTGCAGTGTGTGTGTAGTCAGTGTATGCAGTGTGTGCTGCCTGCCAGAGTATTTGCTGCCAGTGTGTGTGTGGTCAGTGTATGCCGTATGCGCTGCCTTCCAGTGTATTAGCTGCCAGTGTGTGTGCAGTCAGTGTATGCAGTGTGTGTGCTACCAATAGAGTGTGTGCAGTCAGTGTATGCAGTGTGTGTGCTACCAGTATGTGCAGTGTGGTTGTTGCCAGTGTGTCTGCTGCCAGTGCATGCAGTGTTTGTGCTACCCCTGAACAGCTGTCATAAACATCCAACTGAGTGCAGATGTGATAATGATCATGGACACGGAGGAGGTAAGGGTGCGCAGCATGTGTTGAGCTGCATCCCATATGGTAACAGTGTGACTGCATGCTGCACCTATGCAGCAATAGGCAGAATATGGGCAGTGCACTCTAGGGTTGTCCATCGACCATCTATGATTGCAAACCATCAATGGTTTAATGCCAGTATTAGATAGTTTTGCCATCGATAGTGCAGAACCAATGGTTCTGCACTATCGATGGCACAGAGTCCCCGGTGGTTCCTCCTCCCCCTAGTTGGTACCGGGACACGGAGCCTAGTGAAAGAGCAGGGATGACCTTCGGTGGGTGAAACATTAGATGGTCCACCATTGCATAGTTTGGATGGATGGCCACTCTCAATTTCAGCATCAATGGTGAACGCACCAATGGCCATCCCTAGACTGCACTCTGAATGCAGACGCTACTGCTGATACCCCAGTCATTCCTGCCCCATTTTGCTGTGGATTAGTGGATCAAACTTGCCTACTTTTGGAAACTAGTTTCAGGGAGATTCTAGATGGTATGAGAGCTTGCACAGTACGCCACTGAGGATGTGTCGTGCTCCACCTGTGGGTGTGTCTATTGCCACTCAGGGGTGTGTCCTGCAGTGGCAGGTAGATACTAAATTATTAAGTGCAGCATGCTGCCAGAGGAAGCGTGTGTATGGGTGGCATATGTAGTCGCAAAATATCGTTAATTTATGTGATTACTGACACTGATTGACTCCTTGCAACATGATCCTCTTGTGTCTTTATAACTTCCACTATTTGGACACAAAGGGGTCAGTGCCACCCTACATACGCAAAGGGATCAGTGCCAGCCTACATACACACAGGGATCAGTGCCAGTTTATATATATATATACACACACACACCCACCACACAGGACAGTAGCAGCCTACACACAGTGCCAGCCTCTGGAACCGCTGCGGTAGAACCACACACACTCACCTTGGGATTGGGCACTCCTCATAGAAACAGAGAATTTGATGACAGATAAGAACCATTTGGCACATCTAGTCTGCCCATGTGGGCTTGGTGGCTCACTGCGCTCGCCACAGCTTCTATTCCCACTATATGGGTGTCGTGGACAGTGACACCCCCACGAGTGGGAATAGTCCCTGTGTGTCGGCATGCCGACCGTCGTCATTGCCAGCGATTGGCATCCTGACTGCCGGTCAAGTGACCGCATCCTCAGCTGTTTATTAGCCTTTATACTTGCAGTATAACGTATGTAAATAGCATATAACATATTTGCAGCAGTAGTAAATAAAAACTGTGATTGGCAGTACGGGAATCTGCTAATTGACAGGATAAATGTTTACTATTCAGCTGCATTTAATAACCAGTTACTGTAAGTGGCATTTGATGGTCACTAACTATGCTGTGGGAGGCCATCGATGGTTTCACTCATCGATGGCCATCTCTGTTATGTCTGTGAATGACCCGCGGGCCAATCACAGACCAGGGGTGGGGCTTCACGGGTGCTGGGGCGGAGCTATGCTCCGTGTTCCAGCATCTTTAAAAAAAAACAACCTATTCATTTAGGCTAAGCCATCGATGAAGAGAAACCATCTGGTTCTCTCCCATCAATGTCAAAACTATTCGACATCGGCAGTAAACCATTGATGATTAGGAATCATCAATGGTCGATAGCCATCCCTAATCCAGCAGGAGCCCTGCCAAGATGCAGTTGGAGACCAGAGGTCACATTCGTATCCATCTGTTACCGTTTGGGACGCAAGAAAGAACGAAAAAGTAATACCCGAAGGTATTACTATACCCAGGCGATAGATGGGTGGTTCCCCACAGCAGCTAAACAAAAAGGGGTTGGTCAGACCCCCGAACAATATATAAACAAAAAAGTACAGCGCCTAATTGGTCACACATGCAAAAACAGGTAGCATATAGAATCTTTGTTTTATTAAATCTTTGTTTTATTAAAACATAAGGTAAGAGTATATTTAAAAGATGTATAATAATGGTTAGATCAAGTGCACATAACTGGCAACTGCCACATAAAATCAAGTATAAATCAAGATTGGTGTTTTTCCTAGTATTATAAGTCCTTATAGAAGGTAAATACTGTATGGAGCCTGTTCCTATAATAGTCCCCTTGGGTATATGGACCCAATGTCCTATCCGTGAGTTATAGTTACCACCAGCGTCCCTTGAGGTAATTAGGCGAATCTGCGTCCGCAAAAGGCTGTTCCTCAGAGGGTGGTAGATGTAAATCCTCCACGGTATGGTAGAAGGTTCTTTAGGGGTCCAAATGTTGGAAAACCAAAAGCGGGGGCTTGGTCCAGGTCCAGTCCTTCCAAGGTCTAGGCAAAAACGCTGTCAGGCAAGTCCCTCCAGGTGGAAGGACTGGACCTGGACCAAGCCCCCGCTTTTGGTTTTCCAACATTTGGACCCCTAAAGAACCTTCTACCATACCGTGGAGGATTTACATCTACCACCCTCTGAGGAACAGCCTTTTGCGGATGCAGATTCGCCTAATTACCTCAAGGGACGCTGGTGGTAACTATAACTCACGGATAGGACATTGGGTCCATATACCCAAGGGGACTATTATAGGAACAGGCTCCATACAGTTTTTACCTTCTATAAGGACTTATAATACTAGGAAAAACACCAATCTTGATTTATACTTGATTTTATGTGTTACCGTTTGGGAGAGTATTTCCCAGCCGCCTCCGGACTGTCAATCCTCCCACCAGGCCAGCTCCCACATCACTCGCCCTCCTAGATGTCTTACTGCCCGCAGGTCTGCATGCAAGGGCTGGAGAGAGGTCGTATCAACCGCTGCAGCCGCCACGGCCACTGGAGAGGGACACGTGCTGTAAAGGTCTCCATAGTGGCTGGCGGCTCGCAGGGCTGGGAGTCCAATGCTGCCCATTGGCCGGCTGTGTTTTCTGACCTATTATGCATGCTCACTCCAAGCTCCGTCCCCCACCGCGGTACGGATTTCTGATGGGGCTGGGGGATTCCGGGGGATTGGGAAGGTTTTGCAGGGCAGCAGGAGAATGTTTGGCGGAACGGGAGCCTCCCGCAGAATGTGGGAGTGTTGGCAAGTATGTTGGTGGATAGTTCCAGCAGTTTACTGATGATTATGCTTAATATGGGGGATGATCCATCATTGGGTCCAGCTGTCGACTGAATGAACCATCATTCAGTTGACATCTTGAGCTGGGTGCAAGGGAGGCAGCACCCAGTGCACACATTGGGGAGACAGGCCCCTTAGCAACAGCACCCCCTGCACACATTACAGTTATGCCCCTGGGCCTCTTAATTAGGTAATTGTGAAACCAAAGCAGAAGTTCAATACTACAGCAATCAAACATATGCAATATTGAATTAATCCAGGGTAGATATTTCTCCTTACGTCCTAGAGGATGCTGGGTACACTTCAAGAACCATGGGGTATAGACGGGATCCGCAGGAGACATGGGCACTTTAAGACTTTAAAAGGGGTGTGAACTGGCTCCTCTCTCTATGCCCTTTATGCCCCTCCTCCAGACTCCAGTTTAGAATCTGTGCCCAGTGAGACTGGTTACACACTGGGGAGCTCTCCAGAGTTTCTCAGAAAAAGACTTATGTTAGGTTTATTATTTTCAGTTAGAACTTCTAGCAACAGTCTGCCTACATCGTGGGACTTAGGGGAGAGAGGCAGACCTACTTCTGTGAGTTTCAAGGCTCTGCTTCTTAGGCTACAGGACACTATTAGCTCCTGAGGGTCTGAACGCTAAGTACGCCTAGATGCTCGTTCCCGGAGCCCGCCGTCACCCCTCTTGCAGAGCCAGAAGTCAGAAGACGGGTGAGTAGAAGAAGATCAGAAGAATTCAGTGACGGCTTGGAGGTACCGCACAGCGGGCGCGCTGCGCACCATGCTCCCACACACAGCGGCACTACAGGGTGCAGGGCGCGCGGGGGGCTCCTTGGGCAGCATGTAAATCCTCAATATGACCTGGCTAAAGTGGTTTTTAAGTGCCTAGGCACTGAATCCGGTCCCCCGCCAGTATAAATATTTGATAAAATAGCGGGGCTGAAGCGCGCCATTGAGGGGGCGTGGCTTAGCCCTCACAGCTCTCACCAGCGCCATTTTCTCTCCACAGAGCTGCAGAGACACTGGCCTTCCTCTCCACTGCTGTACAATAACAGGGTGCAAAACAGGGGGGGAAGGGGGCACAGTATATTTGGTGCTATTTAATGTAATATAAAAGCGCTAACAGGTCTGGGGCTTTATATAAAAGTGTTCAGAACCGGGATAAGCGCTGGGTTGCGAGCTGGCAAACTCCCTCTGTGTTTCTCTGACAGGCTTTACTGGTGGTCTGTCCCCTATATGCCCAGTGTGTTTGTGAGTGTCGGTGCACGTGTGTCGACATGTCAGTGCTTTTCCCAGGAGGAGACTGGATTAGGGAAAGAAACAGCTGTGGGAGTGACCCTGTCGGCACGGCCGACTCCTGATTGGGTAAATGTTTGAGTGCTTTGAATGCGAATGTGGCTCGGTTGAATAAAAGATTGGATAAATCTGAGTCTCAAAACCAGGCATTAAAAAAATCCATAGAGGATGTGTTGTCCTAGGTTCAGACCCCCTCGGGGTCACAAAAGCGTTCATTTACACAGATAGCAGATACAGATACCGACACGGACTCTGATTCCAGTGTCGACTATAGTGATGCCAGATTAAATCCAAAACTGGCTAAGAGCATTCTGTACATGATTGTGGCGATAAAAGACGTGTTACATATCACGGAGGACCCTGCTGTTCCTGACACAAGGGTCTGTGTGTTTAAAGGAAAGAAACCTGAGGTAACGTTTCCTCCCTCTCATGAGCTGAACGCACTTTTTTAAAAGGTTTGGGAAAATCCTGACAAGAAGTTTCAGACACCAAAGAGAATTCCGGTGGCATATCCGTTCCCCTCTGGGGATAGGGAAAAGTGGGAGTCACGTAAGCAGGAAAATACATTGAAATCCATTTATGTCACTACGGGTATGCTACTCAGACCTGCCGTTGCTTCAGCGTGGGGGAGTAGCGCTATTGAAAAGTGGGCAGATAACTTGTCATCTGAGTTTGATACCCTGGATATGGATAACGTTCTTTTGACTCTGGGTCATATCAGGGATGCTGCAGCCTACCTTAAGGAAGCTGCGAGGGACTTTGGCCTTTTGGGATCAAGAGCCAATGCTATGGCAGTCTCAGCTAGGAGAGCATTGTGGATTCATCAATGGAATGCTGATGCTGACTCTAAGAAGGCTATGGAGTCTGCCGCATAAAGGTGGTGTCTTGTTTGGTGACGGCCTCGTTGACCTGGTATCTACGGCTACCGCGGGTAAGTCATCCTTTTTACCTTATGTTCCTGCACAACAAAAGAAAATGCACCACTATCAGATGCAGTCCTTTCGGCCCAATAAATACAAAAAAGGACGAGGGTCTTCCTTCCTTGCTTCTAGAGGAAAGGGAAAAGGCTGTGACAGGTTCCCAAGAGCAGAAGTCCTCTTCGGCTTCTACCAAATCCACCGCATGACGCTGGGACTCCTCTGCAGGAGTCCGCACCAGTGGGGGCACGTCTCCGACTCTGCAGTCATTTCTGGGTTCGTTCGACCCTAGACCCATGGGTATTAGAAATAGTGCCCCAAGGGTACAAGCTGGAATTTCAAGACGTGCCCCCTCGACGATTTTTCAAATCAGCCTTACCAGTTTCTCTTCCGGACAGGGAGGTGGCATGCGGTGCTATACAAAAACTATGTCAAAATCAAGTCATTGTCACGGTGCCCCCGTCACAACAGGGAGAAGGCTTTTATTCGAGCCTGTTCGTGGTCCCGAAGCCGGACGCCTCAGTCAGACCTATTCTGAACTTAAAATCCCTCAATTTCTATCTAAAAAAAATTCAAATTCAAGATGGAGTCTCTCCGAGCAGTGATCTCCAGTCTGGAGGAAGGGGATTTTATGGTGTCGGTCGACATAAAGGATGCCCCATATATCATGTCCCCATATATCCTCCACATCAGGCTTACCTGAGGTTTGCCGTTCAGAATTGTCATTACCAATTTCAGACGTTGCCGTTTGGTCTGTCCACGGCTCTGAGGGTTTTCACCAAAGTTATGGCGGAAATGATGGTTCTCCTGCGCAAGCAAGGAGTCACAATTATCCCGTACTTGGACGATCTCCTGATAAAAACGAGGTCCAAGGAACAATTACTGCAGAGCGTGATGCTCTCCCTGACAATTCTGCAACAACATGGTTGGCTCCTAAACTTGCCAAAATCAAGAGTGTCGATTCATCAATGCACTCGGTTGCTAGGGAAGATGGTGGCGGCCTACAAGGCCATTCAGTTTGGCAGATTCCATGCCAGAGTTTGTCAGTGGGACCTGTTGGACAAATGGTCCGGATCCCATCTGCACATGCACCGACAGATAATCCTGTCTTCCAAAAACAGAATCTCACTCCTGTGTGGTGGCTGCACAGCTCTCACCTCCTAGAGGTACGCAGATTCAGGATCCAGGACTGGATCCTGGTGACCACGGATGCGAGTCTCCGAGGCTGGGGTGCAGTCACACAGGGGGAAAATTTCCAGGGAAAATGGTCAAGCCAGGAAGCTTGTCTACAGTAACATGCTGGAGTTAAGGGCCATTTACAACGGCCTGCTACAAGCGGAGCATCTTCTTCGCGATCTGCCCATCTTGATTCAGTCGGACAACATAATAGCAGTGGCGTACGTAAACCGCCAGGGTGGAACGAAGAGCAGAGCGGCAATGGCAGAAGCCACAAAAGTTTTTTCCGCTGGGCGGAAAGGCATGTAAGCGCTCTGTCAGCAGTCTTCATTCCGGGTGTAGACAACTGGGAAGCAGACTTCCTCAGCAGACACGATCTCCTTCCAGGAGAGTGGGGTCTTCATCAAGAGGTCTTTGCAGAAGTGACAAGTCGTTGGGGAATTCGTCAAATAGATATGATGGCGTCTCGCCTCAACAAGAAACTTCCGAGATATTGTTCCAGGTCGAGGGACCCTCAAGCAATAGCAGTGGACGCCCTAGTGACACCGTGGGTGTTTCAGTCGGTATATGTGTTCCCTATGATTCCACTCATTCCAAAAGTGATAAAGATCATAAGAAGAACAAGGGTTCAGGCAATCCTCACTGTTCCAGACTGGCCAAGGAGGGCTTGGTATCCAGATCTTCAGGAATTGCTCATAGGAGATCCCTGGCCTCTTCCTCTATGAGAGGATCTGTTACAGCAGGGGCAGTGCATGTATCAAGACTTACCACGGCTTCGTTTGACGGCTTGGAGGTTGAGCGCAGGATCCTAGCCCGAAAGGGTATTCCCGGTGAAGTAATTCCCACACTGCTTCAGGCTAGAAAAGAGGTAACGGCGAAACATTATTACCGTATTTGGAGAAAATATGTGTCTTGGTGTGAATCCAAGGAGGCTCCTACGGAAGAATTTCAGCTGGGCCGTTTTCTCCATTTTCTGCAAGCAGGGGTGGATGCGGGCCTACAGTTAAGCTCAATTAAAGTACAAATCTCGGCCTTGTCAATTTTCTTTCAAAAAGAATTGGCTTTCCTTCCAGAAGTTCAGACTTTTGTGAAAGATGTGCTGCACATCCAACCTCCCTTTGTGCCCCCGGTGGCACCATGGGATCTTAACGTGGTGTTGCGGTTTCTGCAATCTCATTGGTTTGAACCTTTATGTAAGGTAGAGTTGAAATTCATCACTTGGAAAGTGATCATGCTGTTGGCCTTGGCCTCTGCAAGGCGGGTGTCTGAATTGGCGGCTTTGTCTCACAAGAGCCCTTATTTGATCTTCCATGAAGATAGAGCGGAGTTGAGAACTCGTCAGCAATTTCTGCCTAAAGTGGTGTCATCGTTTCACATGAACCACCCAATTGTGGTGCCAGTGGCTACTGACGCCTTTGAGGAATCGAAGTCTCTAGATGTGGTCAGAGCTTTGAAAATTTATGTAGCCAGAACGGCTCAGATTAGGAAAACGGAGGCTCTGTTTGTCCTGTATGATCCCAACAAGATTGGGGCTCCTGCTTCCAAGCAGACTATTGCACGCTGGATCTGTAATACGATTCGGCAAGCTCATTCTACGGCTGGATTGCCATTACCGAAATCGGTGAAGGCCCATTCTACCAGAAAGGTGGGCTCATCCCAGGCGGCTGCCTGGGGTGTCTCGGCATTACAGCTTTGCCGAGCAGCTACTTGGTGGGGTTCAAACACTTTTGCAAAGTTTTACATGTTTGATACCCTGGCTAAGGAAGACCTCTTGTTTGGTCAATCGGTGCTGCAGAGTCATCCGCACTCTCCGGCCCGTTCTTGAGCTTTGGTATAAACCCCATGGTTCTTGAAGTGTCCCCAGCATCCTCTAGGACGTAAGGAGAAAATAGGATTTTAATACCTACCGGTAAATCCTTTTCTCTTAGTCCGTAGAGGAAGCTGGGCGCCCGTCCCAGTACATACTGTATCTGCAGATATTGGCAGTGGCGGATACAGGGGGGGGGGGGGCACCAAGGCACGTGCCCCCCCTGTCGTTTAGAGATTTTTTTTAATACCGCGGACAGCTTCAGTTCGCTAAGCTCCGCTTTCAACAGCTCTGCCTCCAGCATTCTTCTTGCTGGGCTAAGCTTGATCTGAGAACCTCTGCAGTGCAGTGCAGAGGAGCTCAGCAGCCACAACGCGGATGCGTGACAGCTCAGCCCAGCCGTCAGCACCCGGAGGAGTTGGACCCAGTGCTGTTGAGAGACAGCGCAGCTCCGCTGCAGGGACTTCCGGCCAGGTCAGCCACTATGACCACAACAACGCCGTTGCCGCGGTCCGGATGCCCAGCAGGCCACGAGGTGAGCACTGACCTGCTTTCATTAGTCTGGGATTGGGGAGTAGCGGTGCTGCGTGCTGTGTGCAGGGAGAAGGGCCAAGAGGTGGAGGTTAAGAGACTGCTGCTGCTGAGGTGAGGAGTGGACGGAGGTCGGCTGCTGCTGAGGGCTGGGGAGGGGGTGCTGTGAGGAGCAGAGTCGCAGTGCTGTATGGGCTAGGTGTGGAGCAAGTGTGGTTGAACTTCGAGAGAGCAGAAAGGTCAGGACAGAGGTGGAAGTAAGGAGACTGCTGCTGCCACCTCTGTCATCCACTCCACACTCAGTCACCCACTTACTCCCCGTCACCCTCTGTCTCTCTCTCTCTGTCACCCACTTACTCCCCGTCACCCTCAGTCTCTCTCTCTCTGTCACCCACTTACTCCCTGTCACCCTCAGTCTCTCTCTCTGTCACCCACTTACTCCCTGTCACCCTCAGTCTCTCTCTCTGTCACCCACTTACTACCCGTCACCCTCAGTCTCTCTCTCTCTGTGACCCACTTACTTCCCGTCACCCTCAGTCTCTCTCTCTCTCTGTCACCCACTTACTACCCGTCACCCTCAGTCTCTCTCTCTGTCACCCACTTACTCCCTGTCACCCTCAGTCTCTCTCTCTGTCACCCACTTACTACCCGTCACCCTCAGTCTCTCTCTCTGTCACCCACTTACTCCCCGTCACCCTCAGTCTCTCTCTCTCTCTGTCACCCACTTACTCCCTGTCACCCTCAGTCTCTCTCTCTCTCTGTCACCCACTTACTCCCTGTCACCCTCAGTCTCTCTCTCTGTCACCCACTTACTCCCTGTCACCCTCAGTCTCTCTCTCTGTCACCCACTTACTCCCTGTCACCCTCAGTCTCTCTCTCTGTCACCCACTTACTACCCGTCACCCTCAGTCTCTCTCTCTGTCACCCACTTACTACCCGTCACCCTCAGTCTCTCTCTCTGTCACCCACTTACTACCCGTCACCCTCAGTCTCTCTCTCTGTCACCCACTTACTCCCCGTCACCCTCAGTCTCTCTCTCTGTCACCCACTTACTCCCCGTCACCCTCAGTCTCTCTCTCTGTCACCCACTTACTCCCCGTCACCCTCAGTCTCTCTCTCTCTCTCTGTCACCCACTTACTCCCTGTCACCCTCAGTCTCTCTCTCTGTCACCCACTTACTACCCGTCACCCTCAGTCTCTCTCTCTCTCTGTCACCCACTTACTACCCGTCACCCTCAGTCTCTCTCTCTGTCACCCACTTACTCCCTGTCACCCTCAGTCTCTCTCTCTGTCACCCACTTACTACCCGTCACCCTCAGTCTCTCTCTGTCAGCCACTTACTCCCCGTCACCCTCAGTCTCTCTCTCTGTCACCCACTTACTACCCGTCACCCTCAGTCTCTCTCTCTCTGTCACCCACTTACTCCCTGTCACCCTCAGTCTCTCTCCCTGTCACCCACTTACTCCCTGTCACCCTCAGTCTCTCTCTCTGTCACCCACTTACTCCCTGTCACCCTCAGTCTCTCTCTCTGTCACCCACTTACTTCCTGTCACCCTCAGTCTCTCTCTCTGTCACCCACTTACTCCCTGTCACCCACAGTCCGTCTGTCACCCACTTACTCCCTGTCACCCACAGTCCGTCTGTCACCCACTTACTCCCTGTCATACCGACAGTTTGGCGAGCGCAAATGATCCCCTTGCGGGCTTGCTGCGCGCCACACTATTTTATTCTCCCTCCAGGGGGGTCGTGGACCCCCACGAGGTAGAATAAGTGTCGGTATGCCGGCTGTCGGGATTCCGGCGCCGGTATACTGAGCGCCGGGATCCCGACAGCTGGCATATTGAATACCACCCACTCACAGTACCAGTTAGCAGTCCCATTATTATCACATATATGAATGAGTCGCCGCTCTGCCCGTATGGAGCCCGAGTTGGAATTGCCGCTTGTTCCGATTGTGTGTTCGGTCACCACTTGGCCCTCACACAGAATGGGCTACCTTAATTAGGTCAGAGACTCCCCCTGCAGTGAGCGGTGTCTTGATGTTGTGCACAGTTCTGAGAGCCGGGCGTTCCCGGCTGTCTCTACTACCGCTATCCTTACTGCTCAGGCCACTGGAATTGTCGTCAGTCTCTCTCTGTCACCCACTATCTCCCTGTCACCATCAGTATCTCTCTGTCACCCACTATCTCCCTGTAACCCTCAGTCTCTCTCGCTTTCTCTCTTTGTCACCCACTATCTCCCTGTCATCCACTCCCTCCACGTCACCCACTACCTCCCCAGTAACCCACTATCTCCCTGTCACGCTCTGCCTCTCTGTCACCCTTGCTTCTCTATCATCCACTGCCTCCATGTTACCCACTATCTCCCTGTCACCCTCTTCCTTTCACTATCACCTCTGCCACCCACGTCACCCGCTGCCTCCCCAGTCATCCACCATCTGCCTGTCACCCCTGCCTCTCCCTGTCACTCACTATCTCCCTGTCACTCTCTGCCTTTCTCTGTCACCCTATACCATCACTCACTGTCACCCACAGCCTCCCATGTCACCCTCTGCCTCCCTTTCACTATCTTCCTCTCTGCCACCCACGTCACCTGCTTCTTCCCCAGTCACCCACTATCTGCCTGTCATCCACTGTCTCCCTGTTACCCACTGCTTCCATGTTCCCTCTGCCCCTCTCTGTCACCCACTACCTACCCAGTCACCCACAATCTCCCTGTCACTCACTGCCTCTCCCTGTCACTCCCTACCCTCACCCACTGTCTCTCACTGTCACCCTCTGCCTCTCTCTGTCTCCTACTCCCTTTCCCCATCCCCCTTTCCTGCCACTCACTGCCTCTCCCCCTCACCTACTGCTTCTCCATTTTCCACTATCTTTCCCTGTCACCCACTGCCTCCCACCATCATCCTCTACATCACCCACTGATTCCCCCTGGCATCACCCACTTCCTCCCCTTGTCACCCATCCCCGGCTTTACCCACTGACTCTTACTATCACCCACTGCCTTTCCATCTCCCACTATCTATCCCCATCATCCACTGCCTCTCCCCTGCGTCACTATCTCCCAATCACTCTCTCTGTCCTATCATCCTCTGCCTCTTTAAGGCATCACACTCTTCCCCATTATATGGATACTGCATTCCCTTTGAGGCCACACCCTTTGTTGAGAGGTTATACCCTTGTTGCAAGGCCAGGACCACTTTCCCAGGGGCATTCTTACTTTCTGTGCGGAAAAAATAATACCCACTCTTTTTTGCCTGTCATGGTGCCCCCCCTGTCATTTTGTCCTGGATCCGCCCCTGGATATTGGTTATGGTTACACACGTGTTGTGTTGCAGTTATAGTCAGCCTGTTGCTGTCATTATTCATGCCGTTGCATGCGTTGGGTTGAATGCCATGTTGTACGCATGTTTGAGGTGTGAGCTGGTATGTATCTCACCTTAGTTTAAATCAAAGTAAATCCTTTTTCCTCGAAATGTATCCCGTCTCCCTGGGCACAGTTCCTATAATTGGAGTCTGGAGGAGGGGCATAGAGGGAGGAGCCAGTTCACACCCCTTTTAAAGTCTTAAAGTGCCCATGTCTCCTGCGGATCCCGTCTATACCCCATGGTTCTTGAAGTGTTCCCAGCATCCTCTACGGACTAATACCCCTTTTCCACCTACGTACCGTGTCCGATCCGGGATGTTTAACACGGCTACAACCCGTGTCGGCTCCCCCGTTTCCACTACACTTCGACACGGGTTATTCCCGTGTCTGATCTGTTTCCACCTAACCCGGGTAAGCTCTGTAAAAGCCTATTGCTGTCATTACAAATGGACTTTTTACTGTCTCATCAAGATGATGTCATCAAAAGGACCAAAACGGAGGGGTGGGGCCTGCTCACAGCATTGCAGCAATGGACACCGGTGCAGTAGCTGTATCTAGCATGGAGTCGCAGACTGTTTGCAGTTTACTGCTGCTTTCTGCTACAGACAGCTTGATGCAGCTTTTCACCTTGTGCTACCTACTGCAGAGCTGGAGAAGGAGAGCTCAATTCTTTGCAGAGAGGGCTACCTATCGACGCAAATATTTGAAAAGGAGGAGAGCGCGTATATCATCCACTGTTGTTATTTCTTTCATAACAATGAACTGTACACCAAGCCGAAGAATGTGGATGAGAGATCGCAGACATGGGGAAGCATTCATGCAGACTATTCTAGCATATCAGGAGGAGCAGTGGATGTCAAACTTCAGGATGTCTCGCGCTACATTCGAGTATGTTTTGGAACTACTGTCCCCCGCAATAACCATGCAGACCACCAGGTTCCGTAAGCCCATTGAGCCAGCCAGGAGATTAGCAATTGCTCTCTGGTGGTATGCTACCCCTGGAGAGTATCGCACAGTTTCCAGTTTATTTGGAGTAGGGATTGGCACGGTCTGCAAGATTGTATACCAGGTCACGCGGGCATTGCTGGATACCATGTACCATCGCTTTATTTCCTTGCCACAAGGACAGCGGCTAGATGAGACTATAAAAGGGTTTAAGAAGCGTGGCTACCCACAGTGTGCTGGTGCCATAGATGGGACCCACATCCCCATCATCGCCCCCCATGACAACCCAGCAGACTATTACAATCGTAAGGGTTGGCATTCCATTGTTCTGCAAGCTGTAGTGGACCACAAATACTGGTAAGCACTGTTTCACTAATGTGTTTGAAATAGGCTTGGCCTGTTTTATGATAATGCATAAACCTTTATTTTTAGTTTCACAGATGTCTTCATAGGGTGGCCCGGACGGTCACATGATGCAAGGGTTCTCGCCAACTCCGATCTTTACAGTATTGCTGAGGACAAGCTTGGTGGATGGCTTTTCCCTCGAGAGGTAAGATTATTTACTACTTAAACTAATGTTCGCCCATAAACCAATAGTCAAGTTTTACCCCTGTAATAATATTAATGTTTTATTAACAGAAATCGGTGATCGTACATGGTGTGGACATCCCGGTCCATCTCATTGGTGATGCAGCATACCCATTACAGCGCTGGCTAATGAAGGGCTACACCCAGCATGTTCACTTATCCCCCGAACAGACATCATATACCCATGCCCTAAGTTCGGCCCGTATGGCAGTGGAGAATGCGTTTGGGCGTT
The DNA here is from genome assembly GCF_028390025.1 of Pseudophryne corroboree. NCBI lineage: Eukaryota > Metazoa > Chordata > Amphibia > Anura > Myobatrachidae > Pseudophryne > Pseudophryne corroboree. The sequence goes on from NC_086445.1 coordinate 263,455,110, forward strand.
TAAAAGGACGCTGGCGCTGCCTCATGAAGAGGAATGATGTGGACTTGAAAATAACAAAAGGAAAACTTTCTCCCCGAGTGGAATATACATGATCATGGGGCGGGGGTCGCTGTACATGATGCACCAGGCTTGGTGGGGGGGCATGACGCTGCCAGCGAGTGCATAAGGGCCACCATTGCAGCTAATCTTCAAACAATGTTGCAGTAGAGAAAACAGACAAGTTTTTGTGTGCAAACAATTTTTGTTTATTTCGTTTTTTCAGTTATAAAAATTTGGTTCAAAAGTTGTTATTATATTTTTCCTTTTAAACAGTTGGCACACATTTTCTGAGGTAACATTATAAAATATTTAAGTGCAAACATGTCACTGTAAAATTCCACATAACGCAAGGGGTCTTCAACATGTGTCCCTCCAGCTGTTGTGGAACAACATGTGCCAGCATGTGTTGCTATGTGTTTCCACAACAGCTAGAGGGCCACATGGTGAAGACACCTGCCCTGAGGTAAAAGAGTAAAGTGCAAACAGGGCACTCTGTAAAAAAAACAACCCTAATGTTTGGTTTGGCAGATATCGGGTCACCCCCAATATTTGGATCGCACTGCCGCACATTTTCTGAGGTAACAATATAAAAAAGTTGCCCAAATATCTGGATCCCACTGCCCATTTTCTGAGGTAACACTATAAAACTTTAAAGTGCCAACAGGGCACTCTGTAAAATCAAAATAATGTTTGCATTTGTAGGTATCAGGGTTGAGGATACAGTGCAAACATAACCTTAAAACACAAACATTGTTTTATAACCCGCTGCTCTAAGGCAGTTGTCTATATACCCGAAATTCTGAGGATTGCGGGATTTGTGTTGGGGGATTTGAGGGAGGCTCATAGTTGTATGGACCATATGGGTGCTGTGGGTAGGCTGTGTCTTGCTGTTGTGTTTGTGTGGTATTCCCTATGGTACGTGCAAACGTGCGTTCAAAAAATGTCATCTGCCTATCATGCATGGTCATTAACTGACTCATAAAAGTTTGATGCATTTCTTTTTCTGACGCAAGGAATCTCTCAAGCCGTGCATCTTCCTGGGCATTGAGCTCACTATCTGCCTCACGCAGGTGATCCACGATAATGGACTTCATTGCTTTGACCGTTTGTTCTGTTTTGTTCAGTTTCTTTTTCCGCTGTGGAACGTTGTAGACTGTGAAGGAGATGAAACAGAATGTAAGCAACAATATAAAAATAGCAGTGGTAGCATATACGTGTTTGTGGCCTTCTCCCACCTGCACACTAGCTATACTCTGCAACATTACCATGATTCTATTAAAAAATAGCAGTGGTAGCATATACGTGTTTGTGGCCTTCTCCCACCTGCACACTAGCTATACTCTGCAACATTACCATGCCTTTACATATAGGGACTGCTGCAACTGTATTTGTAATGGTAATACTTACTATTTGAGCGCAAAGTCGTGGTCTTGGGGGGTTGCGACGTCTCCGCCTGAGACTGTGGTACGTCCTCAATAGTGGCACTGATGGAATCATCATTGACGGTCGAGTCTTCAAAACTGCTGTCCGATATAAGCAGCGGGGATGATGGGCTGCATTGTGAGCTGGGAAGGCTGTGCTGTGTTTTCTCACAGTCCTCGTCGACTGACACCTGGCGACTGGCAGAGCTGGATGACGATAGTGCTATGGGATTTGTTATCGCAGTTTTGCCGAAGACACTATAGCATAGGTCATAATATGGCCATTCCATACGCCCAGCACCACTTTTCTTGCGGTTATGGTCGTGTACTTTGGTGAATTGTCTGCGTAGTGCCTTCGATTTGTTAACGACTTGTTGCTGGGTTTTTTGGATGCCCCTTTCTGCCAGCATAAGGGATATGTTCTTGTAGACGATAGCATCCTTAACTGTTCCAGTCACCTGCCTTCTAATTTCTTCCTCTCCCCGAATACTAAGCAGCTCTTTGATCTCTGTGTCTGACCAGATATGGCTAGCCATGTTGCTGTGCTGGAGCTTCTGCTGCTGTATATTGTCTGTTTGTTTGGAAGCTGCTGCAATAAAAATATCTGTATGTACTAGAGATGAGCGCCTGAAATTTTTCGGGTTTTGTGTTTTGGTTTTGGGTTCGGTTCCGCGGCCGTGTTTTGGGTTCGACCGCGTTTTGGCAAAACCTCACCGAATTTTTTTTGTCGGATTCGGGTGTGTTTTGGATTCGGGTGTTTTTTTCAAAAAACACTAAAAAACAGCTTAAATCATTGAATTTGCGGTCATTTTGATCCCATAGTATTATTAACCTCAATAACCATAATTTATACTCATTTTCAGTCTATTCTGAACACCTCACACCTCACAATATTATTTTTAGTCCTAAAATTTGCACCGAGGTCGCTGTGTGACTAAGATAAGCGACCCAAGTGGCCGACACAAACACCTGGCCCATCTAGGAGTGGCACTGCAGTATCACGCAGGATGGCCCTTCAAAAAAATACTCCCCAAACAGCACATGACGCAAAGAAAAAAAGAGGCGCAATGAGGTAGCTGACTGTGTGAGTAAGACTAGCGACCCTAGTGGCCGACACAAACACCGGGCCCATCTAGGAGTGGCACTGCAGTGTCACGCAGGATGTCCCTTCCAAAAAACCCTCCCCAAACAGCACATGACGCAAAGAAAAAAAGAGGCGCAATGAGGTAGCTGACTGTGTGAGTAAGACTAGCGACCCTAGTGGCCGACACAAACACCGGGCCCATCTAGGAGTGGCACTGCAGTGTCACGCAGGATGGCCCTTCCAAAAAACCCTCCCCAAACAGCACATGACGCAAAGAAAAAGAAAAGAAAAAAGAGGTGCAAGATGGAATTGTCCTTGGGCCCTCCCACCCTTATGTTGTATAAACAAAACAGGACATGCACACTTTAACCAACCCATCATTTCAGTGACAGGGTCTGCCACACGACTGTGACTGATATGACGGGTTGGTTTGGACCCCCCCCAAAAAAGAATCAATTAATCTCTCCTTGCACAAACTGGCTCTACAGAGGCAAGATGTCCACCTCATCATCACCCTCCGATATATCACCGTGTACATCCCCCTCCTCACAGATTATCAATTCGTCCCCACTGGAATCCACCATCTCAGCTCCCTGTGTACTTTGTGGAGGCAATTGCTGCTGGTCAATGTCTCCGCGGAGGAATTGATTATAATTCATTTTAATGAACATCATCTTCTCCACATTTTCTGGATGTAACCTCGTACGCCGATTGCTGACAAGGTGAGCGGCGGCACTAAACACTCTTTCGGAGTACACACTTGTGGGAGGGCAACTTAGGTAGAATAAAGCCAGTTTGTGCAAGGGCCTCCAAATTGCCTCTTTTTCCTGCCAGTATAAGTACGGACTGTGTGACGTGCCTACTTGGATGCGGTCACTCATATAATCCTCCACCATTCTATCAATGTTGAGAGAATCATATGCAGTGACAGTAGACGACATGTCCGTAATCGTTGTCAGGTCCTTCAGTCCGGACCAGATGTCAGCATCAGCAGTCGCTCCAGACTGCCCTGCATCACCGCCAGCGGGTGGGCTCGGAATTCTGAGCCTTTTCCTCGCACCCCCAGTTGCGGGAGAATGTGAAGGAGGAGATGTTGACAGGTCGCGTTCCGCTTGACTTGACAATTTTGTCACCAGCAGGTCTTTCAACCCCAGCAGACTTGTGTCTGCCGGAAAGAGAGATCCAAGGTAGGCTTTAAATCTAGGATCGAGCACGGTGGCCAAAATGTAGTGCTCTGATTTCAACAGATTGACCACCCGTGAATCCTTGTTAAGCGAATTAAGGGCTCCATCCACAAGTCCCACATGCCTAGCGGAATCGCTCCGTGTTAGCTCCTCCTTCAATGTCTCCAGCTTCTTCTGCAAAAGCCTGATGAGGGGAATGACCTGACTCAGGCTGGCAGTGTCTGAACTGACTTCACGTGTGGCAAGTTCAAAGGGCATCAGAACCTTGCACAACGTTGAAATCATTCTCCACTGCGCTTGAGACAGGTGCATTCCACCTACTATATCGTGCTCAATTGTATAGGCTTGAATGGCCTTTTGCTGCTCCTCCAACCTCTGAAGCATATAGAGGGTTGAATTCCACCTCGTTACCACTTCTTGCTTCAGATGATGGCAGGGCAGGTTCAGTAGTTTTTGGTGGTGCTCCAGTCTTCTGTACGTGGTGCCTGTACGCCGAAAGTGTCCCGCAATTCTTCTGGCCACCGACAGCATCTCTTGCACGCCCCTGTCGTTTTTTAAAAAATTCTGCACCACCAAATTCAAGGTATGTACAAAACATGGGACGTGCTGGAATTTGCCCATATTTAATGCACACACAATATTGCTGGCGTTGTCCGATGCCACAAATCCACAGGAGAGTCCAATTGGGGTAAGCCATTCCGCGATGATCTTCCTCAGTTGCCGTAAGAGGTTTTCAGCTGTGTGCGTATTCTGGAAAGCGGTGATACAAAGCGTAGCCTGCCTAGGAAAGAGTTGGCGTTTGCGAGATGCTGCTACTGGTGCCGCCGCTGCTGTTCTTGCGGCGGGAGTCCATACATCTACCCAGTGGGCTGTCACAGTCATATAGTCCTGACCCTGCCCTGCTCCACTTGTCCACATGTCCGTGGTTAAGTGGACATTGGGTACAACTGCATTTTATAGGACACTGGTGAGTCTTTTTCTGACGTCCGTGTACATTCTCGGTATCGCCTGCCTAGAGAAGTGGAACCTAGATGGTATTTGGTAACGGGGGCACACTGCCTCAATAAATTGTCTAGTTCCCTGTGAACTAACGGCGGATACCGGACGCACGTCTAACACCAACATAGTTGTCAAGGCCTCAGTTATCCGCTTTGCAGCAGGATGACTGCTGTGATATTTCATCTTCCTCGCAAAGGACTGTTGAACAGTCAATTGCTTACTGGAAGTAGTACAAGTGGGCTTACGACTTCCCCTCTGGGATGACCATCGACTCCCAGCAGCAACAACAGCAGCGCCAGCAGCAGTAGGCGTTACACGCAAGGATGCATCGGAGGAATCCCAGGCAGGAGAGGACTCGTCAGAATTGCCAGTGACATTGCCTGCAGGACTATTGGCATTCCTGGGGAAGGAGGAAATTGACACTGAGGGAGTTGGTGGGGTGGTTTGCGTGAGCTTGGTTACAAGAGGAAGGGATTTACTGGTCAGTGGACTGCTTCCGCTGTCACCCAAAGTTTTTGAACTTGTCACTGACTTATTATGAATGCGCTGCAGGTGACGTATAAGGGAGGATGTTCCGAGGTGGTTAACGTCCTTACCCCTACTTATTACAGCTTGACAAAGGGAACACACGGCTTGACACCTGTTGTCCGCATTTCTGGTGAAATACTTCCACACCGAAGAGCTGATTTTTTTGGTATTTTCACCAGGCATGTCAACGGCCATATTCCTACCACGGACAACAGGTGTCTCCCCGGGTGCCTGACTTAAACAAACCACCTCACCATCAGAATCCTCCTGGTCAATTTCCTCCCCAGCGCCAGCAACACCCATATCCTCCTCATCCTGGTGTACTTCAACACTGACATCTTCAATCTGACTATCAGGAACTGGACTGCGGGTGCTCCTTCCATCACTTGCAGGGGGCGTGCAAATGGTGGAAGGCGCATGCTCTTCACGTCCAGTGTTGGGAAGGTCAGGCATCGCAACCGACACAATTGGAGTCGGACTCTCCTTGTGGATTTGGGATTTCGAAGAACGCACAGTTCTTTGCGGTGCTACTGCTTTTGCCAGCTTTAGTCTTTTCATTTTTCTAGCGAGAGGCTGAGTGCTTCCATCCTCATGTGAAGCTGAACCACTAGCCATGAACATAGGCCAGGGCCTCAGCCGTTCCTTGCCACTCCGTGTGGTAAATGGCATATTGGCAAGTTTACGCTTCTCCTCCGACAATTTTATTTTAGGTTTTGCAGTCCTTTTTTTACTGATATTTGGTGTTTTGGATTTGACATGCTCTGTACTATGACATTGGGCATCGGCCTTGGCAGACGACGTTGCTGGCATTTCATCGTCTCGGCCATGACTAGTGGCAGCAGCTTCAGCACGAGGTGGAAGTGGATCTTGATCTTTCCCTAATTTTGGAACCTCAACATTTTTGTTCTCCATATTTTAATAGGCACAACTAAAAGGCACCTCAGGTAAACAATGGAGATGGATGGATTGGATACTAGTATACAATTATGGACGGGCTGCCGAGTGCCGACACAGAGGTAGCCACAGCCGTGAACTACCGCACTGTACTGTGTCTGCTGCTAATATATAGACTGGTTGATAAAGAGATAGTATACTCGTAACTAGTATGTATGTATAAAGAAAGAAAAAAAAACCACGGTTAGGTGGTATATACAATTATGGACGGGCTGCCGAGTGCCGACACAGAGGTAGCCACAGCCGTGAACTACCGCACTGTACTGTGTCTGCTGCTAATATAGACTGGTTGATAAAGAGATAGTATACTCGTAACTAGTATGTATGTATAAAGAAAGAAAAAAAAACCACGGTTAGGTGGTATTTACAATTATGGACGGGCTGCCGAGTGCCGACACAGAGGTAGCCACAGCCGTGAACTACCGCACTGTACTGTGTCTGCTGCTAATATATAGACTGGTTGATAAAGAGATAGTATACTCGTAACTAGTATGTATGTATAAAGAAAGAAAAAAAAAACACGGTTAGGTGGTATATACAATTATGGACGGGCTGCCGAGTGCCGACACAGAGGTAGCCACAGCCGTGAACTACCGCACTGTACTGTGTCTGCTGCTAATATAGACTGGTTGATAAAGAGATAGTATACTCGTAACTAGTATGTATGTATAAAGAAAGAAAAAAAAACCACGGTTAGGTGGTATATACAATTATGGACGGGCTGCCGAGTGCCGACACAGAGGTAGCCACAGCCGTGAACTACCGCACTGTACTGTGTCTGCTGCTAATATATAGACTGGTTGATAAAGAGATAGTATACTCGTAACTAGTATGTATGTATAAAGAAAGAAAAAAAAACCACGGTTAGGTGGTATATACAATTATGGACGGGCTGCCGAGTGCCGACACAGAGGTAGCCACAGCCGTGAACTACCGCACTGTACTGTGTCTGCTGCTAATATAGACTGGTTCATAAAGAGATAGTATACTCGTAACTAGTATGTATGTATAAAGAAAGAAAAAAAAACCACGGTTAGGTGGTATATACAATTATGGACGGGCTGCCGAGTGCCGACACAGAGGTAGCCACAGCCGTGAACTACCGCACTGTACTGTGTCTGCTGCTAATATAGACTGGTTGATAAAGAGATAGTATACTCGTAACTAGTATGACTATAAAGAAAGAAAAAAAAACCACGGTTAGGTGGTATATACAATTATGGACGGGCTGCCGAGTGCCGACACAGAGGTAGCCACAGCCGTGAACTACCGCACTGTACTGTGTCTGCTGCTAATATAGACTGGTTGATAAAGAGATAGTATACTACTAATATTATATATACTGGTGGTCAGGTCACTGGTCACTAGTCACACTGGCAGTGGCACTCCTGCAGCAAAAGTGTGCACTGTTTAATTTTAATATAATATTATGTACTCCTGGCTCCTGCTATAACCTATAACTGGCACTGCAGTGCTCCCCAGTCTCCCCCACAATTATAAGCTGTGTGAGCTGAGCACAGTCAGATATATATATACATTGATGCAGCACACTGGGCTGAGCAGTGCACACAGATATGGTATGTGACTGAGTCACTGTGTGTATCGTTTTTTTCAGGCAGAGAACGGATATATTAAATAAAACAAACAACTGCACTGTCTGGTGGTCACTGTGGTCGTCAGTCACTAAACTCTGCACTCTCTTCTACAGTATCATTCACAGCCTCAGGTCAATCTCTCTCTCTCTCTCTCAACCCTAATCTAAATGGAGAGGACGCCAGCCACGTCCTCTCCCTATCAATCTCAATGCACGTGTGAAAATGGCGGCGACGCGCGGCTCCTTATATAGAATCCGAGTCTCGCGAGAATCCGACAGCGTCATGATGACGTTCGGGCGCGCTCGGGTTAACCGAGCAAGGCGGGAGGATCCGAGTCTGCTCGGATCCGTGAAAAAAACCATGAAGTTCTGGCGGGTTCGGATTCAGAGAAACCGAACCCGCTCATCTCTACTATGTACCCAGCGCGACTTCAGAGTGTTTTGTTTGCTGCCTCAATGCCTGCATGTGCCCAGCGTGTCTCCCAGGGATGACATCATCTTCCAGTGCCCCAGAAGCACCAATCAGCGTCTCAGAGCGTTACTCGGGTCTGAAAACACGTGTAATGACCGTTTCCACTGCACCGCTATCCGTGTCATTACCGTGTTCTACCCAGGTAAATAGCCGGGTTGGATTCCCGGGTCACTCAACCCGTGTTGACCCGTTTCCACCTACTAAAAATCCGTGTCGATGCGCGCCCCCGTGCAAAAACACGGGTAAAAACAGCTAGTGGAAAAGGGGTATAAGAGAAAAGGATTTACCGGTAGGTATTAAAATCCTATTTTTACCTCCTGTCTTTCATAAGCACCTAAACAATGCATTGCTGTTGCCTTGGTTATAGGGTTAATTACGTCTGTACAAAATACATTTTTGGAATCTTCGCAAATATACATAATGATCTTTCCATGGGTTTCTGTTTGCTACACATAACAAAGGTGATGTATAAATATAATTGTTTATCATGCAACTTTAGTTATAAAGACCATAATACCATAATTACAAATCTTTGTGTGGCTGGGATTTGTCTGGAAGCCACTAGTGTCACACCATGGTGCAGGACAGATTACAATGGGAATTGGACCTGAGAGCAAAAACTGGTTGCAATTACAGGAGCTTTCAAAACAGTCAAGAAAAAAAAATGATTATCCTGTGCTTGTCTGACATTAGCCACAAGAGGGAGACGGGAATGATGAGGCGTGAAATGACCGCTGAACTTGTGAGAACATAAAGAACCATAGAAATCCTTATGTATATAAGGATTTTTGCTGTTTGCATCCAGTCAGACAAAGGGGACAGGAGTATTAGGTCTTATTGCTGTATTTTACATGCATTTCCTTGAATGATGAAGGGTGAGATGTACTAAGCGGAAAATGCGGTAAACCCCCGTTTACCGCATTTTCCTAATGTACAAAGACCTGGCCGCCGGGTCAGCGCCGCGGAAGGGTTCACCAGCTTTTGCTGGCAATACCCCATAGAAGCCTATGGGCTATATTCCGTAGCGCTGTGTGAGGGATCCGATCGGATCCCTCCCAGCAAGCCCGCGGCCGCCCCCGTCATTCTGCACATGTGCAGAATGACACAGGGGGCCGAAATCCGGAAGTCAGAGAGACCCCAGGGATCGCGAAAGACAGCTCTTATCGGAAGAGCTGTCCTTCGCAATGCTTAGCATCGTGACGATGGGCGGCAATGTCACATAGTACATCCCGCCCGAAGCCTGTTACACTTACTAATAGTGTAAACAATAGGTGTGTTTTGGCTGGCATAAACACCCAGATTTATCAAGCCTCGCAGAGTGATAAATTACACGGTGATAAAGTACCAGCCAATCAGCTCCTGTCATTTTTCAAACAGCCTGTAACATGGCAGTTATGTGCTAATTGGCTGGTACTTTAGCACCATGCAATTTATCACTACCCACAAGGCTTGATAAATCTGGGTCGTAGTATCTTAATCAGATGAGAGGTTTTCCCGACAAAACCTGAAATGAATATGATAAGAGTAATAATTCTCTGGCGATGCCTATGGAATTTTAAGATCTGTTTACTCTAGATTAGCACTCAGGTGCAATTCTGTACTTACATCTGTGAATCCGCATTGCACCAATATTACATATCCTATATAGTGCAGGGGAATTTGTTTTTACAAATAGTGCCAAGTCACTGTTTTTGAGATATTTAGATATTTAAAACATATTTTAAACATTTATGTGTGTCAAACCCAACATCCCCCCTCTAGGCACTTAGGGGGTAATTCCGATCTGATTGTAGCAGCAAATGTGTTAGCTAATGGGCAAAACCTTGTGCACTGCAGGGGGGGGGGGGGCAGATATTACATGTGCAGAGAGCATTAGATTTGGGTGGGTTATATTTAGAGATGAGCGGGTTCGGTTCTCAGAGAACTGAACCGTACCAGACTTCACCATTCGAGCCCAGACCCGACGTCATCATCCCGCTGTCTGATTCTCGCTGGGTTTGGATTCCATATAAGGAGCCACGTGTCGCCGCCATTTTCACTCCGGCATTGGAGAGTGTAGAGAGAGGACGTGTCTCCGTCCTCAGTGTCCTCTGTGGTAGTGTCTTGTGCTATATTTGTCCAGTCACAGTGTTTGTGTCCTCTTGCTGCCATATGTCCATTGCTGCTGTGTTGCACTGCATCAGTTCAGTGGTGGCGTATCGTGCTGCATCTGTCCAGTGGTAGTGTCCTGTGCATCAGCCATCAGTCATTCCAGTGACCAGGCAGTCACAGTGGTTGTGTCCTCTTTCTGCCATATGTCCATTGTTGCTGTGTTGTGCTGCATCAGACCAGTGGTAGTGTCCTGTCCATCAGCCATCAGTCATTCCAGTGACCAGGCAGTCACAGTGGTATACTCTGCAGCCATATGTCCAGTGCTGCCGTATAATAATAATAATAATAACTGTCACTGACCTGGTTTGGGAGTGTTGTGGACTCGGGGCTTCTTCCGATGACCGGGAAGGGGAACCGCTACTGGGTCGCAGTAGAGATGGCCGGATGTAGGTCTTCCTCATGCAGGATTAAGACGGCAAGCAGGAAGCACAGAGGAATTCTTGAAGGTCTCCTGAAAGACAAGACTTGTAGAAATACTGAAGGCTGAGGTACTGAGATATTGAAGGCACTGTGGTGTTGGAGACACTGTGGTGTTGGAGGCACTGAGGTGCTGGGAGTACAGGGAGTGCTGGGAGGCACTCGGAGGCACGAGGGTGCTTGGAGGCACGAGGGTGCTTGGAGGCACGGAGGTGCTTGGAGGCATGGAGGTGCTTGGAGGCACGGAGGTGTTTGGAGGCACGAGGTGTTTGGAGGCACGAGGTGTTTGGAGGCACGGAGGTGCTTAGAGGCACGGAGGTGCTTGGAGGCACGAGGTGCTTGGAGGCAGGGAGGTGCTTGGAGGCAGGGAGGTGCTTGGAGGCACGAGGTAATTGGAGGCACGGAGGTGCTTGTAGGCACGGAGGTGCTTGGAGGCACGGAGGTGTTTGGAGGCACGAGGTGTTTGGAGGCACGAGGTGTTTGGAGGCACGGAGGTGCTTAGAGGCACGGAGGTGCTTGGAGGCAGGGAGGTGCTTGGAGGCAGGAAGGTGCTTGGAGGCACGAGGTAATTGGAGGCACAGAGGTGCTTGGAGGCACAGAGGTGTTTGGAGGCACGAGGTGCTTGGAGGCACGGAGGTACTTGGAGGCACGGTGGTACTTGGAGGCACGGAGGTACTTGGAGGCACAGAGGTACTTGGAGGCACCGGGTGCTTGGAGGCACGGAGGTACTTGGAGGCACGGGGTGCTTGGAGGCACGGAGGTACTTGGAGGCACGGGGTGCTTGGAGGCACGGAGGTACTTGGAGGCACGGGGTGCTTGGAGGCACGGGGTGCTTGGAGGCACGGAGGTACTTGGAGGCACAGAGGTACTTGGAGGTACAGGATGCTTGGAGGCACAGGATGCTTGGAGGAACAGGAGATCACAGGGACGAGGAAGCTCTGGAATCACAGCTTCCGCAGAAGAAACGAAGATACTCAGGCACCGGATCTCTGCCTGGTGTCTGGTTTTAAATCCCCCGCCCTAGCCTGATTGGCGGAGCAGGCAGGTGACGTCAGACCTGCTCCGCCTCCTTGCCCTCGCTCATGATGGCGGCGTCCTTGCTTCCGGGAAGCCGCCGGAGGGACGCGCCGACCCGCCGCCGAAGACCGCCAGGAGAAGAGAGGTGCCGGGCAGACCAGGCCACCCGCAGGGACAAGCGCGGTCGCCGCTGCCCGAGGTGCGTGACAGTACCCCCTCCTCCAGAAGTGGCCCCTGGACACTTCCCGGGCTTAGTCAGATGTCTGGAGTGGAAGATCCGAACCAGACGAGGAGCCGTTACTTCAGTAGCCTCAATCCAACTTCTCTCCTCAGGACCATAACCCTTCCAGTCCACCAAGTACTGTAATTTTTTATGAAGATAACGAGAGTCAAGAATAGCTTTGATTTCAAACTCCGCTCCAGCTTCTGCCACTACAGACGTTGGCCTAGGGAATGCTGAGTGGAACCGATTCAGAATGAGGGGACGGAGTAGAGAAACATGAAAGGCGTTAGGTATTCGAAGATGGGCAGGCAAACCCAGTTTACAGACCACAGGATTTAAGACTTGTAGCACCGGATAAGGACCGATGAACCTTGGAGCGAATTTCATGGTGGGCACCTTCAACCGGAGATTACGTGTGGACAGCCATACCCTGTCCCCAACTTTATATTGAGGTGCGGCTCGCCGTTTCTTATCTGCGAAGAACTTGTACCGGACAGAAACCTTCTTAAGATTAGCATGAACCTTTCTCCAAATTTGTCCAAAGTGTTGTAGAGTGGACGCTACAGCAGGAACCTCTACTATCGGAAGGCTTGGAAATTCTGGAACACGGGGATGGAACCCGTAGTTGACGAAGAATGGTGATTCCCCAGTGGAAGAATGAAACAAATGGTTATGGGCAAACTCCGCCCAAGGCAACAACTCCACCCAGTTGTCCTGTGAAGGAGAGAGATACAAACGAAGAAAAGTCTCTAGATCTTGATTGACTCGTTCCGTTTGACCATTTGTTTGGGGATGATAAGCGGATGAAAACTTAAGTTTAATTTGTAGGGTTGAACAGAGGGCTTTCCAAAACCTGGCGGTGAACTGTACTCCACGGTCAGAAACAATCTCTTGTGGCAACCCATGCAAACGAAAATGTTCTCGGATAAACAGTAGAGCCAGTTTCGGAGCTGTCGGGAGACCAGTCAAAGGCACAAAGTGTGCCATCTTCAAAAAACGGTCAATGATAACCCAAACGGTGTTGCAACCCTTGGAACAGGGCAAGTCAGTGATGAAGTCCATGGAAATGTGAGTCCAGGGTCTCACAGGGATAGGCAGAGGACGAAGTAACCCTGCAGGAGGCAGACGAGGAGATTTATGTTGTGTACATTGGGGACAAGAATTAACGCAATCTTGTACATCCTTCCTCATGGTGTTCCACCAGTAAGACCTTTGCAGAAACTTGTACATCTTCTGGGCACCGGGATGACCGGAAAACTTGGAGTTATGAACCCACAGTAGTATTCCTGGCCGGAATCTAGCTGGTACGGACATTCTTCCAGGAGGAGGAGCTGGAGTAGTTAAAGCAGCAGAGACAGAAACTGGATTCAGAATTAAACCCCGCTCAGGAGGTTCATCCTCGTCTGTGGAAACTTGTGAACGGGAAAGCGCATCTGCTTTAATATTGAGAGTCCCGGCCCGGTACTTGATAATGAACGAGAATCGGGAAAAGAAAAGTGCCCATCTCGCCTGGCGAGGATTCAAGCATTGTGCGGATTTGATGTACAGCAAATTCTTGTGATCCGTGTAGATGGTAAACACATGTTTAGCCCCTTCCAGAAGATATCTCCATTCTTCCAAGGCAGATTTGATAGCCAAGAGTTCCTGGTCTCCAATAGTGTAATTTCGTTCGGCCGGAGAGAATTTACGAGAATGGAAGCCACACGGATGTAATTTCTTATCAGAGGAGTACTGGGAGAGAACAGCCCCAACCCCGACTGAAGATGCATCAACTTCTAAGAAGAAGGGTTCATCGAAATTTGGTTGTTGGAGAACTGGAGCCGTCATGAAAGCTAACTTTAAGTGAGAAAAAGCTACAATGGCTTCCGGAGGCCACAAACTTGGATTAGAACCCTTCCTCGTCAGGGCGGTAATGGGCGCAACAATGGTGGAGAAACCCTTAATGAATTTCCTGTAGTAGTTCGCAAAGCCCAGGAACCTTTGTATTGCTTTCAAAGAAAGAGGCTGAGTCCAGTCACGAATGGCAGACAGCTTTTCCGGATCCATGCGAAGCTCCGTCCCCGAGATGATATAACCGAGGAACGGAATAGATGTTACTTCAAAGGTACATTTGGAAAGTTTGGCATAGAGATGATTCTCTCGTAAACGGTGGAGCACCTCTTTGACTTGAGTCCTGTGTTCGACAAGATTCTTGGAAAAGATCAGTATATCGTCCAAATATACCACAACACTCTGATACAGCATGTCACGAAAGATTTCATTGACGAATCCCTGGAAAACCGCGGGAGCATTACTAAGACCAAACGGCATCACCAAGTATTCGTAATGCCCATCTCGGGTATTAAAGGCAGTCTTCCATTCATCCCCCTCTCGGATGCGTATAAGATTATAAGCTCCCCTCAAGTCGAGTTTGGAAAAAATGCGGGCACCACGAACCCTATCAAATAATTCTGTGATTAGTGGCAAGGGGTATTTATTCTTAATAGTAATGTCGTTTAAGCCGCGGTAGTCGATGCATGGTCTCAACCCCCCGTCCTTTTTCTTCACGAAAAAGAAGCCCGCACCAGCAGGGGAGGAAGAGGGGCGAATAAATCCCTTGAGCATATTGGACTTAATATACTCCGACATGGCTTGAGTCTCGGGAAGAGACAGAGGATATGTGCGACCACGGGGTGGCGTCTTCCCTGGGACAAGGTCAATAGGGCAGTCCCAAGGCCTGTGAGGTGGTAACAGGTCAGCAGCTTGTTCCGAAAATACGTCCTTGTACCCTTGATATGCCTCCGGAATGTGCTCTTCATCCGTTTTGGAGGTGACACGGAGCGGACAAACAGGAGTAAGACAATTAATGTGACAAAAGGAACTCCAGGACAGAATTTGTGACGACTTCCAGTCGATGTGGGGATTATGACTTTTTAGCCAAGGCATTCCAAGAACCAGATCATGGGGCATTTCTGGGATTACCAAGAGTTCCAAATCTTCCTGATGTAGAGCCCCGACCTGCAGCTTAACTGGCCCCGTGCGCCACATTATAAGACCTTTGGAAATTCTAGTCCCGTTGATAGCCGTCAGTGAAATTGGCCGCTCGATAGGCCGTAACTTTAAACCCAAGCTTTGGGCACAGAAGGAAGAAATGAAGTTCCCTGCAGCTCCGGAATCCAATAGGGCTTCACAAGACTTGGAGACTGAATCGGAGACTAGAGTTACTGGAAGCAAACAGTCCGAAGTTGGAGAAGCTTTTGTCGTAACCCCCAGCTTGACTCCTCCGGAACAAGCTAGGCCTGCCCGTTTCCCGGACGAGATTTACAAGATTTAAGAAAATGATCCGCGGCTCCACAGTAAAGGCAGAGTTTACCCTCACGACGACGCTGTCGTTCTTCCGGAGACAGTCGGGATCGGTTAATTTGCATGGGCTCATCTGAGCTAGGTGAGGCCACCGGTCTAGGAGTAGGATTCCGGAACCTGGAACGATCCGGACGGCTACGTTCTCTTCCACGCTCCTGCATCCGAAGATCCACCTTGACGCAAAGAGAAATCAGATCTTCTAATGGATCCGGCAGATCTCTGGTAACCAGCTCATCTTTCAGCCGGTCGGAAAGACCGTTCCAGAAGGCAGCTCTCAGAGCGTCATTATTCCAGCGTAGTTCGGAAGCAATGGTCTGGAAATGAACCACGTACTGACCCACGGAACGGGCGCCCTATCGAACACGGAGCAAGTCGGAAGAAGCAGTGGTCATTCTGCCGGGTTCGTCGAAAATCCTTCGAAAGGACGAGATGAAGTTGGTATAGTTGGAAACCATGGGATCAGATCGTTCCCATAATGGAGACACCCAATCCAAAGCAGAACCTTCCAACAGAGAAATAATATATGCTACCTTGGACCGGTCTGTAGGAAAGTTGTGTGCAAGTAGCTCGAAATGTACCTCGCATTGGTTCAAGAAACCACGACAATTTTTAGGATTCCCATTATAGCGGGACGGAGTAGGCAGCTGAAGGCGTGGAGTGATACCGGCCGATGGTTGAACATTGCTGGCAACGGCAACTGGTGCGACTACTGGAACAGGTGCCGGAATTACTGAGGCTAGAGACGCCTGAATCTGATCCAGACGCCCGGACAACTGCTGGAGGTACTGCATCACCTGGCCTTGTGCCGCTTCCTGACTTTGTACTCAAGAAGCCAGGTTCTGGATGGCACTTGAGTCCGTGTTCCGATTCCCCGGGTCCATGTGGCCTGAGTATACTGTCACTGACCTGGTTTGGGAGTGTTGTGGACTCGGGGCTTCTTCCGATGACCGGGAAGGGGAACCGCTACTGGGTCGCAGTAGAGATGGCCGGATGTAGGTCTTCCTCATGCAGGATTAAGACGGCAAGCAGGAAGCACAGAGGAATTCTTGAAGGTCTCCTGAAAGACAAGACTTGTAGAAATACTGAAGGCTGAGGTACTGAGATATTGAAGGCACTGTGGTGTTGGAGACACTGTGGTGTTGGAGGCACTGAGGTGCTGGGAGTACAGGGAGTGCTGGGAGGCACTCGGAGGCACGAGGGTGCTTGGAGGCACGAGGTGCTTGGAGGCACGAGGTAATTGGAGGCACAGAGGTGCTTGGAGGCACGGAGGTGCTTGGAGGCACGGAGGTGCTTGGAGGCACGGAGGTGTTTGGAGGCACGAGGTGTTTGGAGGCACGGAGGTGCTTAGAGGCACGGAGGTGCTTGGAGGCACGAGGTGCTTGGAGGCAGGGAGGTGCTTGGAGGCAGGGAGGTGCTTGGAGGCACGAGGTAATTGGAGGCACGGAGGTGCTTGGAGGCACGGAGGTGCTTGGAGGCACGAGGTGTTTGGAGGCACGAGGTGTTTGGAGGCACGGAGGTGCTTAGAGGCACGGAGGTGCTTGGAGGCACGAGGTGCTTGGAGGCAGGGAGGTGCTTGGAGGCAGGGAGGTGCTTGGAGGCACGAGGTAATTGGAGGCACAGAGGTGCTTGGAGGCACAGAGGTGTTTGGAGGCACCAAGGTGTTTGGAGGCACGAGGTGCTTGGAGGTACGGAGGTACTTGGAGGCACGGTGGTACTTGGAGGCACGGAGGTACTTGGAGGCACAGAGGTACTTGGAGGCACCGGGTGCTTGGAGGCACGGAGGTACTTGGAGGCACGGGGTGCTTGGAGGCACGGAGGTACTTGGAGGCACGGGGTGCTTGGAGGCACGGAGGTACTTGGAGGCACGGGGTGCTTGGAGGCACGGGGTGCTTGGAGGCACGGAGGTACTTGGAGGCACAGAGGTACTTGGAGGTACAGGATGCTTGGAGGCACAGGATGCTTGGAGGAACAGGAGATCACAGGGACGAGGGAGCTCTGGAATCACAGCTTCCGCAGGAGAAACGAAGATACTCAGGCACCGGATCTCTGCCTGGTGTCTGGTTTTAAATCCCCCGCCCTAGCCTGATTGGCGGAGCAGGCAGGTGACGTCAGACCTGCTCCGCCTCCTTGCCCTCGCTCATGATGGCGGCGTCCTTGCTTCCGGGAAGCCGCCGGAGGGACGCGCCGACCCGCCGCCGAAGACCGCCAGGAGAAGAGAGGTGCCGGGCAGACCAGGCCACCCGCAGGGACAAGCGCGGTCGCCGCTGCCCGAGGTGCGTGACAATAACAACAAGTCCCTTACAGTGTTGCTGTGTTGCCCTGTATCAGACCAGTGGTAGTGTCCTGTGCATCAGCCATCAGTCAATCCAGTGACCAGGCAGTAACAGTGGTATAATCTGCAGCCATAAGTCCACTGCTGCCGTATAATAATAAATTATAATAACAACAAGTCCCTTACAGTGTTGCTGTGTTGTCCTGCATCAGTCAAGTGGTAGTGTCCTGTGCATCAGCCATCAGTCATTCCAGTGACCAGGCAGTCACAGAGGTTGTGTCCTCTTGCTGCCATATGTCCATTGCTGCTGTGTTGTGCTGCATCAGTTCAGTGGTGGTGTATTTTGCTGCATCAGACCAGTGATAGTGTCCTGTGCATCAGCCATCAGTTATTCCAGTGACCAGGCTGTCACAGTGGATGTGTCCTCTTGCTGCCATATGTCCATTGCTGCTGTGTTGTGCTGCATCAGTTCAGTGGATGTGTATTGTGCTGCATCAGACCAGTGGTAGTGTCATGTGCATCAGCCATCAGTCATTACAGTGACCAGGCAGTCACAGTGGTATACTCTGCTGCCATATGTCCACTACTGCCGTATAATAATAATAATAACAACAAGTCCCTTACAGTGTTGCTGACTGTGTTGTCCTGCATCAGATCAGTGGTAGTGTCCTGTGCATCAGCCATCAGACATTCCAGTGACCAGGCAGTCACAGTGGTATACTCTGCAGCCATATGTCCACTGCTGCCATATAATAATAATACTAATAATAATAACAACAAGTCCCTTACAGTGTTGCTGTGTTGTCCTGCATCAGACCAGTGGTAGTGTCCTGTGCATCAGCCATCAGTCATTCCAGTGACCAGGAAGTCACAGAGGTTGTGTGCTCTTGCTGCCATATGTCCATTGCTGCTGTGTTGTGCTGCATCAGTTCAGTGGTGGTGTATTTTGCTGCATCAGACCAGTGATAGTGTCCTGTGCATCAGCCATCAGTTATTCCAGTGACCAGGCTGTCACAGTGGATGTGTCCTCTTGCTGCCATATGTCCATTGCTGCTGTGTTGTGCTGCATCAGTTCAGTGGATGTGTATTGTGCTGCATCAGACCAGTGGTAGTGTCATGTGCATCAGCCATCAGTCATTACAGTGACCAGGCAGTCACAGTGGTATACTCTGCTGCCATATGTCCACTACTGCCGTATAATAATAATAACAACAAGTCCCTTACAGTGTTGCTGACTGTGTTGTCCTGCATCAGATCAGTGGTAGTGTCCTGTGCATCAGCCATCAGACATTCCAGTGACCAGGCAGTCACAGTGGTATACTCTGCAGACATATGTCCACTGCTGCCATATAATAATAATAATAATACTAATAATAATAATAATAACAACAACAAGTCCCTTAGAGTGTTGCTGTGTTGTCCTGCATCAGACCAGTGGTAGTGTCCTGTGCATCAGCCATCAGTAATTCCAGTGACCAGGAAGTCACAGAGGTTGTGTGCTCTTGCTGCCATATGTCCATTGCTGCTGTGTTGTGCTGCATCAGTTCAGTGGTGGTGTATTTTGCTGCATCAGACCAGTGATAGTGTCCTGTGCATCAGCCAGCAGTCATTCCAGTGACCAGGCAGTCACAGTGGTATACATACAATGCTACAAAAAAAAGTGAAAAACCTCTTGGGTGCTCCTTGTCTATCGTTGGCTGCCTTCTAAATCCAATATTGGACCTATCCCAAAAAAGATCCAAGAATTTGAACAGAAAAAAGTGATTTTGTGGACTAGATGGCGCTAACGTGTAAGCAAGAGTGGTAATGGTGAGGGAATGGGAATACTTAGCTATGCTCTGTATATCCCAATGGTGGACCGGAAGACTCTGTGTTCGGATCCTTGATGGAGCACTCGACGACAGAAAGGGAATATAAAAAGAAAATACACAATGTGTAGTATTGTTATGTACCCTACGGTGAAAACTTCACCAATCTCATCCGGCGTACCTCACTTACAATGTGAGTCGTCGGATGATATACATAAAGGTATCTTTAAACTTTAAGGTATCTTCACATGAACACACCTCACTTACATGGAGGCAGGTGTCTATACTCATATAAAGGTATCTTTTCTGACCATAGCCAAAAAAATTTTACAGAGAAATAGTGACAGATTTCTTTCAGAAATGTTGGTACGTAATCAGCGTACCTAACACTCACTCTGACAGCTGAATGTCTCCTCACGTCACGGTTTCTTTAAAAAAGCTCCGTCCAGAAGGGGTAAAAGAATATAGGTTTATTCAAAGATAAAAAACAACATGAAAGGCTTGATTCAGCGTAAAAGTCAGACTCCGGGGGAGGTAAGTGCCTTCTTGGAACATAGAAGTGGCCAACTTATATAAGTTCCAAAATAAAAAAGACAAGGTCTTACCTTCCCTCAGATTCAGTTGACAGGTCCGCTGATGCAATGCTCCCTCTTAGCCAATGCGTTTCGAGTCAGGGGACTCTTTTTCAAGGCATGAGGGTCCATAACAATAGGTTTCCCTATTTATAGTAGTAAGAGTAAGTCACTTCTGGTCATATGACCGGACCCGGAAGTGATGGAAAGGTACAAAATTAGACATACATATATAAAAGCTTACTGCCATATACAAAGATAACTAATCTAAAAGCTCATACATATACATATTTAAAACATGTTTTCTCCAATGTCCTGATCGTAATAATTCTTTAAAGAAGGTGCAGGTATCGGGGGAAACGGAAGTTTTAATCCCGCTTGGGATTGTGGATGATGTAGTCCTCAGAAGGAAGGGAAATGGCGGTGAGAGCAGGATGTTACGTCCCGCTTAGGGTTGTGGGAAGTGTAGTCTCCGGCTGTAGTTCTTTATGCGCGGCGGAAACGGAGGACGGAGACATTATGTCTCACTCAGAATTATGGGTAATGTAGTCTCCGGCCGTAGTCCTTATACTGCTTAACGCAGATGGGGTGACAGGTTGATCCCGCCGGAGTTTCTGAGTGATGTGGATCGCTTAGATGTCGACGAGCCGCATCACAAAGGATTATGGTCTTTGTAGTCCACGTCAAAGCCATTTTGGTAGTTCTGGATAGTTATTCGTAGTTTGCAATGAATAGAATGAATAGCCATGGTCCCCTCCTTTTTTTCCTAATTAGATTATCCCAATTTCCAGGCTCAAAACTGCTGAAACAAACGAGTATAGAGTTACTGTACTGACAAACAACGAAAAAAATACATAAAATTTCTAATAAAAATACTAATAAAAATACATATTCACAGTGAGTCTGTCAGTGAATGACAGGGAGTATAATGAGTGATATAGTGACTCCATAGGTTTGTTGATAACAAGCCCTAACTGTCATTAAATTTCGCAGGCCAATAAAGCGGGATAAAGGATATGAGAAATGAGAAAAAAATATATGTATGATAAATATAATTATCTATTTTCTCTCTCTGATATTAATTAGAGAAACCATTTAAGTTCAAAATCATGGTTCAGTCCACCAGGGGTAAGAGTGTTGAGTGAGAAAATGGTTTTCATCTCGGAGATGGCGAGGTTCTTATCGATGTTCTTATCTCTCCAAGTAGATTTAATGTGTTTGATTCCAATAAATTTCTTTATATGCTGAATGGAACAATTATGTTTCATTCTAACATAATTGTTCCATTCAGCATATAAAGAAATTAAATGGTCTCTCTAATTAATATCAGAGAGAGAAAATAGATAATTATATTTATCATACATATATTTTTTTCTCATTTCTCATATCCTTTATCCCGCTTTATTGGCCTGCGAAATTTAATGACAGTTAGGGCTTGTTATCAACAAACCTATGGAGTCACTATATCACTCATTATACTCCCTGTCATTCACTGACAGACTCACTGTGAATATGTATTTTTATTAGTATTTTTATTAGAAATTTTATGTATTTTTTTCGTTGTTTGTCAGTACAGTAACTCTATACCCGTTTGTTTCAGCAGTTTTGAGCCTGGAAATTGGGATAATCTAATTAGGAAAAAAAGGAGGGGACCATGGCTATTCATTCTATTCATTGCAAACTACGAATAACTATCCAGAACTACCAAAATGGCTTTGACGTGGACTACAAAGACCATAATCCTTTGTGATGCGGCTCGTCGACATCTAAGCGATCCACATCACTCAGAAACTCTGGCGGGATCAACCTGTCACCCCATCTGCGTTAAGCAGTATAAGGACTACGGCCGGAGACTACATTACCCATAATTCTGAGTGAGACATAATGTCTCCGTCCTCCGTTTCCGCCGCGCATAAAGAACTACAGCCGGAGACTACACTTCCCACAACCCTAAGCGGGATGTAACATCCTGCTCTCGCCGCCATTTCCCTTCCTTCTGAGGACTACATCATCCACAATCCCAAGCGGGATTAAAACTTCCGTTTCCCCCGATACCTGCACCTTCTTTAAAGAATTATTACGATCAGGACATTGGAGAAAACATGTTTTAAATATGTATATGTATGAGCTTTTAGATTAGTTATCTTTGTATATGGCAGTAAGCTTTTATATATGTATGTCTAATTTTGTACCTTTCCATCACTTCCGGTTCCGGTCATATGACCAGAAGTGACTTACTCTTACTACTATAAATAGGGAAACCTATTGTTATGGACCCTCATGCCTTGAAAAAGAGTCCCCTGACTCGAAACGCGTTGGCTAAGAGGGAGCATTGCATCAGCGGACCTGTCAACTGAATCTGAGGGAAGGTAAAACCTTGTCTTTTTTATTTTGGAACTTAAATAAGTTGGCCACTTCTATGTTCCAAGACAGCACTTACCTCCCCCGGAGTCTGACTTTTACGCTGAATCAAGCCTTTCATGTTGTTTTTTATCTTTGATTAAACCTATATTCTTTTACCCCTTCTGGACGGAGCTTTTTTAAAGAAACCGTGATGTGAGGAGACATTCAGCTGTCAGAGTGAGTGTTAGGTACGCTGATTACGTACCAACATTTCTGAAAGAAATCTGTCACTATTTCTCTGTAAAAATTTTTTGGCTATGGTCAGAAAAGATACCTTTATATGAGTATAGACACCTGCCTCCATGTAAGTGAGGTGTGTTCATGTGAAGATACCTTAAAGTTTAAAGATACCTTTATGTATATCATCCGACGACTCACATTGTAAGTGAGGTACGCCGGATGAGATTGGTGAAGTTTTCACCGTAGGGTACATAACAATACTACACATTGTGTATTTTCTTTTTATATTCCCTTTCTGTCGTCGAGTGCTCCATCAAGGATCCGAACACAGAGTCTTCCGGTCCACCATTGGGATATACAGAGCATAGCTAAGTATTCCCATTCCCTCACCATTACCACTCTTGCTTGCACGTTAGCGCCATCTAGTCCACAAAATCACTTTTTTCTAGTCACAGTGGTATACTCTGCTGCCATATGTCCAGTGCTCCTGTGCCAGATATTGTGTTATATAACTTAAGAAAAATAATGGAGAACAAAAATTTGGAAGATAAAATAGGGAAAGATCGAGAACCACTTCCTCCTATTGCTGAAGCTGCTGCCACTAGCCATGACATAGACGATGAAATGCCATCAACGTCATCTGCCAAGGGCGATGCCCAATGTGATAGTAGAGGGCATGTAAAATCCAAAAAGCCAAATTTCAGTAAAAAGACCCAAAAAAAGAAATTTAAATGGTCTGAGGAGAAACGTAAACGTGCCAATATGCCATTTACAACACGGAGTGGCAAGGAACGGCTAAGGCCCTCGTCTATCTTCATGACTAGTGGTTCAGCTTCACATGATGATGGAAGCCCTCATCCTCCCGCTAGAAAAATGAAAAGAGTTAAGCGGAAAAAGCACAGAAAAGAACTGTGCATTCTGAGATGGTATCACAAATCCCCAAGGAGAGTCCAAGTGTGTCGGCGGTTGCGATGCCTGACCTTCCCAACACTGGACGCAGGGCTGTTTCTAGCCAATTTGGCTCCCAGTGCGAGATTTAAAAATGCGCCCCCCCATGACATTAAAAAATATGCCCCCCCACACACACACACACACACACCTAGATAAAAAAAACATGCACGCGCACCGACAAGGGGCGTGGCCTCATCTAAATGGGTGTGGCCTCATTTAAATGGGCATGGCCTCGTCTGAAAATACTACCTCACAATCCAGTTTTTGACCCTGCTCCAACAGATCACGACCACCACAGGAAAAAAAAATTCTACCATATTAAGCCCCACACAGTAATGCCCCCTGCACCATATTATGCCACACACCGCAATGCCCTTGATACATTAAATCCCCACACTACGGCAGGCAAGAGTCCCCATTTCACACATTACGGCAGGTGTCCCCATTTTACACATTGAGAGAGAGAGAGAGAATACTTACAGAGGCGATTACCGCTCTTCGGCCCGCCTCACCAGTCGCTCCTCGTGCCGGTCTTTCCCTCTTCCTAACTTGGATCCCCCTCTGTACTCCGCTCGGGAAGGGGGGGGGGGGAGTTTCGCGGAGTGACGGGGTTGCGTCATGACGTAACAACGCAACCGCGTCATTCCGTGAAACTCCGCCCCCCGAGCGGGTTACTCGGGGAGAAATAGGAGGGGAAGTAAGGAGCCACAGTTAGTGCCGCGGCGGGCGCCCAGTGCGGTTGCACTGCTCGCCTGCCCCAAGAAACGGCCCTGACTGGACGGGAAGGGGTGGCTCCTTCCACCATTTGCACGCCGCCTGCAAGTGCTGGAAGGAGCACCCACAGTCCAGTTCCTGATATTCAAATTGAAGATATCACTGTTGAAGTACACCAGGATGAGTATATGGGTGTTGCTGGCGCTGAGGAGGAAGTTGACGATGAGGATTCTGATGGTGGTGTGGTTTGTTTAAATGAGGCACCGGGGAAGACACCTGTTGTCCGTGGGATGAAGAAGCCCATTGTGATGCCTGGGCAAAATACCAAAAAAGCCACCTCTTCTGTGTGGAATTATTGCTCCACAAATCCGGACAAGAGGTGTCAAGCCGTGTGTTGCCTCTGTCAATCTGTAATAAGTAGGGGTAAGGATGTTAACCACCTAGGAACATCCTCCCTTATACGTCACCTGCAGCACATTCATCAGAAGTCAGTGTCAAGTTGGGCAAGAGCGTAAGCAGTCCACTGACGCATAAATCCCTTCTTCCTCTTGTACCCAAGCTCCTGCAAGACACACCACCAATTCCCTCAACGTCAATTTCCTCCTCAGCCATGAACGTCAGTAGTCCTGCATGCCATGCCCCTGGCAAGACTGACGAGTCCTCTCCTATCCGGGATTCCTCCGGTGGACCCTTGAGTGGTACGCCTGCTGTTTCTGCCACTGCTGTTGTTGCTGCTCGGAGCGATCGTCAACCCAGAGGGGAAGTCGGAAGACCACTTGTACTACTTCAACTAAGCAATTGACTGTCCAACAGTCCTTTGTGAGGAAGATGAAATATGACAGCAGTCATCCTGTTGCAAAGCGGATAACTGAGGCCTTGACACTTATGTTGGTGTTAGACATGTGTCCGGTATCCGCCATTAGTGCAGTGGGATTTAGACAATTGATGGAGGTATTGTGTCCCCGGTACCAAATCCCATCTAGGTTCCACTTCACTAGGCAGGCGATACCGAGAATGTACAGAGACGTCAGAAAAAGTGTCACCAGTGTCCTTAAAAATGCAGTTGTATCCAGTGTCCACTTAACCACGGACATGTGGACAAGCGGAACAGGGCAAACTAAGGACTATATGACTGTGACAGCCCACTGGGTAGATGTTTTGCCTCCCGCATCAACAACAGCGCATCGGCACCAGTAGCAGCATCTCGCAAATCCAAACTCGTTTCTAGGTAGGCTACGCTGTGTATCACCGCTTTTCGTAAGAGGCACACCGCTGACAACCTCTTATGAAAACTGAGGGACATCATTGCGCATTGGCTTACCCCACTTAGACTCTCCTGGGAATTTGTGATATCGGACAACGCCACCAATATTGTGCGTGCATTACAACTGGGCAAATTCCAGCACGTCCCATGTTTTGCACAAACAATTAATTTGGTGGTGCAGAATTTTTTTAAAAATGACAGGTGTGTACAGGAGATGCTGTCGGTGGCCCGAAAAATTGCGGGCCACTTTCAACATTCTGCCACTGCGTGCCGAAGACTGGAGCACCAGCAAACACTCCTGAACCTGCCCTGACATCAACTGAAGCAAGAGGTGGTGATGAGGACGAATTCAACACTCTATATGCTTCAGAGGAGCAAAAAGCCATTAAAGCCTATACACCCATCTACGATATAGGCAAAGAAGGGAGAATGCACCTGACTCAAGCGCAGTGGAGAATGATTTCCGTATTGTGCAAGGTTCTCCAACCCTTTGAATTTGCCACACGTGAGGTCAGTTCAGACACTGCCAGCTTGAGTCAGGTTATTCCCCTCATCAGACTTTTGCAGAAGCAGCTGGAAAAATTAAAGGAGGAGCTAAGACGGAGCGATTCCGCTAAGTATGTGGGACTTGTGGATGGAGCCCTTCATTCGCTTTGCCAGGATTCAAGGGCAAGGAATCAGGAATTCAAGGAATCAGTTGAAATCAGAGAACTCCCACGACCCCCCTGGAGGGAAAATAAAATAGCCGTGCCCGCAGCGTGGCGAGCGCAGCGAGCCCGCAAGGGGCTCATTTTACGCTCGCCATGCTGTCGGTATGCCGGCGGTCGGGCTCCCGGCGCTGGTATGCTGGTCGCCGGGAGCCCAGCCGCCGGCATACCATACTACACCCCCGCACGCACCCCTCTCACACTGAAGAGGTGGAGTGGCGATTGTGGCTGGATGGTGGGCAGATCTGCCACTGAATGGCAAGGAGAGCAGATATCCATCCACTTGAAATACCAGACAAGCCATGATTATCATGATTTCTCATCAATGTTTCCAAGACTGTAACGAAACTAAAGCTAAATAGTCTATTCAGGATAAATATACTTTGCTGCAAAATTAAAAAATTGTGCGCCCTGGTCGGTCATTATTAAAGGTAAAGCCTCAACAACAACAACATTACTGTTTTAAAAACTGCTGGAAAAAATGATTTTGAAAACTTGCAGGGCAATCCATTCACCCCCTTGTTTATATATGGTATATATGTCAGAAGAACTAAAGCTTTTAGTTATATAGCTTGACGAGTATGTCTTCACACGATACATTTTGGAGATAAAATAGTTAATAGTTACTTCAGGTGTTGTTCAGTGTAAATATATTACTAAAATGTCTGGATCCCTTACAAGTCAAAGTGCAGGATGTGCAGTTATTTATTAAGCAAGCATAGCTCCAGTAAAGGTCAGATTTCATGGCAGCTGCCAAGAGAAAGTGCCCTAGGTAAAGTCACAAGTTGTCAGCTTGCACTATATCTAAGCTGTGCCACCTTCCTGTGACAGCTGTTTCAGAGAGACTTGTGCACTTTTATAGGAGCAGGTGACTGTATAAACTAAGCAAGATTACAAAGCAGTGGACTTAGTAATTAATTACTAGCGGACTGTCATTTTCTTTACAAAGGGTGCACAATTATGGCCAGTCCCAACCAAGCAACACAGAGGCCGGCATATATGGGCAAAGGCATACTCTATATGTGTCAGTTTTCCATTTAATAAATACATCAGGGATGTGGCCGGCCACAATGTGTAAGGTCACGCATGCGCACAACGGCCGTTATACGTGCGCAGACCACCTGGATGCGGCTGCTGCGAGCAAATGCACGGCTGCGTCCAGGTCTGAATTGGGCCCTATGTGTGACAGTTTCCCTTTTAATAAATAAAGGGTCTAGGACAGCTGGATACATTTACAAATTATTTATGGTCAATGTAATAGGCAAAAACAGTGCTGGTGAATGGCAATCATAGAATATGTGGACAAACAGATGCAAATCTTGTCTTTCACCACACAATTAAACCTATGTATGGCAAATAAACACAATTTACTTAATTTAATATTTCTTTCTATATTTCTCAATACAAAACTTTTGGCCTAGGGGTGCCTTGAAAACAATTCTTATACTCTAGGGCGCCATGATTTAAAAAATGTTTGGGGACCACTACCTTAAGCCATTGCTTGATATTGGCCAAAGGTTCAAAAGTTCTCAGATAGGCAATCTCAATCTCATTTTAGGTATAACGAGAGCCACTGACCGGCAGGAGGGCAGGCGGGCAGCACAACCCAAGGGTTAGGTGCCTGTGTAGGCAGAGGTAGAAGCAGAACTACCATTGGTGTTGCAGGTGCATTGCACCAGGGCCCCTGAGTACTAAGGGGCCCACTGCGGCCCAGACCAGCAATGATTTATTCCCTGGCCCCCCTGCAGACCATTTGCCAGTGTAGAGAGCAGGGTGGGCCCCAATGCCCCTTACTTTAGGCAAACAGTGTGTGTCGGACTGAGGAGTCAGTGCTGATGATCACAGCCACACACTGCCTCTAATTAACAGACAGCTGCACATTTTTTCTGATTCAGTGCTGTCTGAGAATTAAAGGCAGCTCACAACCAACACAACTGGCACTGTCAGAATCTGCCTGAGTGCCAAACTGAGAAAAGCACAAGGGGCAGGGGCCCCCTGACACAGACAGAGCAGAGGCCGCTGTGTTCCTGTCCCCACCAAGGTACATGCCCCTGTCCTTCACACTATGCAGGACAACGTGGCTGGCCCCCTTGATTGCCACGGCAACCTCCCCTTAGCCTCCTCCTAAAAGGATCGCTTACCCATGGCTGCAGAAAAACAATCTTTCTCCGTCTCAGGAAGCTAGGGGTGCGAGTGGAAAACAAGTTGTTTATTTCAGCAATCTGAGGTGGCAGTGTGTAGGGATAAACAAAATGGTCCCTTGTCTGGCTCAATTCCTGGTTAGCACTGATCACTGTACACAATAAGATTTCTCTAACTTCCACACCAATTCTTGCAGTATTCTTCAAACAAAGATCAGAAAGCCATCACCTGTACAAAAATAGAAAGTTTATGAAAGACAAACCTATCATAGAAAGAATTTATGTCTTTCATAAACTTTCTATTTCCGTAATAAGAGGATTACAATTACCTCTAGATAAGGAGCAGCAGCTCAGTTAATTAATTGACTAATTATTGCTGCTAGTTAGGAAAAGGAAAAAAACAGCGCCCAGGTAGAAAATCTTTTTTCTTCTTTTTTTTCTTGTGATCACCTGTACAACTTACAAATCCTTTAATTTTGTTTATATTAATATAAAGGCCTTCGAGGTCAGCAGGACATAGTACTCTGTGAAGGCACGCTACCAACTGTACTGCCAGACCAGAACTTTGGGATTGAAGCGCCAAGGCAAAAACTGACATCCATTTTGTAGATAGTCCACCGGCCAGTAGATGTTCCAGATAATATTTTACCTAAGTTAAGCCTAGGGTAAATACAGTCATAGACATAAACTTCCACATCAATGAGTCATCCCAATTTGGATCAAATGACAGACCTTTCGGAATTTATATCTATAAAATACACGAAATAAGGATAAAAGGGATTTCTTATATGCAAAACTAAAAGGAAAAGCCAAAAGAATAGCTTTAAGGAACAACAAAAGTAAACAAAATAAGTACAGGGGCACACATGGTGGCAAGTCAGCACCAGCGAGAGGCAAGAGGTTGGTCAACAAGTTATTGAATATACAATATAAGTTAAGCAGAGGGTTCAAGAGAGGAGCTAGAATTCTGCCAAAGCCCCCAAATCTTATTGTATTTCCCAGGACATTAACATTTGGTAAACATAAAACGGTCATGGGAAAGTGTGGTATTAGCCAGCGGTACCCAGGCCTCATGAGAGGGTGGATCACCATCCATCCTTGTGCGGGCTATACAGACATGTACCAGAGTGAGGAGATTATTAATATATACTCTGAGATGTGCTGATAGAGAGATCTCTAATTCCAACCCAAAAACACATATATGCATATTCAGAAGAGGGACCTAAATACCCGTACTACAAATACTGTTCACTACCCCCTCCCAGAATGAGGCTACCCGAGGGCAAAGTCACAGCAGATGCCAAAACCCAACACCAGGAGCAGAGCACTTAGGGCAGGCGTCCGACGCCAATCCTCCAATGCTAAACAGTCTGCTTGGGGTCCCGTAAACCCTATGCAAAATGTATAGTTGGATCTGCTCGAACCTGGCATAGGCTGCAGCAACCCTCAGCGAACTAAGAATGTGATCCCAGTCCTAATCCTCCAACACTCCTAAATCCACCGCCAACTTTGTATGCAGTTTCCCTAAGCCATTTATTCCAGAGAGGGAGAGGCGGGAGTGATACAAAACTGAAACCGCCTTATGATATGGCATATTCTGAACCAATTCATGGGCCGGAGTTTCAGAGAGTGATGGAGTAGAACCCCTCACTGTGCATTTAAGGCATGACGAAGTTGTATGTAATGGAAGAAATAATCCATCTTGATAAAGTTGGCCTATTGCAGATATCCCAAAAGAAATCCAGTCTGTACTACCCTCTAAGTGTTGAAAACTCCATGGTATTCCATATGGGGACGCATGGCTCAATAGTGAGGTCATCTAACATCTTCTCAACTGTTTTCAACACTTTCGAAACCTGTTGTAACAAAGGGGGAAGACAGGTGTTTGGAATACGTGCTAAAAGAAATTGCGGTGGGGAAAACTGAAGACCCACCTTATCCAGAGAGCCACGGGTAGATTACCATCTCCGGTAGGGACAGGCCACCATTACGCTAAAATCTACACAGCATTTTAACTGCAATACTGACCGCCTAGAGCCCAGGATTAAGGAAACAATATAACGGGAGATCACTCGAAATTGTGAGACTGGAATATAAACCGAGGCATTCTGAAGTATGTACAAAATATTTGGCTGGATAATCATTCTATTAGGTTTGCATGGCCCATGACCGATAAAGCGAAGCTTCTGGCAAACTCGAGTCTTAGCTCGTAAATTATCAAGCTGAGGGGTTACAAAGCAGAATGAGATACTTGGATACCAAGATATTTAAATTGTGTGCACCAATGTAGAGGGAGATCATATTCTGAGGGTTGTATAGTAGAAGAGAGCAAAGGTAACACCACGGATTTATCCCAGTTAATGTGGACACCTGAATAAAAGCCAAATTCCTTTACCAGGGTAAGGAGGGCAGGCAGGGAACGTGACATATCTGATAAGTATAAAATCACTAGGTGATTCATCGCGCCCTACGGGCGCTCTTCACACCGTCGCTAGGGGCTACGTCCCGTTAAGCCCTGCAGGTCTTTGAACATACGCAGGCCGTTAGATAACAGAAATGCAGGGCAGTATAGAGGGCATACAGAAATGGGGTCCGGTTGAGAAAAGAGAGAGAGGCGTAGGGGAGGAGAAAGGGAATGTACAGAAACTCTGTGCGATCGGTAAAGGATAGGGAGAGGCAGGGTGGTAGGGAGAGGATAAAGGGGGTCATTCCGAGTTGTTCGCTCGTTGCCGATTTTCGCTATACTGCGAATAGTCGCTTACTGCGCATGCGCAAGGTTCGCAGAGCGCATGCGTGTAGTTATTTTACACAAAAGTTAGGTATTTTACTCACAGCATAACAAAGCTTTTTCATCGCTGTGCTGATCGTAGTGTGATTGACAGGAAGTGGGTGTTTCTGGGCGGAAACTGGCCGTTTTATGGGAGTGTGCGGGAAAAATGCAGGCGTTCTAGTTGCAAAACGCAGGAGTGGCTGGAGAAACGGGGGAGTGATTGGGCAAACGCTGGGTGTGTTTGTGACGGAAAACCAGGAACGAAAAGGACTGAGCTGGTCGCAATGGCTGAGTAAGTCTGGAGCTACTCAGAAACTGCTAAGAAATTTCTATTTGCAATTCTGCTAATCTTTCGTTCGCACTTCTGCTAAGCTAAGATACACTCCCAGAGGGCGGTGGCTTAGCGTGTGCAATGCTGCTAAAAGCAGCTAGCGAGCGAACAACTCGGAATCACCCCCAAAGAGAGGCAAGGTGTTAGAGAGAAAATACCGTTGCAAAAGACTATGACCCGTTAACCCCTGCACGGGCTGCAGCTATGCTATAATTGTTATTAGATGGAGTATTACCTGCAAAAAATTTTATGCTAGTGGGTAAATATTGCAAGGGGTAAGGGCGTGCGATTGTCAAGGGGGCGTAGCCCTTTGTGAGGGCGTGAAGAGTGGCCGCAGGGCACAATGAATAACATAGTGTAGTATATACTGCTAGTGTATGCAGCGCAATTTATACACACAGTGGGCATAGGTA
The DNA here is from genome assembly GCF_028390025.1 of Pseudophryne corroboree. Taxonomy (NCBI): domain Eukaryota; kingdom Metazoa; phylum Chordata; class Amphibia; order Anura; family Myobatrachidae; genus Pseudophryne; species Pseudophryne corroboree. The sequence continues at coordinate 263,487,061 of NC_086445.1, forward strand.
TCAGAGCCGCGTATACACACAATGGACACAGGTAGCTGAGCCGCTTATACACACAATGGCCACAGGTAACGGAGCCACGTATCCACACAGTGGCCAGAGGTAGCAGGGCAGCTTATACAAACACAATACCCACAGGTAACAGAGCCGCTTATACACAGTGCCCACAGGTAGCAGAGCCGCTTATACACACACAATACCCACAGGTAGCAGAGCCGCTTATACACACAGTGCCCACAGGTAGCAGAGCCGCTTATACACAAAATACCCACAGGTACCAGAGCTGCTTATACACACAATACCCACAGGTAGCAGAGCCGCTTATACACACAGTGCCCACAGGTAGCAGAGCCGCTTATACACACAGTGGCCACAGGTAGCAGAGCCACGTATCCACACAGTGGCCAGAGGTAGCAGGGCATCTTAAACACACAATACCCACAGATAGAAGAGCCGCTTATACACACAGCGGCCACAGGTAGCAGAGCCGCTTATACACACAGTGCCCACAGATAGCAGAGCCGCTTATACACACAGTGCCCACAGATAGCAGAGCCGCTTATACACACAATACCAGCAGGTAGCAGAGACGTTTATACACAACGTGCCCACAGGTAGCAAAGCAGTTTATACACACAATGACCACAGGTAGCAGTGGTGCTTATACACACAATGGCCCCCGGTAGCAGTGCCACTTCTACACACAATTCCCATAGGTAACAGAGGCGCTTATACACACAGTGGTCACAGGTAGCTGAGTCGCTTATACACACAATGGCCACAGGTAGCAGCACCACTTATACACACAGTGCCCACAGGTAGCAGCGCAGCTTATACACACAGTGGCCACAGGTATCAGAGCCACGTATCTACACAGTGGCCAGAGGTAGCAGGGCAGCTTATACACACAGTGGCCACAGGTAGCAGAGCCGCTTATACACACAGTGGCCACAGGTAGCTGAGCCGCTTATACACACAGTGGCCACAGGTAGCAGAGCCGCTTATACACACAGTGGCCACAGGTAGCAGAGCCGCTTATACACACAGTGGCCACAGGTAGCAGAGCTGCGAGTGGGGGGCAGATGTGGTGGATGCTGTGGGTACCGCGGGTGGGGGAGGTGAGGGTGGGGTGGAGGGTGCGGGGGTAAAGGTGGGGGTGGGGGAGGTGCAGGGGTGCCGCGGATGGAGGAGGGTGCAAACGGGTGGGAGAGTTGGGTATGGGGGTGGTGCGGGGGTGCTGCGGGTGGGGGAGGGGCGGGGGTTTTGCGGGTTGTGGGTGATACTGGTGGGGGAGGGGGTGGGAGTGCCGCGGGTGGGGGAGGAGCGTGTGCCGGGGTGGGGGACGGATGTGGTGGGTGCGGCGGGTGGGGGAGGGGTGGGGGGTGCTTCTGGTGCGGGTGGGAGTGCCGCGGGTGGGGGAGGGGCGGGGGGTGCTGCGGGTGTGGGTGCTACGGGTGGGGGGCGGATGTGGTGGATACCCGGGTGGGGTAGGGGTGGGTGGGGGAGGGGCGGGTGTAGGGTGTAGGGGGGGAGAGGTGGGTATGCGGGTGGGCGAGGGGCTTGGGTGCCGCTGGTGGGGGAGGGGGGTCCCGCGATTTGTGGGTGCTAAGGGTGAGGGAGGGGGCGGGAGTGGTGTGGGTGGGGGAGGGGTGTGTACTGTGGGTGGGGGACAGATGTGGTGGGTGCTGTGGGTGCCGCGGATGGGGGAGGGGCACCCTCCGTGCTGTGGGTGGGGGAGTGCCGCGGGTGGGCGGGGGTGCTGCAGTTGTGGGTGCTATGGGTGGGGGAGGGGGCGGGAGTGCCGTGGGTGGGGGAGGGGCATGTGCCGTGGGTGGGGGTGGGGCGGGAGTGCCACAGGTGGGGGAGGGGCGGGGGGTGCAGCAGGTGTGGGTGCAATGGGTGGGGCAGAAATGCCGCAGGTGGGGGAGGGGCGTCTGCCGTGGGTGGGGGAGGGGCGGGAGTGCCGCGGGAGGAAGAGGGGTGGGCGGTGCTGAAGATGTGCGTGCTATGGGTGGGGGAGAGGGTGGGAGTGGTGCGGGTGCAGGAGGGGTGGGAGTGCCGCAGGTGGGGGAGGGGCTGCAGGTGTGGGTGCCGCGGGTGGGAGGGTGCGGGGTGTGTGTCGCCGGTGGGGGGGTGGATGTTGTGAAGGCTGTGGGTGTCACGGGTGGGAGGGGGTCGGTTGCGGCAGTCAGAGGTCGTCCACGGCATTCTCCTCCGGACTGTGCGGCAGCCGCAAGGCTCACCGGCTGCAGTGTCACCAGGGTGCAGGGAGTTTTCAGGGAGGAGGGAAAGAGGGGACTGGGCGTAGATGGGGAGGGGACTGGGTGGGGATGGGCAGACCGAGGGAGGGGACTTTTCCTGGCCTGCATCCAGCCACCCAGATCTGTGACTCCGCCCAGCGTTAGAACGCCAGGCAAGAGTCACAAGGCTATTATATTGGAGATGTTGTCAGCATAAAGGTCAATTTTTTCCTATTGACCGGCCACCTGAAATCCCTTTATATCAGGAGTAGCTCTAATAACACATGCTAATGGCTCTATGGCAAGTGCAAACAGTAAGGGGGATAGGGGGCACTCCTGCCTGTTTCCTCTCTCCAACAAAAATGAGTTAGTAGTGAACCCATTAACCTTCATTCTAGCTGCTGGTCAGGAATATAGCAATTAAACCCATGCTAGAAATTTAGGGCCTATCTGAAAACTTGTCAAGACCTCCCAAAGGTCCATCCATTCCACAGAATCAAAAGCACGGGTGGCATCCAAGGATACCACAATCGCATCATCCATCCCCTCGCCAGCCAACTGCAGATAAGTAAATAAATGTTGTAAATGAAGTGCAGTGCATCTGCCTGGCATGAAGCCGGTTTGGTCTGAATGCACCAACTGAAGTACCACATTATTAAGTCGGAGTGCCAGCAGCTTCACCAGAATCTTGATATCAATTGACAGCAAGGAGATGGGACGGTACGACACTGGAGAGAGATGATCCTTACCAGGCTTTGGGATTAGTACCATCAAGGCTTCCGCCATAGACGGGGGAAGAGATCCCAGCTCTAACAAAGAATTAAAAATCAGTAAAAAAGTTTGCGGGCATATAAATTTATATGCATCTTGTACAATTCAATAGGAAGACCATCCACTCCCGGGGCTTTATTATTGCGTAAGGATTTAATGGGAGTTTCCACTTCTTCCAAAGTTATAGGAGCCTCCAAAGATTGTCAGAGCATAGCACTGGTAATATAATTTAACTAGATATGCAGATAGCAAAGAACAAGAGTAGTGTACACAAAATGATCATAGAAGCTAGAAGCTATAAGGGGAGTACTTACACAAATAGTTCCATCAGCCTTCCTCAAACTATGCACAGTGGTGGGGGAAGACTCCCCCCTAGCTAAATAGGCTAAAAACTTTCCCAAACGCACCTTGTATGCAGAAATCATGGGCTCGGAACAATAATGCCTTTTGGATTTACCAAGGAGTAAATCCGTCCATTGTTTATGGACTATCAGCCATTCTACTCTATTAGCCAATAAACCACTCTGCAAGTATATTTGGTCATGCTCCGCACTCTGCCTCTCCAACTCTCTCTCAGACTTTATTAAAGACCTTCAATTGGGAGACCCTAGAAATCAGGGTGCCCCTCAAAAAGGCCTTAAAGGAATCCCAAATCAACAGAGCCCCGCTATCAATCAAATGAATAACAAACAATTCCTCCCACAACACCGACTGTTCAGAAGCTGCACCCATCTGTGACAACCAAAAAGGATGCACCTTAAGGGCCATCCAGGTTGACAGACAAAAGAATTGGGGAGTAAACGAGATCCTTCAAGCCACATATTAAGTTGCTTACACATTGACGAGAGCAGTTGCTGGGAGAGAAGGGCCATATCTATACGGGAAAACACTGTAGGAAAGCGCAGGCGCCAAATATATCTACATGGTCTAGTTCAGGAATCATGCGCACAAAAGCAGTATCCCCAGTCTGCACATGCTCTGGGTCAGGTTTCCATCTATCCAGAGACTCATTCATAACTGCATTAAAATCTCTAATACAAATTAAAGGCATAGAAAGGAAATCCTGAATAAATGCACAGGCTTTAACAAGGATACCAGGATTATATGGAGGGGGGATATATACCGCTAGCAGCAGAAATAAAGCATTATGGATTGTATCCGCCAGGAAAACATAACAACCAAATGGATCAACCTGAACCTTCTGACATACAAAATACATATTTTTATGGATTAACATAGACACACCTCTAGAGTGGGTGTGAAAGGTAGAGTGGATGGCCCATCCCACCCATGGCTTCTTAAGGGAAAGGAGACGGCTACCAATTAAATGGGTTTCCAGCAGGCAAACTAGACTCTGGTTATGGGCCTTAAGTTGTTTCAGAACTAGGGAGCACTTGACCCTATCGTTAAGACCCCTTACATTTCAATGACATGCACCATAATTCTGCAGTGATAGTAAAAGTAATCTTAACCAACATTGCCTTAGACAGTCACCAACCGTCTTCCATGTGCATAAAGTGTAAGCATATGCATGTAACTGAGCAAGAAATGCATAGACAAACAAAATCATATAAACCAACATAGATAAGAAAAATAACAAAATCCAACAACCCGCACCTCACATACCTACCCCAACATAAGTACACTTAGACCCTAACATTATAAAAATGGCCCAAAGAGAATGACAAACTATAACAAAATTAGCACAATGTAATTACAGGGCAACCAATCCCATAACCTATAGGACATGGAACCCCCAGCCTATAAGCGTCATATGGCTGGTGGAAAAGGCACACAGAGAACAGCAATAGAGCATATAGATCATGTGCATGTATAAGAACAATGCCAGGGGCACCTCGCAGTAACATGAGAGCATTATTAGTATAATACCTCCTGAGGACTAACACCTAGAAAAGGAAGAAACATTAGAAGCATCAAAATATGTATAACAGATACTTATACAGGAATCTAACTTCAGAGAGGGCCAGCTCGTGGCAACGGCTGCAAATCACTCCGGGCCAAAGCAGCTTGAGGGCTGTCAAAGAAATGTGTGTGGGTACCAGCAATCACTCCCAGCCTAGCGGGGAATAACATTGAGTATTGCAACTGGAGATCACGCAGTCTCTGTTTCACCAGAGTAAATTGTGAGCTGGAATTTTGTACCTCAGCCGAAAAATCCCGCAACTCTCTCACCTCCATGCTCCAAAGGACCATTCAGCCGAGCAAGACGCAGTATTGCCTCCCTGTCCTTATAATGTAAAAGTTTGGCAATAAAAGTTCTGGGTTGTGTACCAAGAGGGAGATGATGGGGTAGGGACTCTATGGGCCCTTCAATGGCAAATTGCTGAGTAATGGAATCTTTACCAAATGTCAATAGTAGCCAGGTCTCAAGGAAGTGTTCAGGGTCCTACCCCTCGGCTTTCTCAGGGAGACCCACAAAACGAACATTGTTTCTACGAAAGCGTCCCTCAATATCAGTCAGCTTAAGTTTACATGCCAACATTTGGGATTCCAGAGAAGACAAGTGACTAGGGAGTGGCATATAGGAATCTTCCAGCGTATAAATGCGGTTCTCTGTCTCCCCAAGCTTCTGCATAACTTGCCGCATAAAGCAGATATCTATATGCACCTCAGCAATCTTGTCCGCAAGCTGCTTCTTGGAGTCAGTAATGGCTTGAAAGAGCTGCGACATGGTGACTTCAGAAGACCCAGCCATAGTAGGTGACGGGGGAGAGGAATCCGCATGTTAGGGAGACGAAGATTCAGCAAAAGAGGATTTTCGAGTGCTGTATTTACTCAGGCATGCACAGGAGAAATATGGAAGCCAAGCCAAAAGTTAAATCATGAATCACCACCGAGGTACCCACCTCAGGTAGCAACAGGCCAACAGTGGTAAAGCAATTTGGCAGGTAATATGCGCATCCTCACAGCACTTAGAGAGGTGCTTACAGTTTCAGTACAGCAGCAGCCCCCGCAGGTGGCGGGGAATAAAGGATAGCACAGCTCTGTCTGGAGCACAAATCCAGATTAAGGGAATGTCAGGCAGGGTAGCATCACGAGCAGGAGTAGGAAGGAGAGGTGCAAGCCTGCACCAGAATTCACCCACACGGAGGACAAAGCAAGGGGAGTTTCAGTCACAAATGTCCCCAGCAACCACAGCGACTCATGAGGCTTGTTCCACAAATTCCTCCAGCTGCAGGAGACAAAGCTATAATCAGTAGGGCACACTGCAATGCCTGCAGAGCCAGGCAGCCCTATTTCTAATAAGGCGTCTGGCATCTCCGGGAGTCAGTGGGATCCCAGGCGGGAGCAGGAGCGGGACCTGGAATCAGCCCGGTAGTCAGCGGTCAGGTGAATGAGAAGGGGGGCCCCAGTGTAGGTACCAGCAGTAGTAGAGATGAGAGCAGGCAAGCCAGGAGGAAAGGGAGAGCACCGGACCACTCAGCCCTGAATCCAAGATGGTGGGCAGCAGCTCTGGGACTCAGCAGGAACAGCAGCACAGTCAGCGATGGGGACTAGGACCAAGTCCAGCGGACTCCCAGCAGTCTGTCAAGGAGGGACCCCAGCAGAGCAGCGCAGCAGTTGGAGCGATGGTAAGCTGTCAGGGAGTGCAGGGGGGATGCTGCAACTCACCGCCCCGCTCACAAAATGGCGCCGGCAACACACAGGCTGTCTACAGTCCGAGCTGCCGGAGAGAATTAAGGGGATAGTGAACACCACAGAAACCCATCCCTGGGCTCAGGAAGGTCGACAGCACCTCAGGTACAGGCCTGGCCACAGAAATTTGGTCACACCAACCAACAGGATAATTAGCAGGATCAGTTAGCTGGGGAGCTGCCAGACCCACGTAATACACCATGCCTAGCTAGGCCATGCCCCGAAGATGATGTATATTTACACACAAATCACTCTGGAGACACATGAAATTGATCATTTGTCCTTAAATTTTTTTGATTCAAGCGGATATTTATCAAACAAAAAATGCTGAAAAGTTCCCCGCAGCAACCAAACATATTCTAAAATAATAATAACAACATAATAATTGTGTAAGACTGTCCTATCTCCTCAATGTGAGAGTCGCAATGGCTCCCACTGGCAGTGCTGAAAGTAGGGTGGTACGGGGTGGTACGGAGTACCATTAAGAAATATGGTGGTGGTACTCAGTAATAATTTACAAGGGGCATTTTTGTGTGTGGGACATAAAATGGTGTCAGTGGCATAACAGTTTTGGCATAACAGCAGTGGCATGTGGTGAGGTCAGTGGCTTGTGAGGCACTGCAGCCATAATGTCCGCCAAATCCTGCCGATGACCCCTACCGCTGCCGAGCCAATGCCCGCTACTGCCTCTGAGCCGATGCCCGCTGCCACCGACAATGGGTTACAAACTCACCCACCATCAACTGACCCACCCCTCCACCACTAATTTGCATCTCAGTCCGATGCCGCCAATGCCCGCTCATCATACTTGTGATATAGTGTACATTTTTATAGAAAAAAAATAAAAATTAGTGTTTGGGACTGGGAAGGGAGTGGGAGGAGGACATGAATGCAATTTTGTTATCCAGGGCTTCCATTAACTTAATGGAGAAGGGTCTGAATGGATTAAAAAATGTAAAAAAAAAATGTGTGAGGTCCCCCCTCCTAGGTATAACCAGCCTCGGGCTATTCCTGGTTGTTTAAATACTGGGGGGAAAATTGGACAGGGGTTCCCCGTGTTTAGACAACCAGCACCGGGCTATAAGTCTGGTCCTGGTTCCAAAAATATGCGGGACAAAAGATGTAGGGGTCCCCCGTGTTTTTTTTAAACCAACACCGGGCTCCACTAGCCAGGGACATAATGCCATAGCCGGGGGACACATTTATGTAGGTCCCTGTGGCCGTGGCATTACCCCCCCTCCCCAACTAGTCACTCCCTAGAGGAGTGGGGACCGATTTAAATCAAGGGTTCCCCCCTCCAGGCACCCAAGGGTCAGGGGTGAAGCCCGAGGCTGTCCCCAGCACCCCTGTGCGTTGGGTGCTAGGCTGATAGTCATAAGTGTGTAAAAAATAGAATATTGATTTTTGTTGTGGAACTAAAAGGCCCAGCAAGCCTACCCCGCTTGCTGGTAATTGGAGAACCTCAAGTACCAGCATGCGGGGAAATAACGGGCCTGCTGGTACCTGTAGTTCTACAACAACAAAAAATACCCAAATAAAAACACAACACACACACCTTGAAAGTAAAAATGTATAAAAACACACTTACACACTCACACATACTTACCTACATCCCACGTCGCAGATCATGTCCACTTGTCCAGTAGAATCCAATAGGGGTACCTGTAAAAATGAGAGAGAGATTACTTTCCTACATCCCACGCCGATCACGTCCACTTGTCCATGTAGAATCCAAAAGGGGTACCTGTAAAAATTAAACTTACAAACAAAGTAGTCCACAGGAGGGGGGGGGGGGGGGGAGAGAGAGAGAGAGAGCATGCCTGCCAACATGACCCTCTCCAGAAGGGACAGAATGCTCTGCTCCTGGACTTTTCTCTTGATTTAGGATTGCCGTCACCTGTGCTGAAACACAGGTGCTGGCAATCATAAATCAAAAGAACAGACCAGCAGCAGAGCAGTCTGTCCCTCTTGGAGAGGGGAGAGAGACAGAGATTATGCACTCACCGTGGTTCTTGGGAGCGGGAGGAGCACAGACAGGGGAGAAAGCTGCTGCTGCTGGCTGGGAGGACAGAGCTAGCACCGGAGGAGGAATGAGGGGGGAGGGATTCCGGCTCGGCCACCGCATTCAGGCTCAGCTCCGGAGGAGGGACGAGGGGGGTGGGGATTCCTACCCGGCCACCGCACGCACACAGGCGCCACCACTTCCGCCTCCACCTCTGGGTGATTGGACAGCGGATCCAGCGCTGGATCCGCTGGGCCAATCACATCTGGGGGACGGACAGGGGCGTGCATTCATCAGGGCTGAATGCACGCCCCTGTCATTGAGGTACCAGTATAGGTGCAGCTTCCCCATGCTTTTTCTTATGGGCTTTCATAGCCCATTGCTTCGCCCTGCCCCCTGCCCGCCCCCCGCTGCCCGAACTTTTAGTGTTAGCAGCGGGAGGCACCTCTCCCGCTGCCTCACACCCTCAGATGCAGCCATAGTAACAGGGGGAAAATTATTAGAATAATAAAAGAAGATATTTATCACAGAATCTGTGCTATAAATATCTTCTTTTTATTATTTTAATCATTATGACAGGGGAGGCACTGCCTCCCCTGACTGCACGTCCCTGCATTACAGTGTGTGGCATAATGTTTAATGGGCATTATGGTATGTGGCATAATGTGTAATGGGTGTTACGGTGTATGGCATAATGTGTAATGGGCATTATGGTGTGTGGTATAATGTGTAATAAGCATTACATTGTAGAATAATGTGGAATAAGCATTACTGTGTGTGGCATAATGTGTAATGGGCATTACGATGTTTGGCATAATGTGTAAGGGTCATTACTGTGTGTTGCATAATGTGGTCATGCCCCTATTGTCATGTAGCCACTCCCCTAATTTTGTGTGACCATTCCCCCTCATTACATGTGACCACGCCCATTTTTACTATCAGTACCACTAAGAAAAAAATTCTACTTGCGCCACTGCACTGCTATGTGGTGGAACAGCATTAGAGGGGTAGGATTGGCCACTGGGGTAAGTATGGGAGTGGGCGGTGGGGGGAGTGGCATGAAGAAGGACGGGACAGGCGTAGAGGGGAAGGGGTGGGGCGAGCAAGGGTCAAAGAATGTTAAACTTGTAAAAAATAAATACAAATACAACTTCTATGTGTGATTGCAACTTTAAACCATCACAGTTGCTTGAGTAACTTGGGGTAATAAGTTACATCCATTTTGCCTCAAACAGTGTTTTAATGATTATTACAATTATAGTTTAACTTCGATTTAATTATTAAGTAAACATGATGATTCAGGACTGCAGTGTCAGGATCAGAAGTGACGTGATATCTGATGTATACATTGCCTGGTGACACTTTGGTACCTACTTGCATCACTCATGTTCCCCAGCAACCACAATTGTTTTCTATCTGCAACATTTAAACTTTCTTTTCAATGCAGCCTGCTAAGCTGTCTGCAGGTCTACCACATATTATAATACTTCATGTTAATAGCAAAGGTTTGCCAACGTCCCTGTATGGCTAGTGAAAATGATTAGCAAATGTATCATTATGTCTGTTATCAGGAATTTTACATAGTGCTCAATTTATTCATTTCCAGGCTTACAATGTAAATGGTCTGGTTTATGCAGTCACTCATGTATTTGTCTTAATAAAAATGTATCAATGTGTGTAATACGTCTGCGAGGGCTCAAAATTAACTATTTAACATGACTGAAGTCATGTATCAATAAAGCAATATATAATGTAATCATTGAGAGGAACAATCTCATCCCAATAAATAAATGTAAATGTTATGTAAATACTGCACAATTGTATTTATACAGGTAATAACATTTACTGTTTCAAGTAAGAATGTAAGGGGTATATTTACTAAAGTGCAAGTGTTTTGAAGTGGAGATGTTGCCCATAGCAACCAATCAGATACTACTTATCATTTCTCTAACGTCCTAAGTGGATGCTGGGGACTCCGTAAGGACCATGGGGAATAGCGGCTCCGCAGGAGACTGGGCACATCTAAAGAAAGCTTTAGGACTAACTGGTGTGCACTGGCTCCTCCCCCTATGACCCTCCTCCAAGCCTCAGTTAGATTTCTGTGCCCGACGAGAAGGGTGCACACTAGGGGCTCTCCTGAGCTTCTTAGTGAAAGTTTTAGTTTAGGTTTGTTATTTTCAGTGAGACCTGCTGGCAACAGGCTCACTGCACCGAGGGACTAAGGGGAGAAGAAGCGAACTCACCTGCGTGCAGAGTGGATTGGGCTTCTTGGCTACTGGACATTAGCTCCAGAGGGACGATCACAGGCCCAGCCTGGATGGGTCCCGGAGCCGCGCCGCCGGCCCCCTTACAGAGCCAGAAGAGCGAAGAGGTCCGGAAAAATCGGCGGCAGAAGACGTTCCTGTCTTCAATAAGGTAGCGCACAGCACTGCAGCTGTGCGCCATTGCTCTCAGCACACTTCATACTCCGGTCACTGAGGGTGCAGGGCGCTGGGGGGGGCGCCCTGAGACGCAATAAAACATGATAAAAATACCTTACATGGCAAAAAATACATCACATATAGCTCCTGGGCTATATGGATGCATTTAACCCCTGCCAGAATATACAGAAAAACGTGAGATAAGGCCGCCGAAAAGGGGGCGGAGCCTATCTCCTCAGCACACTGGCGCCATTTTCCCTCACAGCTCAGTTGGAGGGAAGCTCCCTGGCTCTTCCCTGCAGTCACTACACTACAGAAAGGGTTAAAAAAAGAGAGGGGGGCACTAATTAGGCGCAGTATTAAAACATACAGCAGCTATAAGGGGAAAAACACTTATATAAGGTTATCCCTGTATATATATATAGCGCTCTGGTGTGTGCTGGCATACTCTCCCTCTGTCTCCCCAAAGGGCTAATGGGGTCCTGTCCTCTATCAGAGCATTCCCTGTGTGTGTGCTGTGTGTCGGTACGTTTGTGTCGACATGTATGAGGAGAAAAATGATGTGGAGACGGAGCAGAGTGTCTGTAACAGTGATGTCACCACCTAGGGGGTCGACACCTGAGTGGATGTACTGTTGAAAATTACGTGACAGTGTCAGCTCTGTATAAAAAAACAGTGGTTGACATGAGACAGCCGGCTACTCAGCTTGTGCCTGTCCAGACGTCTCATAGGCCGTCAGGGGCTCTAAAGCGCCCGTTACCTCAGATGGCAGATACAGACGCCGACACGGATACTGACTCCTGTGTCGACGGTGAAGAGACAACCGTGATTTCCAGTAGGGCCACACGTTACATGATTGAGACAATGGAAAATGTTTTATACATTTCTGATAATACGAGTACCACCAAAAAGGGGTATTATGTTCGGTGAGGGAAAAACTACCTGTAGTTTTCCTGAATCTGAGAAATAAAATGAGGTGTGTGATGATGCGTGGGTTTCCCCCCGATAACAATTGATAATTTCTTAAAAAGTATTGGTGTATACCCTTTCCCGCCAGAGGTTAGGGTGCGTTGGGAAACACCCCCTAGGGGGGATAAGGCGCTCACACGCTTGTAAGAACAAGGGCTCTACCCTCTCATGAGATGGCCGCCCTTAAGGATCCTGCTGATAGAAAGCAGGAGGGTATCCAAAAATTTATTCACACACATACTGGTGTTATACTGCGACCAGCAATCGCCTCAGCCTGGAGGTGCAGTGCTGGGTTGGCATGGTCGGATTCCCTGACTGGAAATATTGATATCCTAGATAAGGATAGTATATTATTGCCTATAGAGCATTTAAAAGATGCATTTCTATATATGCATGATGCACAGCGGAATATTTGCCGACTGGCATCAAGTATAAGTGCGTTGTCCAATTCTACCAGTAAAATGGTCAGGTGATGCGGATTCCAAACGACATTTGGAAGTATTGCCTTTGAAAAGGGACATTTGGGGTCGGTCTTTTAGACCTGGTGGCCACGGCAACAACTGGGAAATCCACGTTTGTACCCCAGGTCGCCTCTCAAAATAAGACGCCGTATTATCAGGCGCAGTCCTTTGTTGGCAAGCGGACAAAAGGTTCCTCTTTTCTGCTCGTGACAGAGGGAGAGGAAAAAGGCTGAAGAGATTTGCCAGTTCCCAGGAACAGAAACCCTTTCCCGCCTCTGCCAAGCCCTCAGTATGACGCTAGGGCCTTACAAGCTCAGGCACGGTGGGGGCCCGTTCTCAATGAATTTCAGTGCGCAGTGGGCTCACTCGCAAGTAGACCCCTGGATCCTTCAGGTAATATCTCAAGGGTACATATTGGAATTCGAGACGTCTCCCCCTCGCCGTTTCCAAAAGTCGGCTTTACCGACGTCTCCCTCTGACAGGGAGGCAGTTTTGGAAGCCACTCACAAGCTGTATTCCCAGCAGGTGATAATCAAGGTACCCCTCCTGCAACAGGGAACGGGGTATTATTCCACACTATTGTGGTACCGAAGCCAGACGGCTCGGTGAGACCGATTCTAAATTTAAATCTAAAATCTAAAATCTTTGAACACTTACATACAGAGGTTCAAATTCAAGATTGAGTCACTCAGAGCAGTGATTGCGAACCTGGAAGAAGGGGACTACATGATGTCTCGGGACATCAAGGATGCTTACCTTCATGTCAAAATTTACCCTTCTCACCAAGGGTACCTCAGGTTATGGTACAGAACTGTCACTATCAGTTCAGATGCTGCCGTAGGGATGGTCCACGGCACCCCGGGTCTTTACCAAGGTAATGGCCGAAATGATATCCCTTCGAAGGAAGGGAATTTTAGTTATCCCTTACTTGGACGATTCCCTGATAAGGGTAAGATCCAAGGAACAGTTGGAAGTCGGTGTAGCACTATCTCAGGTAGTGTTGCGGCAGCACGATTGGATTCTCAATATTCCAAAATCGCAGCTGGTTCCGACGACTTGTCTTCTGTTTCCTAGGGATGTTCCTGGACACAGTCCAGAAAAAAGGTGTTTCTCCCGGAAGAGAAAGCCAGGGAGTTATCCGAGCTAGTCAGGAACCTCCTAAAACCGAACCAAGTCTCAGTGCATCAATGCACAAGGGTTCTGGGTAAAAATGGTGGCTTCCTACGAAGCAATCCCATTCGTTAGATTCCACGCAAGAACTTTCCAGTGGAACCTACTGGACAAATGGTCCGGGTCGCATTTTCAGATGCATCAGCGGATAACCCTGTCACCAAGGACAAGGGTATCCATCCTGTGGTGGTTGCAGAGTGCTCATCTTCTAGAGGGCCGCAGATTCGGCATTCAGGACTGGGTCCTGGTGACCACGGATGCCAGCCTGCGAGGCTGGGGAGCAGTCACACAGGGAAGGAATATCCAGGGCTTAGGGTCAAGCCTGGATACATCACTTCACATAAATATCCTGAAGCTAAGGGCCATTTACAATGCTCTAAGCTTAGCAAGACCTCTGCTTCAAGGTCAGCCGGTGTTGATCCAGTCGGACAACATCATGGCAGTCACCCACGTAAACAGACAGGGTGGCACAAGAAGCAGGAGGGCAATGGCAGAAGCTGCAGGGATTCTTCGCTGGGCGGAAAATCATGTGATAGCACTGTCAACAGTATTCATTCCGGGAGTGGACAACTGGGAAGCAGACTTCCTCAGCACGACCTCCACCCGGGAGAGTGGGGACTTCACCCAGAAGTCGTCCACATGATTAAAAAACTCGACAGGTATTGCGCCAGGTCAAGAGACCCTCAGGCAATAGTTGTAGACGCTCTGGTAACACCGTGGGTGTACCAGTCAGTGTATGTGTTCCCTCCTCTGCCTCTCATACCCAAGGTACTGAGATTGATAAGATGGAGAGGAGAAAGCACTATATTCGTGGCTCCGGATTGGCCAAGAAGGACTTGGTAACCGGAACTTCAAGAGATGCTCACGGAGGATCCGTGGCCTCTACCTCTAAGAAGGGACCTGCTCCAGCAAGGACCCTGTCTGTTCCAAGACTTACCGCGGCTGCGTTTGACGGCATGCCGGTTGAACACCGGATCCTGAAGGAAAAAATAAGAATTTACTTACCGATAATTCTATTTCTCATAGTCCGTAGTGGATGCTGGGGACTCCGAAAGGACCATGGGGAATAGCGGCTCCGCAGGAGACTGGGCACAAAGTAAAAGCTTTAGGACTAGCTGGTGTGCACTGGCTCCTCCCCCTATGACCCTCCTCCAAGCCTCAGTTAGGATACTGTGCCCGGACGAGCGTACACAATAAGGAAGGATTTTGAATCCCGGGTAAGACTCATTACCAGCCACACCAATCACACCGTACAACTTGTGATCTGAACCCAGTTAACAGCATGATAACAGAAGGAGCCTCTGAAAAGATGGCTCACAACAACAATAACCCGATTTTTGTAACAATAACTATGTACAAGTAATGCAGACAATCCGCACTTGGGATGGGCGCCCAGCATCCACTACGGACTATGAGAAATAGAATTATCGGTAAGTAAATTCTTATTTTCTCTAACGTCCTAGTGGATGCTGGGGACTCCGAAAGGACCATGGGGATTATACCAAAGCTCCCAAACGGGCGGGAGAGTGCGGATGACTCTGCAGCACCGAATGAGAGAACTCCAGGTCCTCCTCAGCCAGGGTATCAAATTTGTAGAATTTAGCAAACGTGTTTGCCCCTGACCAAGTAGCTGCTCGGCAAAGTTGTAAAGCCGAGACCCCTCGGGCAGCCGCCCAAGATGAGCCCACTTTCCGTGTGGAATGGGCTTTTATAGATTTTGGCTGTGGCAGGCCTGCCACAGAATGTGCAAGCTGAATTGTACTACAAATCCAACGAGCAATCGTCTGCTTAGAAGCAGGAGCACCCAGCTTGTTGGGTGCATACAGGATAAACAGCGAGTCAGATTTTCTGACTCCAGCCGTCCTGGAAACATATATTTTCAGGGCCCTGACTACGTCCAGCAACTTGGAATCCTCCAAGTCCCTAGTAGCCGCAGGCACCACGATAGGTTGGTTTAAGTGAAATGCTGAAACCACCTTAGGGAGAAAATGAGGACGAGTCCTCAATTCTGCCCTGTCCGTATGAAAAATTAGGTAAGGGCTTTTATAAGATAAAGCCGCCAATTCTGATACACGCCTGGCTGAAGCCAGGGCTAACAGCATTACCACTTTCCAAGTGAGAAACTTCAAGTCCACAGTGGTGAGTGGTTCAAACCAATGTGATTTTAGGAATCCCAACACTACATTGAGATCCCAAGGTGCCACTGGAGGCACAAAAGGAGGCTGTATATGCAGTACTCCCTTGACAAACGTCTGAACTTCAGGTACAGAAGCTAGTTCTTTTTGGAAGAATATCGACAGGGCCGAAATTTGAACCTTAATGGACCCTAATTTGAGGCCCATAGACAGTCCTGTTTGCAGGAAATGCAGGAATCGACCCAGTTGAAATTCCTCCGTAGGGGCCTTCCTGGCCTCGCACCACGCAACATATTTACGCCAAATACGGTGATAATGTTGTACGGTTACATCCTTCCTGGCTTTGATCAGGGTAGGGATGACTTCATCCGGAATGCCTTTTTCCTTCAGGATCCGGCGTTCAACCGCCATGCCGTCAAACGCAGCCGCGGTAAGTCTTGGAACAGACATGGTCCCTGCTGGAGCAGGTCCTGTCTTAGAGGTAGAGGCCACGGGTCTTCCGTGAGCATCTCTTGAATTTCCGGGTACCAAGTCCTTCTTGGCCAATCCGGAGCCACGAGTATAGTCTTTACTCCTCTCCTTCTTATGATTCTCAGTACTTTTGGTATGAGAGGAAGAGGAGGGAACACATACACTGACCGGTACACCTACGGTGTTACCAGAGCGTCCACTGTCTGCTGAGGAAGTCTGCTTCCCAGTTGTCCACTCCCGGAATGAACACTGCTGACAGTGCTATCACATGATTTTCCGCCCAGCGAAGAATCCTTGCCACTTCCGTCATTGCCCTCCTGCTTCTCGTGCCGCCCTGTCTGTTTACGTGGGCGACTGCCGTGATGTTGTCCGACTGGATCAATACTGGCTGACCCTGAAGCAGAGGCCTTGCCTGACTTAGGGCATTGTAAATGGCCCTTAGTTCCAGGATATTTATGTGAAGTGACGTTTCCATGCTTGACCACAAGCCCTGGAAATTTTTTCCCTGTGTGACTGCTCCCCAGCCTCTCAGGCTGGCATCCGTGGTCACCAGGACCCAATCCTGAATGCCGAATCTGCGGCCCTCTAGGAGATGAGCACTCTGTAACCACCACAGGAGAGACACCCTTGTCCTTGGAGACAGGGTTATCCGCTGATGCATTTGAAGATGCGATCCGGACCATTTGTCTAGCAGATCCAACTGAAAAGTTCTTGCGTGGAATCTGCCGAATGGAATCGCTTCGTAAGAAGCCACCATCTTTCCCAGGACCCTTGTGCACTGATGCACTGACACCTGGCCTGGTCTTAGGAGTTTCCTGACTAGGTCGGATAACTCCCTGGCTTTCTCTTCCGGGAGAAACACCTTTTTCTGTACTGTGTCCAGAATCATCCCTAGGAACAGCAGACGTGTCGTCGGAATCAGCTGCGATTTTGGAATATTTAGAATCCCTCCGTGCTGTCGTAGTACTATTTGCGATAGTGCTACTCCGACCTCTAACTGTTCTCTGGACCGTGCCCTTATCAGGAGATCGTCCAAGTAAGGGATAATTAAGACGCCTTTTCTTCGAAGAAGAATCATCATTTCGGCCATTACCTTGGTAAAGACCCGGGGTGCCGTGGACAATCCAAACGGCAGCGTCTGAAACTGATAGTGACAGTTCTGTACCACAAACCTGAGGTACCCTTGGTGAGAAGGGCAAATTGGGACATGGAGGTAAGCATCCTTGATGTCCAGAGACACCATGTAGTCCCCTTCTTCCAGGTTCGCTATCACTGCTCTGAGTGACTCCATCTTGAACTTGAACCTTTTTATGTAAGTGTTCAAGGTTTTCAGATTTAAAATGGGTCTCACCGAGCCGTCCGGCTTCGGTACCACAAACAGCGTGGAGTAATACCCCTTTCCCTGTTGTAGGAGGGGTACCTTGATTATCACTTGCTGGGAATACAGCTTGTGAATGGCTTCCAATACCGCCTCCCTGTCGGGGGTAGACGTTGGTAAAGCAGACTTCAAGAACCGGCGAGGGGGAGACGTCTCGAATTCCAATTTGTACCCCTGAGACACTACCTGCAGGATCCAGGGGTCCACTTGCGAGTGAGCCCACTGCGCGCTGAAATTCTTGAGACGGGCCCCCACCGTGCCTGAGTCCGCTTGTAAGGCCCCAGCGTCATGCTGAGGACTTGGCAGAAGCGGGGGAGGGCTTCTGGTCGTGGGAAGAAGCTGTCTGTTGTAGTCTTTTTCCACCTTCCTCTGCCCCGGGGCAGATATGAGTGGCCTTTTGCCCGCTTGCCCTTATGGGGACGAAAGGACTGAGCCTGAAAAGGCGGTATCTTTTTCTGCTGCGAGGTGACTTGGGGTAAAAAGGTGGATTTCCCAGCCGTTGCCGTGGCCACCAGGTCCGATAGACCGCCCCCAAATAACTCCTCCCCTTTATACGGCAATACTTCCATATGCCGTTTGGAATCCGCATCCCCTGACCACTGTCGCGTCCATAATCCTCTTCTGGCAGAAATGGACATCGCACTTACTCTTGATGCCAGAGTGCAAATGTCTCTCTGTGCATCTCGCATATATAGGAATGCATCCTTTAAATGCTCTATAGTCAATAATATATTGTCCCTGTCCAGGGTATCAATATTTTCAGTCAGGGAATCCGACCAAGCCACCCCAGCACTGCACATCTAGGCTGAGGCGATTGCTGGTCGCAGTATAACACCAGTATGTGTGTATATACTTTTAAGGATATTTTCCAGCCTCCTATCTGCTGGCTCCTTAAGGGCGGCCGTTTCTGGAGACGGTAACGCCACTTGTTTTGATAAGCGTGTGAGCGCCTTATCCACCCTAGGGGGTGTTTCCCAACGAGCCCTAACCTCTGGTGGGAAGGGATATAGTGCCAATAATTTTTTAGAAATTAGCAGTTTTCTGTCGGGGGTAACCCACGCTTCATCACACACTTCATTCAATTCATCTGATTCAGGAAAAACTACGGGTAGTTTTTTCACACCCCACATAATACCCCTTTTTGTGGTACTTGCAGTATCAGAGATGTGCAAAACCTCCTTCATTGCCGTGATCATGTAACGTGTGGCCCTACTGGAAAATACGTTTGTTTCTTCACCGTCGACACTGGAGTCAGTGTCTGTGTCTGGGTCCGTGTCGACCCACTGAGGTAACGGGCGTTTAATAGCCCCTGACGGTGTTTGAGACGCCTGGACAGGCACTAACTGAGCTGCCGGCTGTCTCATGTCGTCAACAGTTTTCTGTAACGTGCCGACACTGTCACGTAATTCCTTAATTACGGCCATCCATTCAGGTGTCGACTCCCTAGGGGGTGACATCACCATTATAGGCAATTGCTCCGCCTCCACATCATTTTCCTCCTCATACATGTCGACACACACGTACCGACACCCAGCACACACACAGGGAATGCTCTGATAGAGGACAGGACCCTCTTAGCCCTTTGGGGAGACAGAGGGAGAGTTTGCCAGCACACACCAGAGCGCTATATATGTATAGGGACAACCTTTCAATAAGTGTCTATCCCTTATAGCTGCTTATATCTGTTATTTTGCCAAATAAGTGCCCCCCTCTCTTTTTTACCCTGTTTCTGTAGTTGCAGGATGCAGGGGAGATTCTGGGAGCCTTCCTACCAGCGGAGCTGTGTGGGAAAAATGGCGCTGTGTGCTGAGGAGATAGGCCCCGCCCCCTTCACGGCGGGCTCTTCTCCCGCTTTTCTCTGGAAAACTGGCAGGGGTTAAATACATCCATATAGCCCAGGAGCTATATGTGATGTATTTTTCGCCAACTAAGGTAAATTCATTGCTTCCCAGGACGCCCCCCCCCCAGCGTCCTGCACCCTCAGTGACCGGAGTGTGAAGTGTGCTGAGAGCAATGGCGCACAGCTGCAGTGCTGTGCGCTACCTTATGAAGACAGGAAAGTCTTCTGCCGCCGATTTATGGACCTCTTCTTGCTTCAGCATCTGTAAGGGGGCCGGCGGCGCGGCTCCGGGACCCATCCATGGCTGGGCCTGTGATCGTCCCTCTGGAGCTAATGTCCAGTAGCCTAAGAAACCCAATCCACTCTGCACGCAGGTGAGTTCGTTTCTCTCCCCTAAGTCCCTCGATGCAGTGAGCCTGTTGCCAGCAGGTCTCACTGAAAATAAAAAACCTATTTAAACTTTTACTCTAAGCAGCTCAGGAGAGCCACCTAGATTGCACCCTTCTCGTTCGGGCACAAAATCTAACTGAGGCTTGGAGGAGGGTCATAGGGGGAGGAGCCAGTGCACACCAGCTAGTCCTAAAGCTTTTACTTTGTGCCCAGTCTCCTGCGGAGCCGCTATTCCCCATGGTCCTTTCGGAGTCCCCAGCATCCACTAGGACGTTAGAGAAAAGGCATTCCGGATGAAGTCATCCATATCCTGATCTAAAGCCAGGAAGGATGTAACCGCAAAAACATTATCACCGCAATTGGCGAAAATATGTTGCGTAGTGCGAGGCCAGTAAGGCCCGACGGAGGAAATTCAACTGGGTCGATTCCTACATTTCCTGCAAACAGGAGTGTCTATGGGCCTGAAATTGGGGTCCATTAAGGTTCAGATTTCGGCCCTGTCAATTTTCTTCCAAAAAAGAACTAGCTTCAGTCCCTGAAGTTTAGACGTTTGTAAAAGGGGTACTGCATATACAGCCTCCTTTTGTGCCTCCAGTGGCAATTTGGGATCTCAATGTAGTTTGGGTTCCAAAAGTCACATTGGTTTGAACCACTTAAATCTGTGGAGTTAAAATATCTCACATGGAAAGTGGTCATGCTGTTGGCCCTGGCCTGGGCCAGGCGCGTGTCAGAATTGGCGGCTTTATCCTGTAAAAGCCCTTATCTGATTTTCCATTCGGACAGGGCGGAATTGAGGACTCGTCCTCAGTTTCTCCCTAAGGTGGTTCCAGCGTTTTCACCTGAACCAACCTATTGTGGTGCCTGCGGCTACTAGGGACTTGGAGGAATCCAAGTTGCTGGATGTTGTCAGGGCCCTGAAAATATTTCCAGGACGGCTGGAGTCAGGAAATCTGACTCGCTGTTTATCCTGTATGCACCCAACAAGCTGGGTGCTCCTGCTTCTAAGCAGACTATTGCTCGTTGGATTTGTAGTACAATTCAGCTTGCACATTCTGTGGCAGGCCTGCCACAGCTACAATCTGTAAAAGCCCGTTCCACAAGGAAAGTGGGCTCATCTTGGGCGGCTGCCCGAGGGGTCTCGGCTTTACAACTTTGCCGAGCAGCTACTTGGTCAGGGGCAAACACGTTTGCTAAATTCTACAAATTTGATACCCTGGCTGAGGAGGACCTGGAGTTCTCTCATTCGGTGCTGCAGAGTCATCCGCACTCTCCCGCCCGTTTGGGAGCTTTGGTATAATCCCCATGGTCCTTACGGAGTCCCCAGCATCCACTTAGGACGTTAGAGAAAATAAGAATTTACTTACCGATAATTCTATTTCGCATAGTCTGTAGTGGATGCTGGGCGCCCATCCCAAGTGCGGATTGTCTGCAATACTTGTACATAGTTATTGTTACAAAAATCGGGTTATTATTGTTGGGAGCCATCTTTTCAGAGGCTCCTCTGTTATCATACTGTTAACTGGGTTCAGATCACAAGTTATACGGTGTGATTGGTGTGGCTGGTATGAGTCTTACCCGGGATTCAAAATCCTTCCTTATTGTGTACGCTCGTCCGGGCACAGTATCCTAACTGAGGCTTGGAGGAGGGTCATAGGGGGAGGAGCCAGTGCACACCAGTTAGTCCTAAAGCTTTCTTTAGATGTGCCCAGTCTCCTGCGGAGCCGCTATTCCCCATGGTCCTTACGGAGTCCCCAGCATCCACTACGGACTATGAGAAATAGAATTATCGGTAAGTAAATTCTTATTTTATCTAGCATCTTCTAGAACAGTGGTTCTCAATCTCGGTCCTCAAGTTCATTTTTTCCAGGTCTCCTCACAGGATTGCAAGTAAAATAATTACTGTATATACTCGAGTATAAGTCAACCCGAATATAAGCCGAGGCACCTAATTTTACCACAAAAACCTGGGAAAACTTATTGACTCGAGTATAAGCCTAGGGTGGGAAATGCAGCTCTAGCCGTACACAGCCCTCATTGTGCCAGATATGCCCTCATACTGCCAGATATGCCCCCACAGTGCCAGATGTGCCAGATATGCCCTCATGCTGCCAGATATGCCCCACAGTGCCAGATATGCCCTCATGCTGCCAGATATGCCCCACAGTGCCAGATATGCCCTCATGCTGCCAGATATGCCCCACAGTGCCAGATATGCCCTCATGCTGCCAGATATGCCCCACAATGCCAGATGTGCCCCCACAGTGCCAGATATGCCCTCATGCTGCCAGATATGCCCCACAGTGCCAGATATGCCCCCATGCTGCCAGATATGCCCCACAGTGCCAGATATGCTCTCATGCTGCCAGATATGCCTCACAGTGCCAGATATGCCCTCATGCTGCCAGATATGCCCCACAGTGCCAGATATGCCCTCATGCTGCCAGATATGCCCCCACAGTGCCAGATGTGCCAGATATGCCCTCATGCTGCCAGATATGCCCCACAATGCCAGATATGCCCTCATGCTTCCAGATATGCACCACAGTGCCAGATGTGCCAGATATGCCCTCATGCTGCCAGATATGCCCCACAGTGCCAGATATGCCCTCATGCTGCCAGATATGCCCCACAATGCCAGATGTGCCCCACAGTGCCAGATATGCCCTCATGCTTCCAGATATGCCCCACAGTGCCAGATATGCCCTCATGCTGCCAGATTTGCCCCACAGTGCCAGATATGCCCCCATGCTGCCAGATATGCCCCACAGTGCCAGATATGGTCTCATGCTGCCAGATATGCCCCACAGTGCCAGATATGCCCTCATGCTGCCAGATATGCCCCACAGTGCCAGATATGCCCTCATGCTGCCAGATATGCCCCACAGTGCCAGTTACCGTACTTACCCTCCGTCGCTCCTGCGCTGTCTTCTGAAGGAGGAACACGGAGGGCACAGCGCGCGGCTCTCCTGTGTCCCTCCTGCGTCTCCGGCGGCAGCGGCGTGTGTGTGTTAAAGGAAGTGCCGGTTCGTGCACTTCCTTTAACACACACACGCCGCTGCCGCTGGAGACGCAGGAGGGACACAGGAGAGCCGCGCGCTGTGCCCTCCGTGTCCCTCCTAAATACTGACTAGAGTATAAGCCAAAGGGGCTTTTTCAGCACAAAAAAAAGTGCTGAAAAAGTCGGCTTATACTCGAGTATATACGGTAGCTCCACCTGTGGGTCTATTAAAACGTGTCAGTCAGTAATGAATACACCTGTGCACCAGCTAGATGTCCTGGAAGACATGAACTGTTGGGGGTACTTGAGGACCAAGGTTGAGAACCGCTGTTCTAGAAGATAATAGCTACAATCTGGTTGGGCCACATCTCCACTTCTAAATACCTGCACTTTAGTAAATATACCCCTAGGAGTACAAACTCTGCTGGATGAACTGGCTACTAAACAGCAGTCACATTCATTGGGCCTCTGCCTTAGGATTACTAGGACAACACTGGGCTCTGGGTATTTGGACAATGGAAAAATTGAAGACCCCCGGTGTATCAACTTTGCCACTTCAATTCTAAGTACAATGTCGCGGGGTCCATTCAAACCCTGCCCATTACATGAATACAGCATACAAAAAAAATAACAAAAAACAAACATTTTTTAAATATAATTTATTTAAATATATAAAAGTTTGTATTGCAAAATAGAAAGCCAAACCAAACTTCTTCTTTTATTCCAACTGTAAAGACATGCTAATATGTAATGCAAAAAGGATAGCCAAATCACATTGTATTTGACTTTTTAGCCATTGCAAAATCTATCTTTCCATGTAAAAAATGTGGCAATGAGTGTTTCCGCATTTTTAACGTAACCCCGATATTCAGCAAAGGGTTAACAGAGAAGATGACGCAATTATTTTCTCCGTTCATACCCATCTCACTGAATATCGCACAATAGGGATTCATATATTGATGTCTATTGTGGTTTAATGGTTTATGCTATTCAGCAAGTATCAAAACATTAAACTTCCCAATAAAATTTGACTTTATATAACACCATTTCAGAATGTCGTTATATAAAGAAAATCCATAAATCTGATTAAAAATACAGGGACAAAGGAAAATTTTCCCATCAGTCCCTGCAGGATCTTGAAACGAGCGGCAAGTGTATACCCAGCTTCAGCCTCCAAATTGATTAAAATGTGTATACAGGCTTTTTATTAGTTTATATACAGTATGTGGTTTATATATAAAGTTTACATATATAATTTATATTTCTTCTGCACTACTCCATGGCAGCCCTTACTCTGGGGTTTACATCCCATTCTCCTATGTCCAGACAGGAAGTTTTCTTTTTTTTCATGCCCCGCCCACTCTGGGTATATAGGACTACACCCCCCTGGCCTCACTAGTCTTTTTCCTGTCTTCTAGGAAGGACAGGGTAGCTGTTTGTTGTTTTAAATATGAGGCTTACCTGTGTGTTCCCAGACCTAATGCACCTCTGTGAGCCACGGTTCTGAAAGGGGTGGCACCCGGGGAGAAGGTCATGTATGTTATTGCTGCCTGTGGCTGCACTTTTCCTGCCCGCCCATTATTTCTAATCCAGGCTTTTGTTTACCACTGCTCCGCTATTACAGAGCTGGATGGCGGAAGTAAGCTGGTTGGCGGAGAACGGAAATGCGCGACCTATCCCAGGATGCTGTGCGGGTATGGTCTGCGAATGCGCCGCCCGGCCAGGAGGTCAGACTCGAATGAGTAATTTTAAGAGAATAGAACGTATGTTCCCTATAGAGGACAAAGAGTTTGTTAAGTGGTGCTATTTACCAAAAAAAGATGCGGCTGTCTCGGAGGTTGTTTCAAAAACCACTATTATGTTTGAAGGATGGCGCAGTGCTTAAAGACAGCATGGATAAAAAAATGGAGAGTTCCCTTAAAAGGTGCATAATGCGTCGGCAGTGTTGCTGAAAGCTGAGGTAGCTATGGCTTCAACTACCAGATCTCTGAGACTGTGGGGATCAAGTCTGGGTCGCGATATAGACGATCAGGTCTCAAGACCCCACTTACAGAAAAACCTTTCAATTATGATGAAAGCTATAGAGTACATCTGTGAGGCCTCCCTACATGTGGTGGAGTATGCTCCGAAAACTATGTCAGCAGGTGTGTCGGCGAGAAGAGCTCTGTGTTTACGTACCTGGACGGCAGATGTCCACTCAAAGAACAGGTTGACGTCTTTTCCGTATGAAGGGTCCTTTTTGTACGGCAACAAATTGGAGTTAATTAATGTAATGTCGGGTGGCAAGTCGGCAAAACTGCCTCAGGATAGGAAAGTGAGATACAGAGCTTTTTCCCCTAAACAGCAGTATAGGGAAGCCAGATCTTACAGACCTGGAAGACAGTATGGAAGATATACCTCAGGTTCTACGAGGCAGTCCTTTCGTCAGCCTGCCAGAAGAGGGAATCGGAGATTCTGAGTATATTCGGTCGCAGGAGACTGTCCCCGTCAGGGGCAGGCTAATGAAGTTCGTGGATCACTGGCAGGTACGACTCGAGACACTTGGGTGCTCAAAGTTATATCTCAAGGTTACCGTATAGAGTTCACAAAGAGACCAGTAAGAGACAAGTGCCTAAAGTCAAGAGTCCCACATGGGAAGGAAGAGATCAACGTGCTGAAAGAGATCGTGCAAGACCTTATCAATTCGGAGGCGGTAAAACAAGTTCCGGTGTTGGAGGAGAAAGAAGGTTTCTATTGCAGAATGTTTCTTATAAAAAAAAACGTAGAAGGGATTCAGGGCAATTCTGGATTTAAGGCAGCTAAACAAGTTTGTTGTAATAAAGAAGTTTCGCATGGAGACGCTGAAAACTATACTATTAGGAATAAAGCACCACGATTTTATGGCTTCAATAGATCTGAAAGACACCTACTTCCATGTGCCGATCCACAAAGAAGACAGAAGGTACCTAAGGTTTCAAGTGCTAGGAAAACATCTGCAATTCACTTGTCTCCCTTTCGGCCTGTCCACATCACCAAGGGTCTTCACGAAGGTTCTTCTAGCGCTAGTGGCATACATGAGGCTGGAAGGAATAGCGCTATGGCCTTATCTGGATGATCTTCTAATCTGTGCGGGTTCAGAGACGGCATTGAAGTAAACAGTAGAGGATGTTCTTCAGGTCCTTCGTGCGCATGGTTGGCTAGTCAATTGGAAAAAAAGTCAGTCCCACCGAAAAAGGACATCCAGTTCTTAGGAGTTCGTACAAACTCGGAAGAATTCAAAATTGCGCTTTCAGAGGACAGGTGCAAAAAGATCAGGGAACTAGCATTGTCGATGCAGGTGGAAGACAGGATTCCTCTGCGCTCGTGTCTTCATCTCTTAGGTATCTGAGCTCTGGCTTCCGGAGCTGTCCCTGCGCGCTACGGGAGAGACGTCATGACATCTCTCCCATAGTGCCGAGGAGCGGGCGCTCAGAGGACTGCAGTGGCCGGACAAAGGAGCGGGGCTTGGTGAGTATTGTGAGGTTTTTTTTTTCCTTTCTGTAGCGGCGCAACTACTGGGGGGCAAATACTGGGGGCAATTTACTGGGGGGCATTACTACTAAGGGGCATCTACTGGGGGCAATTTTCTGGGGGTAATTACTACTAAGGGGCATCTACTGGGGCAATTTACTGGGGGCAAACTACTGGGAGGCATTACTACTGTGGGGCATCTGCTGGGGGCAAACTACTGGGGGGCATTACTACTGGGGGCCATCTACTCGGGGTAAACTACTGGGGGACATTACTACTAGGGAGCATCTACTGGGGGGCATTATTACTGGGGCAAACTACAAGGGGGCAAGGTACTGGGGGTAAACTACAAGGGGGCAAACTACAGGAGGGCATAACTACAGGAGGTCATAATTACGGGGGCATTACTACTGGGGGCTAAACTACTGGAGGCATAACTACAGGGGCTAAACTACTGGGGCATTACTACTTGCAGGCATTACTACTGGGGGCTAAATTACAAGGGGGCATATCTACAGGGACTAAACTACTGGGGGCATAACTACAGGGGCTAAACTACAAGGGGGCAAACTACAGGGGGCATTACTACTGGGGGCATTACTACTGGTGGCAAACTACAAGGGGGCATTACTACTGGGGGCATTACTACTGGTGGCAAACTACAAGGGGGCATTACTACTGGTGGCTAAACTACAAGGGGCAAACTACTTGGGCTAAACTACTGGGGCCATTACCACTGGGAGGCTAAACTAAAGGGGGGGTAAACTACTGGGGTCATAACTGCAGGGACATTACCACTGGGGGCATAACTACTGGGGCTAAACTACAGGGGGCTAAACGACTGGGGGCATTACTACAGGCAACAATGCTACTGGGGGCAATACTACACAGGGACATTACCATTAAGGTTCTTACTACTGCGGGCACTACTAATGAGGGCATTGTAAAGGTGGCACTTCATAAGGGGCATCACTCCTGGGGACATAAGTGGCACTACTATTGCGAGCATTGCATAAGGGGCACCACTACTATATGCTCTATATAAGGGGCACTACCACTGTGGGCACTACCAGTACAGTGGACAGTGCATAAGGAGCACTACTACTGTGGGCATTGTATAAGGGGCGCTACTGCTGTGGGTATTATGTGTATTATGGGGTGCTACCACTGTGGGTATTATTACTATTGTGCGACCACGCCCCTTTCTTTTTGAGACCACGCCCCTTTTTGCGACGCACGCAATGTCTTTATTACATGGGCGCCGTGGGGAGGGGGGGTTAGTTCCAACACCTCTCTAGGACCACTTTAAGCACTGCTCTTTAGGACATAGAATGCAGACAAGGGACAATTAACAAGGCATTTGAGTTTTTGAAATATATTAAGCCTGGAGAAGGGATAAAGAAGGGATAAAGCAGTGATAAGTGCAAGGTGATAATGCACCAGCCAGTCAGCTCCTAACTGTTATTTTTCAAATCCATAATGATTGGCTGGTGTGTCATCACCTTGTGTTTATCACTGCTTTTTCACTTCTTTATCCCTTCTCCATGTTAATACATCTACCCCCATGGTGTGTTGTCCATCATTACAATAGGAATCATTTTTCAACTCATAGTCAGGGCCGGTTCGAGCCCTTTTTGCGCCCGGGCAGGACATAGGGGTGTGGCTTCATACAGGGGGCATGGTCAGTTACGCCCCCTATACAGTAGTAGCGCCGCTGAAATGCTGAGCAGTACGCGATGACGTCATCGCGCACCGCACAGCAAAGGTCCTCTCCACGAAGGGAAACTAGACGCTACGCGTCTAGTTCCCTTTCACAGGGGGACACAGCGGGCAGCGGAGGGCACAGCACTGGCGGATCTTGCCATGGTGCGGCGCCCTCCGGAAGGCGGCGCCCCAGGCAAAAGTCCTGCTTGCCCGTGGCAAGATCCGCTACTGCTCATAGTTGAAAGGTGATAGAGGAACACTGTCTGTCTGTGTTGCTGTGTATTGTACTTACACATGCAGGTTGTTTAGAGCTCAGACATGCAAGTATGATGCAACTACAGCAATTAGTATGGTAATATTCTACTGTTGACAAAGTTGCTTAACCTGTTCTGGAGAGAGTGCTACGTGGCATTAGCTGTTTTGTCAACACTCCTAAACATTATTCTATTTTCAATCTCATGAATCCTCTTAAATCTTTTATACTGTATTCAAGGGTTTGCATTTGTTTCATTTTTTTACTGTCTTTCTATCTGTCCACGTCACAGATATACTGTGAAGGTTACAGTTGTAATACTGGTGCACACTTGCTGCATGGGGCGTGTGCTGCTCCATCTGAGAGGAGTGCCATAAGATTGATTTACGTCCAATTGTAAATGAGCCCCAAGGCAGTTACATGGTTCAGCACACATATATATGCATCATACTTACCTACTTTCTAAGAAGGTGCGTGAGACTCAGTGCCGTAACTAGGCATTTTAGAGCTGTGTGCAAAAAAATAAGAATTTACTTACCGATAATTCTATTTCTCGTAGTCCGTAGTGGATGCTGGGGACTCCGTCAGGACCATGGGGAATAGCGGCTCCGCAGGAGACAGGGCACAAAAAGTAAGCTTTTAGGATCACATGGTGTGTACTGGCTCCTCCCCCTATGACCCTCCTCCAAGCCTCAGTTAGGTACTGTGCCCGGACGAGCGTACACAATAAGGAAGGATATTGAACCCCGGGTAAGACTCATACCAGCCACACCAATCACACCGTATAACTTGCGATCTGAACCCAGTTAACAGTATGACAAACGTAGGAGCCTCTGAACAGACGGCTCACAACAAATAACAACCCGATTTTTTTGTAACAATAACTATGTACAAGTATTGCAGACAATCCGCACTTGGGATGGGCGCCCAGCATCCACTACGGACTACGAGAAATAGAATTATCGGTAAGTAAATTCTTATTTTCTCTAACGTCGTAAGTGGATGCTGGGGACTCCGTCAGGACCATGGGGATTATACCAAAGCTCCCAAACGGGCGGGAGAGTGCGGATGACTCTGCAGCACCGAATGAGAGAACTCAAGGTCCTCCTCAGCCAGGGTATCAAATTTGTAGAATTTTGCAAACGTGTTTGCCCCTGACCAAGTAGCAGCTCGGCAGAGTTGTAATGCCGAGACTCCCCGGGCAGCCGCCCAGGATGAGCCCACTTTCCTTGTGGAATGGGCCTTGACAGATTTAGGTTGTGGCAAGCCTGCCACAGAATGTGCAAGTTGAATTGTGCTACAAATCCAACGAGCAATCGTCTGCTTAGAAGCAGGAGCACCCATCTTGTTGGGTGCATACAATATAAGCAGTGAGTCAGACTTTCTGACTCCAGCCGTTCTTGAAATATATATTTTCAATGCCCGGACCACGTCCAACAACTTGGAATCCTCCAACTCGTTAGTAGCCGCAGGCACCACAATAGGCTGGTTCAGGTGAAACGCTGACACCACCTTAGGCAGAAAATGAGGACGCGTCCGCAGTTCTGCCCTGTCCGTATGGAAAATCAGATATGGGCTCTTATATGATAAAGCCGCCAATTCTGATACTCTCCTGGCTGAAGCCAGGGCCAGTAGCATGGTTACTTTCCATGTAAGATACTTCATCTCCACCGATTTGAGCGGCTCAAACCAATGGGATTTTAGAAAATCCAAGACTACATTAAGATCCCACGGTGCCACTGGGGGCACAACCGGGGGCTGTATATGTAGTACTCCTTTTACAAAAGTCTGGACTTCAGGAACTGAAGCCAATTCTTTCTGGAAGAAAATCGACAGGGCCGAAATTTGAACCTTAATGGACCCCAATTAGAGGCCCATAGACAATCCTGTTTGCAGGAAATGTAGGAATCGACCCAGTTGAAATTCCTCCGTGGGGGCCTTCCTGGCCTCACACCACGCAACATATTTCCTCCAAATGCGGTGATAATGTTGTGCAGTCACATCCTTCCTGGCCTTTACCAGTGTAGGAATGACCTCTTCCGGAATGCCTTTTTCCTTTAGAATTCGGCGTTCAACCGCCATGCCGTCAAACGCAGCCGCGGTAAGTCTTGGAATAGACACGGTCCCTGCTGAAGCAGGTCCCGTCTTAGAGGTAGAGGCCACGGATCCTCCGTGAGCATCTCTTGAAGTTCCGGGTACCAAGTTCTTCTTGGCCAATCCGGAGCCACTAGTATCGT
The DNA here is from genome assembly GCF_028390025.1 of Pseudophryne corroboree. Classification (NCBI taxonomy): domain Eukaryota; kingdom Metazoa; phylum Chordata; class Amphibia; order Anura; family Myobatrachidae; genus Pseudophryne; species Pseudophryne corroboree. The sequence continues at coordinate 263,517,643 of NC_086445.1, forward strand.
TCTTACTCCCTTTTGCCGTATAATTCTCAGTACTTTTGGTATGAGAGGCAGAGGAGGGAACACATACACTGACTGGAACACCCACGGTGTTACCAGAGCGTCCACAGCTATTGCCTGAGGATCTCTTGACCTGGCGCAATACCTGTCCAGTTTTTTGTTGAGGCGGGACGCCATCATATCCACCATTGGTTTTTCCCAACGGTTCACAATCATGTGGAAGACTTCTGGATGAAGTCCCCACTCTCCCGGGTGTAGATCGTGTCTGCTGAGGAAGTCTGCTTCCCAGTTGTCCACTCCCGGAATGAATACTGCTGACAGTGCTATCACATGATCTTCCGCCCAGCGAAGAATCCTTGCAGCTTCTGCCATTGCTGTCCTGCTTCTTGTGCCGCCCTGTCTGTTTACGTGGGCGACTGCCGTGATGTTGTCCGACTGGATCAACACCGGCTGACCCTGAAGCAGGGGTTTTGCCAGACTTAGAGCATTGTAAATCGCTCTTAGCTCCAGTATATTTATGTGAAGAGACATCTCCAGGCTTGACCATACTCCCTGGAAGTTTCTTCCTTGTGTGACCGCTCCCCAGCCTCTCAGACTGGCATCCGTGGTCACCAGGACCCAGTCCTGTATGCCGAATCTGCGGCCCTCTAACAGATGAGCACTCTGCAACCACCACAGAAGAGACACCCTTGTCCGTGGCGATAAGGTTATCCGCTGATGCATCTGCAGATGCGATCCGGACCATTTGTCCAGCAGATCCCACTGAAAAGTTCGTGCGTGGAATCTGCCGAATGGAATCGCTTCGTAAGAAGCCACCATCTTTCCCAGGACTCTTGTGCATTGATGCACAGACACTGTCCCTGGTTTTAGGAGGTTCCTGACAAGTTCGGATAACTCCCTGGCTTTCTCCTCCGGAAGAAACACCTTTTTCTGAACCGTGTCCAGAATCATTCCCAGGAACAGCAGACGTGTCGTCGGGGTCAACTGAGATTTTGGAAAATTCAGAATCCACCCGTGTTGTTGCAGCACTAGTTGGGTTAGTGCTACTCCGTCTTCCAGCTGTTCTCTGGATCTTGCCCTTATCAGGAGATCGTCCAAGTAAGGGATAATTAATACGCCTCTTCTTCGTAGAAGGATCATCATTTCGGCCATTACCTTGGTAAAGACCCGAGGTGCCGTGGACAATCCAAACGGCAGCGTCTGAAACTGATAATGACAGTTTTGCACCACGAACCTGAGGTACCCTTGATGTGAAGGGCAAATTGGGACATGCAGGTAAGCGTCCTTTATGTCCAGGGACACCATAAAGTCCCCTTCTTCCAGATTCGCTATCACTGCTCTGAGTGACTCCATCTTGAACTTGAATTTTTGTATGTACAGGTTCAAAGATTTGAGATTTAGAATAGGTCTTACCGAGCCGTCCGGCTTCGGTACCACAAATAGCGTGGAGTAATACCCCTTTTCCTGTTGTAGGAGGGGTACCTTGACTATCACCTGCTGAGCAAACAGCTTGTGAATGGCTTCCAATACCGTCGCCCTGTCCGAGGGAGACGTTGGCAAAGCAGACTTTAGGAACCGGCGAGGGGGAGACTTCTCGAATTCCAACCTGTAACCCTGAGATACTACCTGTAGAATCCAGGGGTCCACCTGTGAGCAAGCCCACTGTGCGCTGAAATTCTTGAGTCGACCCCCCACCGTTCCTGAGTCCGCTTGTAAGGCCCCAGCGTCATGCTGAGGGCTTTGCAGAACCCTGGGAGGGCTTCTGTTCCTGGGCAGGGGCTGCTTGCTGCCCTCTCTTACCCCTTCCTCTGCCCCGAGGCAGATATGACTGTCCTTTTGTCCGCTTGTTCTTATAGGAACGAAAGGACTGCGGCTGAAAAGACGGTGTCTTTTTCTGTTGGGAGGGGGTCTGAGGTAAAAAAGTGGATTTTACGGCAGTTGCCGTAGCCACCAGATCCGATAGACCGACGCCAAATAATTCCTCCCCTTTATACGGCAATACTTCCATATGTCGTTTGGAATCCGCATCACCTGACCACTGTCGCGTCCATAAACTCCTTCTGGCAGATATGGACATCGCATTTACTCTCGATGCCAGAGTGCAAATATCTCTCTGCGCATCTCGCATATAAAGGAAAGCATCCTTTAATTGCTCTATAGTCAATAAAATACTGTCCCTATCCAGGGTATCAATATTTTCAGTCAGGGAATCCAACCAGACGACCCCAGCACTGCACATCCAGGCTGAGGCGATGGCTGGTCGCAGTATAACACCAGTATGAGTGTATATACTTTTCAGGGTAGTTTCCAGCCTCCTATCAGCTGGATCCTTGAGGGCGGCCGTATCAGGAGACGGTAACGCCACTTGTTTCGATAAGCGTGTGAGCGCCTTATCCACCCTAGGGGGTGTTTCCCAGCGCGCCCTAACCTCTGGCGGGAAAGGGTATAATGCTAATAACTTTTTTGAAATTAGCATTTTTCTATCTGGGTTAACCCACGCTTCATCACATACATCATTTAATTCCTCTGATTCAGGAAAAACTACAGGTAGTTTTTTCACCCCCCACATAATACCCCTTTTTGTGGTACTTGTAGTATCAGAGATATGCAAAGCCTCCTTCATTGCCGTGATCATATAACGTGTGGCCCTACTTGAAAATACGTTTGTTTCATCACCGTCGACACTAGATTCAGTGTCTGTGTCTGGGTCTGTGTCGACCGACTGAGGTAAAGGGCGCTTCACAGCCCCTGACGGTGTCTGAGACGCCTGGGCAGGTACTAACTGGTTTGCCGGCCGTCTCATGTCGTCAACTGATTTTTGTAATGTGCTGACATTATCACGTAATTCCATAAACAAAGCCATCCATTCCGGTGTCGACTCCCTGGGGGGTGACATCACCATTATCGGCAATTGCTCTGCCTCCACGCCAACATCGTCCTCATACATGTCGACACACACGTACCGACACACAGCAGACACACAGGGAATGCTCTTATCGAAGACAGGACCCCACTAGCCCTTTGGGGAGACAGAGGGAGAGTTTGCCAGCACACACCCAAGCGCTATAATATATATGGGAACAACCCTATATAAGTGTTGTTCCTTATAGCCACTTAAATATATAAAAATATCGCCAAAATATGCCCCCCCTCTCTGTTTTACCCTGTTTCTGTAGTGCAGTGCAGGGGAGAGTCCTGGGAGCCTTCCTCACAGCGGAGCTGAGCAGGAAAATGGCGCTGTGTGCTGAGGAGAATAAGCCCCGCCCCCTATTCCGGCGGGCTTTTCTCCCGGAGTTTTAGACATTTGGCATGGGTTAAATACATACATATAGCCTTAATGGCTATATGTGATGTATTCTTTTGCCATAAAAGGTATTATATATTGCTGCCCAGGGCGCCCCCAGCAGCGCCCTGCACCCTCCGTGACCGTCTGGTGTGAAGTGTGTGACAACAATGGCGCACAGCTGCAGTGCTGTGCGCTACCTTCATGAAGACTGAAGAGCCTTCTGCCGCCTGTTTCCGGACCTTCAATCTTCAGCATCTGTAAGGGGGGTCGGCGGCGCGGCTCCGGGACGAACCCCAGGGTGAGACCTGTGTTCCGACTCCCTCTGGAGCTAATGGTGTCCAGTAGCCTAAGAATCCAATCCATCCTGCACGCAGGTGAGTTGAAATTCTCTCCCCTAAGTCCCTCGATGCAGTGAGCCTGTTGCCAGCAGGACTCACTGAAAATAAAAAACCTAAAAAACTTTTTCTAAGCAGCTCTTTAGGAGAGCCACCTAGATTGCACCCTGCTCGGACGGGCACAAAAACCTAACTGAGGCTTGGAGGAGGGTCATAGGGGGAGGAGCCAGTACACACCATGTGATCCTAAAAGCTTACTTTTTGTGCCCTGTCTCCTGTGGAGCCGCTATTCCCCATGGTCCTGACGGAGTCCCCAGCATCCACTTAGGACGTTAGAGAAACAGCTTTGGCGCCCCCTGCCCCCCCCCATGCAAGATAGGGACAGTGCGCGTCGTAGGTGCGCGGAAAAATATATAGGGGCGTGGCTTCATGGGGAAGGGGTGTGGCCACAAAATAATACCAATTCATACCACGGTGCACAGTAGTCTCCATTATTCAAATTACACCGCACAGTAGCGCCACTACAACAGGTAGAGCCCCCTTTTTATACATTACGGCAGACAGCGTCCCCCTTTTTACACATTATGGCAGACAGCGTCCCCCTTTTTACACTGTACAGCAGACAGCGTCACCTTTTTACACATTACGGCAGACAGCATCCCCCTTTTTACACATTAAGGCAGACAGCGTCACCCTTTTTACACATTACGGCAGACAGCGTCCCCCTTTTTACACATTACGGCAGACAGTGCCCCCTTTTTACACATTACGGCAGACAGCGTCCCCTTTTTACACTGTACGGCAGACAGCGTCCCATTTTTACACATTACGGCAGACAGCGTCCCATTTTTACACATTACGGCAGACAGCGTCCCCTTTTTACACATTACGGCAGACAGCGTCCCCATTTTTACACATTACGGCAGACAGCGTCCCCTTTTTACACTGTACGGCAGACAGCGTCCCCTTTTTACACATTACGTCAGCCAGTCCCCCTTTTTACACATTACGGCAGACAGAATAGAGAGATTGACAGACAGATACTTACCATCTCTCCCCGCTGGCTCAGGCTCCTCGGTGCAGGCTTCATGCAGCAGATCCCGGGCAGAGGAGAAGGAGGAGGAGGGAGGGGGATTGGACTCTGGAACCGCAGCAGCGCAGTGTAATTGGTAGCAGCGCCACTGCAACAATCCCTCTCCTTCCGCATTGGCTGGTCGACGCCGCTGTGAATGCTGGGATGAGGGAAGCGCATCCCAGCATTTACAGCAGCGCCGGGCAGCCAATGCGGAAGGAGAGGGACTGCTGCAGCGGCGCCGCTACCAATTACATAGCGCTGCTGCAGCTCCAGTCCCCCTCCCTCCTTCTCCTCCCCTGCCTCCGGAGCTGCTGCTCTCCTCTTCTCCTCCAGTGCGGCGCACACAGCACAGCACAGGCGGCTTGTAATGAGTCAATTTGACTCAGGTCGACTGTGCTGTTTGTCAGGCACACCTGGCACACACGTAGTTACCGCTCTGGTGAAACTCCTGAATTTTTTATTAGTCCCCTGCACCCCTGGAAGAGTGGGTGGCTCTCCACCATCCTGGCCACTTCCTAGTGAAGAAGATATTACTTAAAAGGAATTGTGCAGCCATATGTTTTAGTCCTGCCCCTTACCCACAGACCCGAAAAAAATGTGTTACGATAGAAGCAAGGCCTAATGACATGAAGAGTGCAGCTTCACCCCTCATATAGTCAGCCCATCTCTTCTCCAGGCTTCCCCTGTAGAGGAGCAATATGAAGTCGACAAAGATTATATGCATGCACACACACATATACCGTATCTCTCTTTGAGCGGAATGTACTATAGTTTACCGTCACAGTCATACCAATGTATCTGCGGTGGTCGCGTCTGGCAATGTACTAATAAAGTTTATTTTAAAAAAGTTCCTCAGCTTCCGCATTCTGAATTACTAAGATACTTCTGCTACAATATTTCAGTACATTGACGGCTGAGGGGATTACTTGTGGCTGTTATGTACTAACAACATAGGCCCTCATTCCGAGTTGTTCGCTCGCAAGGCGAATGTAGCAGAGTTACACACGCTAAGCCGCCGCCTACTGGGAGTGAATCTTAGCTTCTTAAAATTGCGACCGACGTACGCGCAATATTGCGATTACAAACGAGTTAGCAGTTTCAGAGTAGCTCCAGACTTACTCTGCCTGTGCGATCATTTCAGTGCTTGTCGTTCCTGGTTGACGTCACAAACACACCCAGCGTTCGCCCAGGCACTCCCACCGTTTCCCCGGCCACTCCTGCGTTTTTTCCGGAAACGGTAGCGTTTTCAGCCACACGCCCCTGAAACGCCGTGTATCCGCCCAGTAACACCCATTTCCTGTCAATCACATTACGATCGCCGGAGCGAAGAAAAAGCCGTGAGTAAAAATACTTTCTTCATAGTAAAGTTACTTGGCGCAGTCGCAGTGCGAACATTGCGCATGCGTACTAAGCGGATTTTCACTGCGATGCGATGAAAAATACCGAGCGAACAACTCGGAATGAGGGCCATACTCTCCAACATGACCCATTCCACTAGGTACAAAATGCTCTGTTCCTGGACTTCTTTGCCAGACACAGTTACAGAGATGGAGCTGCAGCAAAGTCCAAAATTCAAATAGGGGGAGCTAAACCAACTGCCATTGAGTCCTGGCTGGTGATGTTTGGCAGTGTTTGGGGTGGCAGTTGGTGTGGCTCCCCTAGTTGAATTTGTACTGTGCTGAAGCCTCACCTCTGTAACTGCCACTGGTAAAAAAAAGTCCAGGAACAGAGCATTTTGTACCTAATGGAATGGGTCATGTTGGAGGGTATGCTAACAGCTGTTGCAGCTTATATTGGGCCACATTCTTTTATAACGCTACACATAGCAGTTGTATCCCAGCATCCAGTGTATACTAGTATACTTGTTTACTTCAAATTTGTTTGTATTGGCCAAGGTAAAAAGTATTTGTGTGCATTGCATGTATACTTAGTGTAATAAAGCCTTTTTCTCTTACGTCTTAGAGGATACTGGGAATCCATTTAGTACCATGGGGTATAGACGGGTTCACTAGGAGCCTTAAGGCACTTTAAGAATTTGATAGTGTGCGCTAGCTCCTCCCTTTATGCCCCTCCTACCAGACTCCGTTTAGAAAATGTGCCCGGAGGAGCCGGTCACGTTGCATGGAAGCTCCTGGAGAGTTTTCTGCATTTATTTTATCTGTTTGTTATTTTCTGCAGGACTGGATGGCACCAGCCTGCCTGCTTCTTGGGACTGAGGGAGGGGGGGCGGCCCAACCCCTCGAAGGGTTAATGGTCCCGTTCCCCGCTGGCAGGACACTAGCTCCTGAGGGAACTATTCGCACGCCCCACCACGGCAAGCATACATTCCCGCAGCACGCCGCCACCCCTAACAGAGCCAGAAGATAGAAGAGTGGTGAGTACTAAGCCGGCGTCCCAGTTAGCAAGTCGCCAGCCATTATGGCGGCATGAGGGTACAGAGACGTACAGCTTCTACGGGGGCGGCGGAGTCTCCAGCCTTAGTACACAGTGCGAACCCACCGCTTCTGAGGGAGCGAACTGAGTCTAAGTACACTACGGGTGTACACAGTACCCAGACTGGCATTACAGACTTAAAAGGCGACTGACTCCATTTTAAGCACTAAAAACTGCCTCAGACAGTATAAAAAAGCGGGAAGACCGCGCGTCATTGACTGGGCGCGGCTTCACTATGAGCAGATCCAGCAGCTCACCAGCGCCATTTTCCCTCTGCAGTGTACACAGACGCTGACTGACAGGGACGCGCAGCTCCTCCGGAGAGACTCCAGATTACCTCAGCGGTACCAGGGGGTCATAGCAGGGGGGAGCGCTTACTAGTGTACTAAGTCCCCAATCTGGGTACTTAGTCTGCGACCTGGCTAAGCTTGGCATTAGCAGTAAGGGCGCTGTGTGCTGGCTCCAGGCTATCTCTGTGTCTCTCTTGAAGGGCTCTTTGTGAGTTAATTGTGCATTTAACCTTTTCCTGTGTGTGTGGGCTGTCACTGTCACAGTATGTCAGACAAAGAGTGTGTTTCATGTAAGACACAGTGTTCATCTTCTCCAGGGGGTTCACTGCAGTGTACACAGTGCAGTGTACCCTCCCAGGCTAACGGGGCAGAGCCAGCTTGGCTGGATTCCATTAGGGGAATGATTTCCAATATCTCTTCTAAATTGTCCCGCAATGAGAAAATAAGAATTTACTTACCGATAATTCTATTTCTCGGAGTCCGTAGTGGATGCTGGGGTTCCTGAAAGGACCATGGGGAATAGCGGCTCCGCAGGAGACAGGGCACAAAAAGTAAAGCTTTAGGATCAGGTGGTGTGCACTGGCTCCTCCCCCTATGACCCTCCTCCAAGCCTCAGTTAGGATACTGTGCCCGGACGAGCGTACACAATAAGGAAGGATTTTGAATCCCGGGTAAGACTCATACCAGCCACACCAATCACACTGTACAACCTGTGATCTGAACCCAGTTAACAGTATGATAACAGCGGAGCCTCTGAAAAGATGGCTCACAACAATAATAACCCGATTTTTGTAACTATGTACAAGTATTGCAGATAATCCGCACTTGGGATGGGCGCCCAGCATCCACTACGGACTCCGAGAAATAGAAGTATCGGTAAGTAAATTCTTATTTTCTCTATCGTCCTAGTGGATGCTGGGGTTCCTGAAAGGACCATGGGGATTATACCAAAGCTCCCAAACGGGCGGGAGAGTGCGGATGACTCTGCAGCACCGAATGAGAGAACTCCAGGTCCTCCTCAGCCAGGGTATCAAATTTGTAGAATTTAGCAAACGTGTTTGCCCCTGACCAAGTAGCTGCTCGGCAAAGTTGTAAAGCCGAGACCCCTCGGGCAGCCGCCCAAGATGAGCCCACTTTCCTTGTGGAATGGGCTTTTACTGATTTTGGCTGTGGCAATCCTGCCACAGAATGTGCAAGCTGAATTGTACTACAAATCCAACGAGCAATCGTCTGCTTAGAAGCAGGAGCACCCAGCTTGTTGGGTGCATACAGGATAAACAGCGAGTCAGATTTTCTGACTCCAGCCGTCCTGGAACCATATATTTTCAAAGCCCTGACAACGTCAAGCAACTTAGAGTCCTCTAAGTCCCTGGTAGCCGCAGGTACCACAATAGGTTGGTTCATGTGAAATGCAGAAACCACCTTAGGTAGAAATTGAGGACGAGTCCTCAATTCCGCCCTGTCAGAATGAAAAATTAAGTAAGGGCTTTTATATGATAAAGCCGCCAATTCTGACACACGCCTGGCTGAAGCCAAGGCTAACAGCATCGACACCTTCCATGTGAGATATTTTAAGTCCACAGTGGAAAGTGGTTCAAACCAATGTGACTTTAGAAAACTCAACACCACATTGAGATCCCAAGGTGCCACTGGAGGCACAAAAGGAGGCTGTATGTGCAGGACCCCTTTTACAAATGTCTGAACTTCAGGTACTGAAGCCAGTTCTTTCTGGAAGAAAATCGACAGGGCCGAAATTTGAACCTTAATGGACCCTAATTTTAGGCCCATAGACAGTCCTGTTTGCAGGAAATGAAGGAAACGACCCAGTTGAAATTCCTCTGTAGGGGCCTTCTTGGCCTCACACCACGCAACATATTTACGCCAAATGCGGTGATAATGTTTTGCGGTTACGTCCTTCCTGGCTTTGACCAGAGTAGGGATGACTTCTTCTGGAATGCCTTTTTCCCTCAGGATCCGGCGTTCAACCGCCATGCCGTCAAACGCAGCCGCGGTAAGTCTTGGAACAGACAAGGCTCCTGCAGTAGCAGGTCCTTTCTTAGAGGTAGAGGCCACGGTTCGTCCGTGAGCATCTCTTGAAGTTCCGGGTACCAAGTCCGTCTTGGCCAATCCGGAACCATGAGTATAGTTCTTACTCCTCTCCTTCTTATGATTCTCAGTACTTTTGGTATGAGAGGCAGAGGAGGGAACACATACACTGACTGGTACACCCACGGCGTTACCAGAGCGTCCACTGCTATTGCCTGAGGGTCCCTTGACCTGGCGCAATATCTGTCCAGTTTTTTGTTGAGGCGGGACGCCATCATGTCCACCTTTGGTTTTTCCCAACGGTTTACAATCAGGTGGAAGACTTCTGGGTGAAGTCCCCACTCTCCCGGGTGAAGGTCGTGTCTGCTGAGGAAGTCTGCTTCCCAGTTGTCCACTCCCGGAATGAATACTGCTGACAGTGCTATCACATGATTTTCCGCCCAGCGAAGAATCCTTGCAGCTTCTGCCATTGCCCTCCTGCTTCTCGTGCCGCCCTGTCTGTTTACGTGGGCGACTGACGTGATGTTGTCCGATTGGATCAACACCGCCTGACCCTGAAGCAGAGGTTTTGCTTGACTTAGGGCATTGTAAATGGCCCTTAGTTCCAGAATGTTTATATGAAGAGACGTTTCCAGGCTTGACCACAGGCCCTGGAAATTCCTTCCCTGTGTGACTGCTCCCCAGCCTCTCAGGCTGGCATCCGTGGTTACCAGGATCCAATCCTGAATGCCAAATCTGCGGCCCTCTAGTAGATGAGCACTCTGCAGCCACCACAGGAGAGACACCCTTGTCCTTGGCGACAGGGTTATCCGCTGATGCATCTGCAGATGCGATCCGGACCATTTGTCCAGTAGATCCCACTGAAATGTTCTTGCATGGAATCTTCCGAATGGAATCGCTTCGTAAGAAGCCACCATTTTTCCCAGGACCCTCGTGCACTGATGCACTGAGACCTGTCCTGGTTTTAGGAGGTTCCTGACTAGCTCGGATAACTCCCTGGCCTTCTCCTCCGGGAGAAACACCTTCTTCTGGACTGTGTCCAGAATCATTCCTAGGAACAGTAGACGTGTCGTTGGAATCAGCTGCGATTTTGGAATATTTAGAATCCACCCGTGCTGACGTAACACTACCTGAGATAGTGCTACTCCGACTTCTAACTGTTCCCTGGATCTTGCCCTTATCAGGAGATCGTCCAAGTAAGGGATAATTAAAATGTCTTTTCTTCTTAGAAGAATCATCATTTCGGCCATTACCTTGGTAAAGACCCGAGGTGCCGTGGACAATCCAAACGGCAGCGTCTGAAACTGATAATGACAGTTTTGTACTACAAACCTGAGGTACCCTTGGTGAGAAGGGTATATCGGGACGTGGAGATAAGCATCCTTGATGTCCAGAGACACCATATAGTCCCCTTCTTCCAGGTTTGCTATCACTGCTCTGAGTGACTCCATCTTGAATTTGAACCTTTTTATGTAAGTGTTCAAGGATTTCAGATTTAAAATTGGTCTCACCGAGCCGTCCGGCTTCGGTACCACAAACAGCGTGGAATAATACCCCTTTCCTTGTTGCAGGAGGGGTACCTTGATTATCACCTGCTGGGAATACAGCTTGTGAATGGCTGCCAAAACTGCCTCCCTGTCGGAGGGAGACTTTGGTAAAGCAGACTTCAGGAAACGACGAGGGGGAAACGCCTCGAATTCCAGTTTGTACCCCTGCGATACTACCTGTAGAATCCAGGGATCCACTTGCGAGTGAGCCCACTGCGCGTTGAAATTCTTGAGACGGGCCCCCACCATATCTGAGTCTGCTTGTAAAGCCCCAGCGTCATGCTGAAAACTTGGCAGAAGCAGGGGAGGGCTTCTGCTCCTGTGAAGCGGCTGCATGGTGCAGTCTTTTTCCTCTTCCTCTGCCCCGGGGCAGAAAAGAGTGGCCTTTTGCTCGCTTGTACTTATGGGAACGAAAGGACTGAGTTTGAAAAGACGGTGTCTTTTTCTGCTGATGTGGAGTGACCTGGGGAAAAAGGTGGATTTTCCAGCCGTTGCCGTGGCCACCAGGCCCGATAGACCAGCCCCAAATAACTCCTCCCCTTTATACGGCAATACTTCCATGTGCCGTTTGGAATCCGCATCCCCTGACCACTGTCGCGTCCATAACGCTCTTCTGGCAGAGATGGACATAGCACTTATTCTTGATGCCAGGGTGCAAATATCCCTCTGTGCATCACGCATATATAGTAGTGCATCCTTTAAATGTTCTATAGTTAACAAAATATTGTCCCTGTCCGGGGTATCAATATTTTCAGTCAGGGAATCCGACCAAGCCACCCCAGCACTGCACATCCAGGCTGAGGCGATTGCTGGTCGCAGTATAACACCAGTATGTGTGTATATACTTTTAAGGATATTTTCCAGCCTCCTATCTGCTGGCTCCTTAAGGGCGGCCGTTTCTGGAGACGGTAACGCCACTTGTTTTGATAAGCGTGTGAGCGCCTTATCTACCCTAGGGGGTGTTTCCCAACGCGCCCTAACCTCTGGCGGGAAAGGATATAATGCTAATAATTTTTTAGAAATTAGCTGTTTTTTATCGGGGGAAACCCACGCTTTTTCACACACCTCATTTATTTCCTCTGACTCAGGAAAAAATATTGGTAGTTTTTTCTCTCCCCACATAATACCCTTCTTTGTGGTACTTGTAGTGTCAGAAAGGTTCAATGTCTCTTTCATTGCCGTGATCATGTAACGTGTGGCCCTACTGGACATTACGTTTGTCTCGTCACCGTCGACACTAGACTCAGTATCTGTGTCAGGGTCTGTGTCGACCCACTGAGGTAACGGGCGTTTTAGCGCCCCTGACGGTGTCTGAGACGCCTGGACAGGCACTAATTGATTTGCCGGCTGTCTCATGTCGTCAACAGTTTTCTGCAAATTGCTGACATTATCACTTAATTGTTTAAATACAATCATCCAGTCAGGTGTCGACTCCCTAGTGGGTGACATCACCAACACAGGCAACTGCTCCGCCTCCACATAATTTTCCTCCTCATACATGTCGACACACGCGTACCGACACACAGCACACACACCGGGAATGCTCTGATAGAGGATAGGACCCCACTTAGCCCTTTGGAGAGACAGAGGGAGAGTCTGCCAGCACACACCCAGCGCTATATATATATATACAGGGATAACCTTATATAAGTGTTATTCCCTTATAGCTGCTGTTATTATCGTTATTTGCTGCCAAAAATGCCCCCCCTTCTCTTTTTTACCCTGATTCTGAAGCAGGACTGCAGGGGAGAGTCAGGGAGCCGTCCTTCCAGCGGAGCTGTGAGGGAAAATGGCGCTTGTGTGCTGAGGAGATAGGCTCCGCCCCTTCACGACGTCCTTATCTCCCGCTTTTCTGTGTAAAATGGCAGGGGATTAAAATACATCCATATAGCCTAGGAGCTATATGTGATGTATTCTGTTTTGCCACCTAAGGTATTCCGTTATATTGCGTCTCAGGGCGCTCCCCCCCCAGCGCCCTGCACCCTCAGTGACCGGAGTGTGAAGTGTGCTGAGAGCAATGGCGCACAGCTGCGGTGCTGTGCGCTACCTTAGTCTGAAGACAGGATGTCTTCTGCCGCCGATTTCACCGGACCTCTTCGTCTCTTCTGGCTCTGTAAGGGGGACGGCGGCGCGGCTCCGGTGACCCATCCAGGCTGAACCTGTGATCGTCCCTCTGGAGCTGGTGTCCAGTAGCCTAAGAAACCCGATCCACTCTGCACTCAGGTGAGTCCGTTTCTTCTCCCCTTAGTCCCACGATGCAGTGAGCCTGTTGCCAGCAGGACTCACTGAAAATAAAAAAACCTAACTAAACTTTTATTCTAAGCAGCTCAGGAGAGCCACCTAGATTGCACCCTTCTCGGCCGGGCACAAAAATCTAACTGAGGCTTGGAGGAGGGTCATAGGGGGAGGAGCCAGTGCACACCACCTGATCCTAAAGCTTTACTTTTTGTGCCCTGTCTCCTGCGGAGCCGCTATCCCCATGGTCCTTTCAGGAACCCCAGCATCCACTAGGACGATAGAGAAATAGACGCAATACTTAAGACAATTGATGACTGAGTTTATGAATAGAGACTAAGTACCCAAATCAGCGTCTCAGTCCCCTGCCATTTGTCCGCAAAAACATATCCTGCAGTCTGACTCTGATGATGACGAGTCAGACATGGAGGAGGGGGAGGTGGACTCAGAGGTGGGGGAGGCAACTCTGTCACAGAGAATAGAGGCTCTCATAGAAGCTATCAGAGATGTTCTGCATATCCCTGATAAGGTAACAGAGGAAACCGATGAGTCTTATTTTAATATAAAAAAGAAATCCTCAGCCACTTTTCCTGTGTCAAAGGAACTAAATACCTTATTTGAAGAACTGTGGGTTAATCCTGATAGGAAATTTGATATCCCTAAAAGGTTGATATCTTTTCCTTCTGAGGAAAGGAAAAAATGGGAAAATCCACCGATAGTGGATGCATCGGTATCCAGGCTGTCACGGAAAATTGTACTGCCTATCCCGGGTGCAGCTTCCCTAAAAGACACGGCTGATCGTAGAATTGAGAATACACTCAAATCTTTGTATACAGCTGCTGGGGTGGCCCAGAGACCCACTATAGAATGCGGGTGGATTACTAAGGCCATCGCCAAATGGTCGGGTAACCTAATTGAGGGGTTAGGTACCTTGCCTCAGGGGGAGAATATTTTACTCCTGCAACATATACAGGACTCTGCAAATTTTATGGTGCAAGCCATAAAAGAAACAGGGTTGCTTAATGCATGCACAACTGCTATGGCAGTGTCAGCACACAGAGGCTTATGGCTACGCCCGTGGCCTGCTGACGCGGACTCCAGGAAAGGCGTGGAAGGCCTACCCTTCACAGAAGAGGCCTTATTTGGAGATGAACTAGTCAAATGGATCTCCAAAGCTACTGCGGGTAAGTCCACATATCTTTATTTCTGTAGCTCCCCCGGCCAGGAAGGCCTACTCAAGACCTAATCTACAGTCCATACTGGGCGCCCGCCCGGTGCTTCGTTCTTCCTGCACTGTTACTTGGACAAGTATTCTGGTTTGTTCAGCTGTTGCTGTTCATGTTTCAAGTTTTGTTAGCATGGCTTTCCTATTGTTCTGTGAGCTGGTTAGTAATCTCCCCACTTTCCTTATCTATCCTTCTCTCAAAGTATGTCCGTCTCCTCGGGCACAGTTTCCTAGACTGAGTCTGATAGGAGGGGCATAGAGGGAGGAGCCAGCGCACACTATCAAATTCTTAAAGTGCCCAAGGCTCCCAGTGGACCCATCTATACCCTATGGTACTAAATGGATTCTCAGTATCCTCTACAGACTACAAGAAAGGGATTTACCGGTAGGTAATTTAAATCCTATTTTTTTTAATAATGATCTCAGTTTGTTAGTTTTTTTGTATCCCGTGAAGTAATTTTTTTCCAGATCTATAAGAAATTTGCATATGTGCAGTGCCTGTGTACAAAATACACAGCATATGTATACATAAAGAACATCTGTAACATTCGCATCTTGTTGGCCAATTTCCATGAAAGATTCCAGCAGAGCCTACTGATCATGACATCCTCCAGGTGAACGCACATGCGCAGTAGGCAGATATAGTGAAAGCAAAAGCAGACCGCAGTGGATGCTGTGATCGCAACAGTGGAGGGAGCGGGAAAAGTTAGTACATCACAGCGAGGGGGGAGCTGGTGATTAGGAACATTGCACTAGTAATAATGTGAAATTATCACGTGATGCACGCAAATAATAGTACATCCCGCTCCCTCTCTCTAGATTCATATTTATAGATACACACATACTATATACAGCTCTGATAACATACAGATAGATAATGGTGCAAATGTGATAGGAGCCTTGCTTTGGACTGTTTACATTTTGCAAACCATGGGGGTAAAGTAATAGGGTGTGAGAATCAGAAAGTGAGAGATTTTGTGAGTTTTCTGATTCCCCCCCCCCTTTAAAGCGGCAATCATTTACACAGCAAAACCAGGTTGATTTTGCTGTATAAATTAGAGATGAGCGCCTGAAATTTTTCGGGTTTTGTGTTTTGGTTTTGGGTTCGGTTCCGCGGCCGTGTTTTGGGTTCGAACGCGTTTTGGCAAAACCTCACCGAATTTTTTTTGTCGGATTCGGGTGTGTTTTGGATTCGGGTGTTTTTTTCCAAAAACACTAAAAAACAGCTTAAATCATAGAATTTGGGGGTCATTTTGATCCCAAAGTATTATTAACCTCAAAAACCATAATTTACACTCATTTTCAGTCTATTCTGAATACCTCACACCTCACAATATTATTTTTAGTCCTAAAATTTGCACCGAGGTCGCTGTGTGAGTAAGATAAGCGACCCTAGTGGCCGACACAAACACCGGGCCCATCTAGGAGTGGCACTGCAGTGTCACGCAGGATGTCCCTTCCAAAAAACCCTCCCCAAACAGCACATGACGCAAAGAAAAAAAGAGGCGCAATGAGGTAGCTGTGTGAGTAAGATTAGCGACCCTAGTGGCCGACACAAACACCGGGCCCATCTAGGAGTGGCACTGCAGTGTCACGCAGGATGGCCCTTCCAAAAAACCCTCCCCAAACAGCACATGACGCAAAGAAAAAAAGAGGCGCAATGAGGTAGCTGTGTGAGTAAGATTAGCGACCCTAGTGGCCGACACAAACACCGGGCCCATCTAGGAGTGGCACTGCAGTGTCACGCAGGATGGCCCTTCCAAAAAACCCTCCCCAAACAGCACATGACGCAAAGAAAAAAAGAGGCGCAATGAGGTAGCTGACTGTGTGAGTAAGATTAGCGACCCTAGTGGCCGACACAAACACCGGGCCCATCTAGGAGTGGCACTGCAGTGTCACGCAGGATGTCCCTTCCAAAAAACCCTCCCCAAACAGCACATGACGCAAAGAAAAAAAGAGGCGCAATGAGGTAGCTGTGTGAGTAAGATTAGCGACCCTAGTGGCCGACACAAACACCGGGCCCATCTAGGAGTGGCACTGCAGTGTCACGCAGGATGGCCCTTCCAAAAAACCCTCCCCAAACAGCACATGACGCAAAGAAAAAAAGAGGCGCAATGAGGTAGCTGTGTGAGTAAGATTAGCGACCCTAGTGGCCGACACAAACACCGGGCACATCTAGGAGTGGCACTGCAGTGTCACGCAGGATGTCCCTTCCAAAAAACCCTCCCCAAACAGCACATGACGCAAAGAAAAAAAGAGGCGCAATGAGGTAGCTGACTGTGTGAGTAAGATTAGCGACCCTAGTGGCCGACACAAACACCGGGCCCATCTAGGAGTGGCACTGCAGTGTCACGCAGGATGTCCCTTCCAAAAAACCCTCCCCAAACAGCACATGACGCAAAGAAAAAAAGAGGCGCAATGAGGTAGCTGACTGTGTGAGTAAGATTAGCGACCCTAGTGGCCGACACAAACACCGGGCCCATCTAGGAGTGGCACTGCAGTGTCACGCAGGATGTCCCTTCCAAAAAACCCTCCCCAAACAGCACATGACGCAAAGAAAAAAAGAGGCGCAATGAGGTAGCTGTGTGAGTAAGATTAGCGACCCTAGTGGCCGACACAAACACCGGGCCCATCTAGGAGTGGCACTGCAGTGTCACGCAGGATGGCCCTTCCAAAAAACCCTCCCCAAACAGCACATGACGCAAAGAAAAAAAGAGGCGCAATGAGGTAGCTGTGTGAGTAAGATTAGCGACCCTAGTGGCCGACACAAACACCGGGCCCATCTAGGAGTGGCACTGCAGTGTCACGCAGGATGTCCCTTCCAAAAAACCCTCCCCAAACAGCACATGACGCAAAGAAAAAAAGAGGCGCAATGAGGTAGCTGACTGTGTGAGTAAGATTAGCGACCCTAGTGGCCGACACAAACACCGGGCCCATCTAGGAGTGGCACTGCAGTGTCACGCAGGATGTCCCTTCCAAAAAACCCTCCCCAATCAGCACATGATGCAAAGAAAAAGAAAAGAAAAAAGAGGTGCAAGATGGAATTGTCCTTGGGCCCTCCCACCCACCCTTATGTTGTATAAACAAAACAGGACATGCACACTTTAACCAACCCATCATTTCAGTGACAGGGTCTGCCACACGACTGTGACTGATATGACGGGTTGGTTTGGACCCCCCCCAAAAAAGAAGCAATTAATCTCTCCTTGCACAAACTGGCTCTACAGAGGCAAGATGTCCACCTCATCTTCACCCTCCGATATATCACCGTGTACATCCCCCTCCTCACAGATTATCAATTCGTCCCCACTGGAATCCACCATCTCAGCTCCCTGTGTACTTTGTGGAGGCAATTGCTGCTGGTCAATGTCTCCGCGGAGGAATTGATTATAATTCATTTTAATGAACATCATCTTCTCCACATTTTCTGGATGTAACCTCGTACGCCGATTGCTGACAAGGTGAGCGGCGGCACTAAACACTCTTTCGGAGTACACACTTGTGGGAGGGCAACTTAGGTAGAATAAAGCCAGTTTGTGCAAGGGCCTCCAAATTGCCTCTTTTTCCTGCCAGTATAAGTACGGACTGTGTGACGTGCCTACTTGGATGCGGTCACTCATATAATCCTCCACCATTCTATCAATGTTGAGAGAATCATATGCAGTGACAGTAGACGACATGTCCGTAATCGTTGTCAGGTCCTTCAGTCCGGACCAGATGTCAGCATCAGCAGTCGCTCCAGACTGCCCTGCATCACCGCCAGCGGGTGGGCTCGGAATTCTGAGCCTTTTCCTCGCACCCCCAGTTGCGGGAGAATGTGAAGGAGGAGATGTTGACAGGTCGCGTTCCGCTTGACTTGACAATTTTGTCACCAGCAGGTCTTTCAACCCCAGCAGACCTGTGTCTGCCGGAAAGAGAGATCCAAGGTAGGCTTTAAATCTAGGATCGAGCACGGTGGCCAAAATGTAGTGCTCTGATTTCAACAGATTGACCACCCGTGAATCCTTGTTAAGCGAATTAAGGGCTGCATCCACAAGTCCCACATGCCTAGCGGAATCGCTCCCTTTTAGCTCCTTCTTCAATGCCTCCAGCTTCTTCTGCAAAAGCCTGATGAGGGGAATGACCTGACTCAGGCTGGCAGTGTCTGAACTGACTTCACGTGTGGCAAGTTCAAAGGGCATCAGAACCTTGCACAACGTTGAAATCATTCTCCACTGCACTTGAGACAGGTGCATTCCACCTACTATATCGTGCTCAATTGTATAGGCTTGAATGGCCTTTTGCTGCTCCTCCAACCTCTGAAGCATATAGAGGGTTGAATTCCACCTCGTTACCACTTCTTGCTTCAGATGATGGCAGGGCAGGTTCAGTAGTTTTTGGTGGTGCTCCAGTCTTCTGTACGTGGTGCCTGTACGCCGAAAGTGTCCCGCAATTTTTCTGGCCACCGACAGCATCTCTTGCACGCCCCTGTCGTTTTTTAAAAAATTCTGCACCACCAAATTCAAGGTATGTGCAAAACATGGGACGTGCTGGAATTTGCCCATATTTAATGCACACACAATATTGCTGGCGTTGTCCGATGCCACAAATCCACAGGAGAGTCCAATTGGGGTAAGCCATTCCGCGATGATCTTCCTCAGTTGCCGTAAGAGGTTTTCAGCTGTGTGCGTATTCTGGAAAGCGGTGATACAAAGCGTAGCCTGCCTAGGAAAGAGTTGGCGTTTGCGAGATGCTGCTACTGGTGCCGCCGCTGCTGTTCTTGCGGCGGGAGTCCATACATCTACCCAGTGGGCTGTCACAGTCATATAGTCCTGACCCTGCCCTGCTCCACTTGTCCACATGTCCGTGGTTAAGTGGACATTGGGTACAACTGCATTTTTTAGGACACTGGTGAGTCTTTTTCTGACGTCCGTGTACATTCTCGGTATCGCCTGCCTAGAGAAGTGGAACCTAGATGGTATTTGGTAACGGGGGCACACTGCCTCAATAAATTGTCTAGTTCCCTGTGAACTAACGGCGGATACCGGACGCACGTCTAACACCAACATAGTTGTCAAGGACTCAGTTATCCGCTTTGCAGTAGGATGACTGCTGTGATATTTCATCTTCCTCGCAAAGGACTGTTGAACAGTCAATTGCTTACTGGAAGTAGTACAAGTGGGCTTACGACTTCCCCTCTGGGATGACCATCGACTCCCAGCGGCAACAACAGCAGCGCCAGCAGCAGTAGGCGTTACACGCAAGGATGCATCGGAGGAATCCCAGGCAGGAGAGGACTCGTCAGAATTGCCAGTGACATGGCCTGCAGGACTATTGGCATTCCTGGGGAAGGAGGAAATTGACACTGAGGGAGTTGGTGGGGTGGTTTGCGTGAGCTTGGTTACAAGAGGAAGGGATTTACTGGTCAGTGGACTGCTTCCGCTGTCACCCAAAGTTTTTGAACTTGTCACTGACTTATTATGAATGCGCTGCAGGTGACGTATAAGGGAGGATGTTCCGAGGTGGTTAACGTCCTTACCCCTACTTATTACAGCTTGACAAAGGGAACACACGGCTTGACACCTGTTGTCCGCATTTCTGGTGAAATACCTCCACACCGAAGAGCTGATTTTTTTGGTATTTTCACCTGGCATGTCAACGGCCATATTCCTCCCACGGACAACAGGTGTCTACCCGGGTGCCTGACTTAAACAAACCACCTCACCATCAGAATCCTCCTGGTCAATTTCCTCCCCAGCGCCAGCAACACCCATATCCTCCTCATCCTGGTGTACTTCAACACTGACATCTTCAATCTGACTATCAGGAACTGGACTGCGGGTGCTCCTTCCAGCACTTGCAGGGGGCGTGCAAATGGTGGAAGGCGCATGCTCTTCACGTCCAGTGTTGGGAAGGTCAGGCATCGCAACCGACACAATTGGACTCTCCTTGTGGATTTGGGATTTCAAAGAACGCACAGTTCTTTGCGGTGCTTTTGCCAGCTTGAGTCTTTTCAGTTTTCTAGCGAGAGGCTGAGTGCTTCCATCCTCATGTGAAGCTGAACCACTAGCCATGAACATAGGCCAGGGCCTCAGCCGTTCCTTGCCACTCCGTGTGGTAAATGGCATATTGGCAAGTTTACGCTTCTCCTCCGACAATTTTATTTTAGGTTTTGGAGTCCTTTTTTTACTGATATTTGGTGTTTTGGTTTTGACATGCTCTGTACTATGCCATTGGGCATCGGCCTTGGCAGACGACGTTGCTGGCATTTCATCGTCTCGGCCATGACTAGTGGCAGCAGCTTCAGCACGAGGTGGAAGTGGATCTTGATCTTTCCCTAATTTTGGAACCTCAACATTTTTGTTCTCCATATTTTAATAGGCACAACTAAAAGGCACCTCAGGTAAACAATGGAGATGGATGGATTGGATACTAGTATACAATTATGGACGGGCTGCCGAGTGCCGACACAGAGGTAGCCACAGCCGTGAACTACCGCACTGTACTGTGTCTGCTGCTAATATATAGACTGGTTGATAAAGAGATAGTATACTCGTAACTAGTATGTATGTATAAAGAAAGAAAAAAAACCACGGTTAGGTGGTATATACAATTATGGACGGGCTGCCGAGTGCCGACACAGAGGTAGCCACAGCCGTGAACTACCGCACTGTACTGTGTCTGCTGCTAATATATAGACTGGTTGATAAAGAGATAGTATACTCGTAACTAGTATGTATGTATAAAGAAAGAAAAAAAAACCACGGTTAGGTGGTATATACAATTATGGACGGGCTGCCGAGTGCCGACACAGAGGTAGCCACAGCCGTGAACTACCGCACTGTACTGTGTCTGCTGCTAATATATAGACTGGTTGATAAAGAGATAGTATACTCGTAACTAGTATGTATGTATAAAGAAAGAAAAAAAAACCACGGTTAGGTGGTATATACAATTATGGACGGGCTGCCGAGTGCCGACACAGAGGTAGCCACAGCCGTGAACTACTGTACTGTGTCTGCTGCTAATATATAGACTGGTTGATAAAGAGATAGTATACTCGTAACTAGTATGTATGTATAAAGAAAGAAAAAAAAACCACGGTTAGGTGGTATATACAATTATGGACGGGCTGCCGAGTGCCGACACAGAGGTAGCCACAGCCGTGAACTACCGCACTGTACTGTGTCTGCTGCTAATATATAGACTGGTTGATAAAGAGATAGTATACTCGTAACTAGTATGTATGTATAAAGAAAGAAAAAAAACCACGGTTAGGTGGTATATACAATTATGGACGGGCTGCCGAGTGCCGACACAGAGGTAGCCACAGCCGTGAACTACCGCACTGTACTGTGTCTGCTGCTAATATATAGACTGGTTGATAAAGAGATAGTATACTCGTAACTAGTATGTATGTATAAAGAAAGAAAAAAAAACACGGTTAGGTGGTATATACAATTATGGACGGGCTGCCGAGTGCCGACACAGAGGTAGCCACAGCCGTGAACTACTGTACTGTGTCTGCTGCTAATATATAGACTGGTTGATAAAGAGATAGTATACTCGTAACTAGTATGTATGTATAAAGAAAGAAAAAAAACCACGGTTAGGTGGTATATACAATTATGGACGGGCTGCCGAGTGCCGACACAGAGGTAGCCACAGCCGTGAACTACCGCACTGTACTGTGTCTGCTGCTAATATATAGACTGGTTGATAAAGAGATAGTATACTCGTAACTAGTATGTATGTATAAAGAAAGAAAAAAAAACCACGGTTAGGTGGTATATACAATTATGGACGGGCTGCCGAGTGCCGACACAGAGGTAGCCACAGCCGTGAACTACTGTACTGTGTCTGCTGCTAATATATAGACTGGTTGATAAAGAGATAGTATACTCGTAACTAGTATGTATGTATAAAGAAAGAAAAAAAAACCACGGTTAGGTGGTATATACAATTATGGACGGGCTGCCGAGTGCCGACACAGAGGTAGCCACAGCCGTGAACTACCGCACTGTACTGTGTCTGCTGCTAATATATAGACTGGTTGATAAAGAGATAGTATACTCGTAACTAGTATGTATGTATAAAGAAAGAAAAAAAAACACGGTTAGGTGGTATATACAATTATGGACGGGCTGCCGAGTGCCGACACAGAGGTAGCCACAGCCGTGAACTACCGCACTGTACTGTGTCTGCTGCTAATATATAGACTGGTTGATAAAGAGATAGTATACTCGTAACTAGTATGTATGTATAAAGAAAGAAAAAAAAACCACGGTTAGGTGGTATATACAATTATGGACGGGCTGCCGAGTGCCGACACAGAGGTAGCCACAGCCGTGAACTACTGTACTGTGTCTGCTGCTAATATATAGACTGGTTGATAAAGAGATAGTATACTCGTAACTAGTATGTATGTATAAAGAAAGAAAAAAAAACCACGGTTAGGTGGTATATACAATTATGGACGGGCTGCCGAGTGCCGACACAGAGGTAGCCACAGCCGTGAACTACCGCACTGTACTGTGTCTGCTGCTAATATATAGACTGGTTGATAAAGAGATAGTATACTCGTAACTAGTATGTATGTATAAAGAAAGAAAAAAAAACCACGGTTAGGTGGTATATACAATTATGGACGGGCTGCCGAGTGCCGACACAGAGGTAGCCACAGCCGTGAACTACCGCACTGTACTGTGTCTGCTGCTAATATATAGACTGGTTGATAAAGAGATAGTATACTCGTAACTAGTATGTATGTATAAAGAAAGAAAAAAAAACCACGGTTAGGTCACTGGTATATACAATTATGGACGGGCTGCCGAGTGCCGACACAGAGGTAGCCACAGCCGTGAACTACCGCACTGTACTGTGTCTGCTGCTAATATATAGACTGGTTGATAAAGAGATAGTATACTCGTAACTAGTATGTATGTATAAAGAAAGAAAAAAAAACCACGGTTAGGTCACTGGTATATACAATTATGGACGGGCTGCCGAGTGCCGACACAGAGGTAGCCACAGCCGTGAACTACCGCACTGTACTGTGTCTGCTGCTAATATAGACTGGTTGATAAAGAGATAGTATACTACTAATATTATATACTGGTGGTCAGGTCACTGGTCACTAGTCACACTGGCAGTGGCACTCCTGCAGCAAAAGTGTGCACTGTTTAATTTTAATATAATATTATGTACTCCTGGCTCCTGCTATAACCTATAACTGGCACTGCAGTAGTGCTCCCCAGTCTCCCCCACAATTATAAGCTGTGTGAGCTGAGCAGTCAGACAGATATATAATATATATATAGATGATGCAGCACACTGGCCTGAGCCTGAGCAGTGCACACAGATATGGTATGTGACTGACTGAGTCACTGTGTGTATCGCTTTTTTCAGGCAGAGAACGGATATATTAAATAAACTGCACTGTGTGTCTGGTGGTCACTCACTATATAATATATTATGTACTCCTGGCTCCTGCTATAACCTATAACTGGCACTGCAGTAGTGCTCCCCAGTCTCCCCCACAATTATAAGCTGTGTGAGCTGAGCAGTCAGACAGATATATATAATATTATATATAGATAATAGATGATGCAGCACACTGGCCTGAGCCTGAGCAGTGCACACAGATATGGTATGTGACTGAGTCACTGTGTGCTGTGTATCGCTTTTTTCAGGCAGAGAACGGATTATATTATGTACTCCTGGCTCCTGCTATAACCTATAACTGGCACTGCAGTAGTGCTCCCCAGTCTCCCCCACAATTATAAGCTGTGTGAGCTGAGCAGTCAGACAGATATATATAATATTATATATAGATAATAGATGATGCAGCACACTGGCCTGAGCCTGAGCAGTGCACACAGTTATGGTATGTGACTGAGTCACTGTGTGCTGTGTATCGCTTTTTTCAGGCAGAGAACGGATTATAAATAAAAGTGGTGGTCACTGGTCACTATCAGCAAAACGCTGCACTGTACACTACTGAGTACTCCTAATGCTCCCCAAAATTAGTAAATCAAGTGTCTCTCTAATCTATTCTAATTCTAAACGGAGAGGACGCCAGCCACGTCCTCTCCCTATCAATCTCAATGCACGTGTGAAAATGGCGGCGACGCGCGGCTCCTTATATAGAATCCGAGTCTCGCGATAGAATCCGAGCCTCGCGAGAATCCGACAGCGTCATGATGACGTTCGGGCGCGCTCGGGTTAACCGAGCAAGGCGGGAAGATCCGAGTCGCTCGGACCCGTGAAAAAAAACATGAAGTTCTGGCGGGTTCGGATTCAGAGAAACCGAACCCGCTCATCTCTAGTATAAATGATTGTCGCTTTAAATAAAAAGCAGAAAACTCTCATAAAATTTCTCACTTTCTGATTCTCACACCATATTACATGCCCTCCTATGTGTTGTGGTCACAGCAAAAAAAATAAAAAAGCCCAGAAAGCGCTTGCACGTGGCCAATTAAATAAGAACTCACTGTTTTCCTTTGAATAGTGTTGCCGTTTTAAATTTCCTGCTTAACCACACTGAGAAGATGCTTGTTTTGAAAGCCGACGCTGATTAAATGTAGCCTTGGCCCATGAACCCAATAACATGAAACGTTTGACCACAGGCATTAAAAGTACCAACATGCAACACAAGCCGCACTCTTGCCCAGGAACAAATCTTCCCATCTGATATGATGTGACAGACAACGTGGTGTTGTTACATATTGCGTTGTGGATCATGCAGTGTGTACGGCAATGTGATATATCATCAAATCGCATCACCCCGTCGCTGGGCTGGCAGAACACTTGATTTAAAGTCCAATTATTTTTCCTGCTTGCAGACACATGAATCCATGCAATAGCCCTACAGAAACTGGCATTAGCATAAGAGGGTAAATCTGTCTTCCGCACCTATCCGCAAACACCGCCACTTTGCGTCTGACTACGAATCACCCATACTGTATGTTATCCACAATAAAGAGTTACACAGGAACTTGTTTTGATCCAGAGTAATGAAACAATTCAGCTCCTTTTTGATGGGCTCGATAATCATGAAAACAAAGAACAGGTATAAAAAGTGTTTGACTTCACATTATAGGTGCCAGAATGGATATGATGTGCCGACAGTCACAACTGTCATCATATTGTCAGCCACATAATGTTGAGCGCAACATGCCGACTTGGTTATGTTAGGTAAAGAATAGTAACAGTGTTGCACTATAACTTGAAACCAGATGGTAAAGCATCATGTGCGGGATGTAATAAAGTCCCAGATTGCCGAAGGTGCGGGATGTCAGCCGATCTTGGACATTTTTTTAAAGGGCCAATAACTTACAAGGCAATGTTTTACCTTGTAAGTGACTGGCCCTTTAAAAAAAAGTTGGAGATTGGCCGGTATCCCGCACCTTCGGCAACCTGGGTTAAACATTATATTATAATATTTAATATTTAATATTAAATCATAGAATAGAAAACACACAGGGATGACTGTTGAATTACTCAAAAGGATACTCAAAAAATGCATCATCTAATTGATAATGTCGATATTATCTTAAACCATAAAGCTATACCTCTTAATACACTTTTACCATGGAGCCGCTGCGGCCGCTAGACTTAATACACACGCTACGTACCTTGTACGGACTTAGCGTACAAACGCCGCGCTGAGGGTACAAAGTACACACAGCGCGCACACACTCTTGATATATTTTAAACCTTATTAGAAATGCGATGCAATGATATTATTACACTCTAAACCTTATGCAGCAAAGCACTGCAGTGATGTTACACTTTAAACCTTATGCAGCGCTGACGTACACACCTTATCAATATACTCTTAAACCTTATACAGTTAGGTAATGTAATATGCTTTAAACCCTAGCAGGGAAAAGAGGACACAACACCGATTTGTAGTTTAAACACTGGGCTCCGACACCTCAGCGTATATATCTGGAAGGGGATAACAATACAACTTATACACTACAAAATACAACAGAGTAAATGGCTACAGTCAATGTACATACGTGAGAATATTCGCTTGCGCAACCTGGTCCAGTCCTCCGCTCATCAGGTAGATAGCGTTAAGAGTCTTCTGACCGGCCAGGCAGCAACAGGCTTTTTATACACTACTTCCATAAACAATACAATGGATACTGTAATCCCTTTGTCCATTGGACACAGAGATGCATCTTTACATTACAGGAGAGGTCATAGGTTGATTTGAAAAGGTGGGCGATGTCTTTCCCAACTGCTCTTGTGGGTGGTCTCCTCTGGATTCCCGCCGCATACATAATATGCAGTAAATACAGTTTATATCTATATTCTACTTCTGCACATAACTATACGCAGGAACATGCGATCTTCCTCTAACCAACACCAGAATGTTACCCTTAAAATACCCTACAGCTGGATACTAGACATCACCTTATAACCTTAGTCTGTCCCTTCCTATCATGCAAAGGCGAATCCCTTAGTCCTGGAATCATTTAAACTGTCGATACTTGCTGAAGTGGTGCAGGGGAGCTATGTGTAAAATGTGCACTATTTGGGTTAAATATGTAATGTTCTGATAACCCTCTATGCGCTCACAAACTCCGCTGTAAATACTCACACTGCGCGCAGGACCGCGGGAGCGATCATACGCAAATTGCGGATATGTGCACGCACAGCGGAACAAGTGCACGCGCAGCGGGCATGTGTGGTTAGTACGTGCTGTGTGTACTACAATATTTTTCGACTTTGACATAATACACCAACTTCACCAATTGCAAAGTATACAAAAAACATGCTTAGTAAACAGGACTTAAATGGATTTGTGACAGTGAGATGGGAATTAAATATTTTTATACCAGGCTTGAAGAGAGAAGACCTTAGGCTACCTGAACCAGAAAAATTCTGAGAAGGGAGATAAGGCAGACAAGCCATTGGCCCATAAACATAGGAGTATACTTTCTATTAAGATAATAGAGGAGCTATTATACATAAGCCAGCAAAAGTAACATTGCTATAAAAGTTTTAAAAAATGAAGGAAAAAAAATGACACAATTCTCCTAATACCTCAAACCCCATCTTAACATTAAATAAAATAATTCAATAGATTCCAGTTGGGAGTGGCTCAGGCCTATGCTAGTTCGGTCCATGGTAGAGCATTTGGGTAGGCAGAGATCTTCTGAAAAAGTAGATGATGCAATACAAGAGCAGGAAAAAGCTCAGGCACAGGTGGAATCACAGTTCCCAATTACAGCATAAAACTGTTAAATTATTATTATCCTTTATTTATATGGCGCCACAAGGGATCTGCAGCGCCCATTACACAGTACATAATAAAATGAGCAAACAAGAAAACAGCTCAAAAATGCATCCTGCTTCCCCATTTCTATAATTTATTTAACATAATGAAAGGTAAGCCGCTGTTGCCTCAAGCTCTACAGCCGTGTTTTCCTACGTCGGTGCTCAAGGCACACTAACAGTCCGAGCAATAGTATTATTTATGTTTGAGCACAGACAGTTAAATCAAAATAACTGAGGTACTTATTAAGTCACCTGTTCTCAAGGTATGCCTTTCCTTCAAACCTCGACTGTTAATGTGCCTTTAAGACCATGGTTGAGAAACACTGCTCTAAAGGCTAGAATTACAAGGATTGGTAAGAATCCAGATTTATGTACCATTTATAGTAGATTAATAATAATAAAGGTCAATAACAAATCAGTATTTATATTTTATCCTTCATATAAGGGCTGGGCGGACATGGGAACCTAAAAAAAATCATCACTTGCCACTCACACAATGCAAATCATGGAATTATTTATTTTACAGAGCCAGGATTGGCAGCCAAACTAGGTTTATTTTTACCACTGTCCCACTAAGTGAAGCTAAGCAGTTCTAAAATGATTTCTAAATAATGCAAAGCACATAAGCAAATGTCAACATCCATAACTTTATAGGTTAAAGAGCTTATAAGAACTGGTTCTATTTTAAATGAAGTTGGCTGTGGACAGAAATTAACCCTGCACTTTATTATGCAACCTTATCTATTTGTGAAAAACCAATGACATTGTGAGACAACTGCCTCAAATCCTGATTTATATTCATTATGTATTAGTCATACTTAATTCTTGGGAGGCTCTCCTGGAATCTCAGGAGAGAGCCAGCCTCCTGCATGCAGCCCACTTCCTAAGTTAAATGGGCACCTAGGGTTTGAAAATATATTGAATCACATCTCTGTGGCCTCAACCCCCACTGTCCAATGCTGCAGCTTTGAACAGCAGAGGGCAGGGGTTACACCCCTCTCCCCAAGCCATAGTCTCCCAGAGTTGTTGTAAAAATGGCAATAAAATTAAATGAAAGCCAGGTGTATTTTGCATTAATCTTGTCATTTTAAATCATGTGGCTAGAACAGAAAACTATTTTAATCAATATCGCTCATTTTCCCCCTTCTGAGCGATAGTGACTAAAATATTGCACAGTGTGTATGCTGCAAACAGCGGCTGATACGCCTTCCCTGGGATAGTTAACGACCCCCTTCTGTCAGCCGTACATGCAGGTCAATTTTGGCTATGTCGGCCAACACTGCATGTACGGGCTGGCCGCGGCGTGACATCACTGAGCGGTATCGCTCAGTATGTATATACGTCAGGTGGCCCGGGAACACACTGTAAGATATCGCTCATGGAGCGTATCGCACAGTGTGTACCCACCTTTAGTAAATATAGCCCCAATTCTAATTCTTTAGTGTTCTCTCTAGGATACTTCTTTATGCTTAGATGATTTGTAGAAACGTTAAACATTATATATATGGTCCATATTTCCCAAACTCTGTGCTTAAAACACTCTAAAAGTCCTGTTTTAAAATGACATCCATACTTAATCACAGGTGATGTAAGGAACGTCCAATATTAGATTGAAATGGACATGATTCAAATTTGTATTATTCTGATTGATGTACCAATGTATTATACCAGTTAAATGTCTTTGCATGTCAAACGGTAGAAAGTTAATTGATCTGCTGTTATTTCATTATAGCCACAGAACTCCAGACAAGATGCTAATCGGCTCTAAGATCCAGAGTATGGGACAGGAATATGTGAATAAATACCGCAGGGGTCCACCCTGCGACCTACTAGACACACACTGGAAATCCAGGTGTGATACTTTCGCCTTTCTTAATGTAAGAACGATTCAGGATATTTAAACTAGAGATGAGCGCCTGAAATTTTTCGGGTTTTGTGTTTTGGTTTTGGGTTCGGTTCCGCGGCCGTGTTTTGGGTTCGAACGCGTTTTGGCAAAACCTCACCGAATTTTTTTTGTCGGATTCGGGTGTGTTTTGGATTCGGGTGTTTTTTTCAAAAAACACTAAAAAACAGCTTAAATCATAGAATTTGGGGGTCATTTTGATCCCAAAGTATTATTAACCTCAAAAACCATAATTTACACTCATTTTCAGTCTATTCTGAATACCTCACACCTCACAATATTATTTTTAGTCCTAAAATTTGCACCGAGGTCGCTGTGTGAGTAAGATAAGCGACCCTAGTGGCCGACACAAACACCGGGCCCATCTAGGAGTGGCACTGCAGTGTCACGCAGGATGTCCCTTCCAAAAAACCCTCCCCAAACAGCACATGACGCAAAGAAAAAAAGAGGCGCAATGAGGTAGCTGTGTGAGTAAGATTAGCGACCCTAGTGGCCGACACAAACACCGGGCCCATCTAGGAGTGGCACTGCAGTGTCACGCAGGATGGCCCTTCCAAAAAACCCTCCCCAAACAGCACATGACGCAAAGAAAAAAAGAGGCGCAATGAGGTAGCTGTGTGAGTAAGATTAGCGACCCTAGTGGCCGACACAAACACCGGGCCCATCTAGGAGTGGCACTGCAGTGTCACGCAGGATGTCCCTTCCAAAAAACCCTCCCCAAACAGCACATGACGCAAAGAAAAAAAAAGGCGCAATGAGGTAGCCGACTGTGTGAGTAAGATTAGCGACCCTAGTGGCCGACACAAACACCGGGCCCATTTAGGAGTGGCACTGCAGTGTCACGCAGGATGTCCCTTCCAAAAAACCCTCTCCAATCAGCACATGATGCAAAGAAAAAGGTTAGGTGGTATACAATTATGGACGGACTGCCTGCCGAGTGCAGACACAGAGGTAGCCACAGCCGTGAACTACCGTACTGTACTGTGTCTGCTGCTAATATAGACTGGTTGATAAAGAGATGTCTATGTAACTATGTATGTATAAAGAAGAAAGAAAAAAAAACCACGGTTAGGTGGTATACAATTATGGACGGACTGCCTGCCGAGTGCAGACACAGAGGTAGCCACAGCCGTGAACTACCGTACTGTACTGTGTCTGCTGCTAATATAGACTGGTTGATAAAGAGATGTCTATGTAACTATGTATGTATAAAGAAGAAAGAAAAAAAAAACCACGGTTAGGTGGTATACAATTATGGACGGACTGCCTGCCGAGTGCAGACACAGAGGTAGCCACAGCCGTGAACTACCGTACTGTACTGTGTCTGCTGCTAATATAGACTGGTTGATAAAGAGATGTCTATGTAACTATGTATGTATAAAGAAGAAAGAAAAAAAAACCACGGTTAGGTGGTATACAATTATGGACGGACTGCCTGCCGAGTGCAGACACAGAGGTAGCCACAGCCGTGAACTACCGTACTGTACTGTGTCTGCTGCTAATATAGACTGGTTGATAAAGAGATGTCGTAGTAGTATGTATGTATAAAGAAGAAAAAAAAACCACGGTTAGGTGGTATACAATTATGGACGAGTGCAGACACAGAGGTAGCCACAGCCGTGAACTACCGTACTGTGTCTGCTGCGACTGGATGATAAATGATATAAAAAATATATATATATCACTACTGCAGCCGGACAGGTATATATTATATATTATATAATGACGGACCTGCTGGACACTGTCTGTTAGCAGAATGAGTTTTATTTTTATAGAATAAAAAAAACAACAACACACAAGTGAAGTCACACGACGAGTGTTTAACTTTTTCAGGCAATCACAATATAAGTATACTACTAACTATACTGGTGGTCAGTGTGGTCAGGTCACTGGTCAGTCACACTGGCAGTGGCACTCCTGCAGCAAAAGTGTGCACTGTTTAATTTTAATATAATATTATGTACTCCTGGCTCCTGCTATAACCTATAACTGACTGGCACTGCAGTGCTCCCCAGTCTCCCCCACAATTATAAGCTGTGTGAGCTGAGCAGTCAGACAGATATATAATATATATAGATGATGCAGCACACTGGGCTGAGCCTGAGCAGTGCACACAGATATGGTATGTGACTGAGTCACTGTGTGTATCGCTTTTTTCAGGCAGAGAACGGATATATTAAATAAACTGCACTGTCTGGTGGTCACTCACTAGTAAACTCTCTGCACTCTCTACACTTCTACAGTACTCCTCCTAGTCCTAAGCTCCAGTAAATCTCTCTCTCTTATAATCTAAATGGAGAGGACGCCAGCCACGTCCTCTCCCTATCAATCTCAATGCACGTGTGAAAATGGCGGCGACGCGCGGCTCCTTATATAGAATCCGAGTCTCGCGAGAATCCGACAGCGTCATGACGTTCGGGCGCGCTCGGGTTAACCGAGCAAGGCGGGAAGATCCGAGTCGCTCGGACCCGTGAAAAAAAACATGAAGTTCGGGCGGGTTCGGATTCAGAGAAACCGAACCCGCTCATCTCTAATTTAAACAGGCCTCATACTACAGTTGTAAACCTTAGCCCAGAGCTTCAAACAATTAAAAGATAAAGCTATCCGCCCCTGCTAAGAAACCCCACAGTGCAATCTGAGACTTTTTACACTTTGGTTGGATTAAAGTACTCCCAAGAGGGTGGGGGCTGGGTGGAGCTGCAGCATATGTTTAAATATGAGAAACTCTAGCTGCAAAACGTTCATTGGGGGTCATTCAGAGTTGATCGCTCGCTAGCTGCTTTGAGCAGCAATGCAAACACTAGGCCGCTGCCCTCTGGGAGTGTATCTTTGCTTAGCAGAATTGCTCAAAAATCTTTTCCTGCAGTTTCTGAGTAGCTCCAGACCTACTCCTAGATTGCGATCACTGCAGACTGTTTAGTACCTGCTTTGACGTCACAAACACTCTCTGCGTTTCTCCAGCCACTCCTGCGTTTTTTAGCACACTCCCGGAAAATGGTCAGTTTCCACCCAGAAACACCCACTTCCTGTCAATCACTCACCGATCAGCAGAGCGACTGAAAAACTTTGCTCGCCCGTGTAAAATTGCTTAGTCTTGTGTGAAATTACTTGGCACGTGTGCCCTGCGGCCCATACGCATGCGCAGAATAGCCGATTTTTATCCTGATCGCTATGCTGCGAAAAACGTCAGCAAGCGATCAACTCGGAATGACCCCCATTATCGTGAATGGGTCTAGATGATCATAATGAAACATACCTACCAGAAGAGACTTCACCTCAATCAGCGTTCAGCCCTGCCTAGGTGATAAGAATTTTGTACCTTTTTTCCCCTATTTTAATTTCTTGAGATTGTGATTACGTGTGTGACTATTTAAACTATTATATTCTTGTAACTTTCTTTTTTTCTGTAACAATAAACTTTGAAGTTTTGACTTGGATTAAATATCGAATCCTAGTTCTTGCTGTCTGTATTTTTACACCCAAACCTTAAGAAGCTGATGTTACCTTATTTTTACGTATTAATAAATTTGTGTACAAGGGGAGAGCAGAAGCTTGCACAAGGCGTGGTCCCTCAAAAGTAATTTAGCCGGACTGGCACAGCGACTGGTACTTCTGCTGGAGGCAGTTCGTGTCGATTTACCACACGCGCTAAAGTAATCTGTAAAGTGTCACGGGCAGCGTTCTCAGATTGGAATATCTGAAGAATCACTGCGCCAGAATCGTGACAGGTGACTTCATTAGTACCTTAATAATTATGATTTAACCATATGTGCTAAAGCATGGTTATACTTAAAACCTGGACTATTAGGGTGCCTTGAAGATCGACCTTTTAGTCGACCATAGGCAAAAATCCGGCACTCCAGCTGCTGTGGAACTACACATCCCATTACTGTTAGGGCATGCTGGGATGTATAGTTTCATAGCAGCTTTGGTGCCAAACATTGCTCTGATACACCCATATGTATCAGAGCAAAAATGGATTATAGCAGAACTCACAGATTACAATCCTGCATGTAAACTTTTTCCATACACAGCTGTATTTAGGCGTTTTATTTCACGGAAAGTGAAAAAAAAACACCAGTGCTTCCATGATAAAAAGAACACTTCTTCACATAGTGCACTCTCCTTTAAAACATGTAAAACAAATAGGGAATTATGCTGCTGACACAATGGCATTTGGGGTAATATAGCAGCTGATGGCCTGAAAAATAATAGCAATATCAATTTAGAATCTGGAAAGTGGAACATTCTTGGGCATGTTAGTACTGTAAATGGGGTGTAGTATGGTATGCCGGCGGCCGGGCTCCCGGCATACCGGCGCCGGGAGCCCGACCGCCAGCATACTGACAGCATGGCGAGCACAAATGAGCCCCTTGCGGGCACGGATATTTTATTCTCCCTCCAGGGAATAGTGTACCCACACGAGGGAGAAAAAGTGTCGGTATGTCGGGAGTCCAGCGCCGGTATACTGTGCGCCGGGATCCCGACAGTCGGCATACTGAAGACCACCCCTGTAAATGCAGTCCAAGGACGATCATTGTCAGTCAGTGTTAGTGGTAATTATCTGTATTAACAGGCCCCAGTTATGTTGGAAGTGAGCTACATGTAAGGCCATATTGGGCAAAGATTATGTTGCAAGCACCAATGTATATTTTATGTATGCAGTACAAGGTCAACACATTTGTGTTTACTTTTCAATAATAAACTAAATACTTAATGCAAAAAAATTTGCCTAAATAACTAAGCCTGCCCCAGCCTCTGGCATACATAGGTGTGCGATAGATAATTAAGCCCCAGCTGTGTTGGTATATATTTGCCTTTATGTAACGGAAGTCCAGATTTGCTCACAACAATACTCCCATTACTGACCCCGATTCAGCAGTAAGGCTGAACAGCATATCAAATATGGAGTTCCACTGCTAAAATAGCATTGCTCTAACCCAGTGGAATAAATTAAAGTGTTATTTTTGTTTCTAGCTGTTAACGCAAACATAGGTGTCCTTGAAATTGTGACGATACAGAACACTAATTCACACCAGTAATTCTCAGGGTTCACCTCCAGACACTCATGAGACAGACCTTGAGGGAGGTGAATCAGAGAAATATATAGTCAAGGGCTGTCAGGTTACATATTCCGATACGACATTAACATGTGACACTTCTAAAAAAAATAAAAAAAAAATACCGTTACCTGGAAGAATTAACTGCTTAAAATATACTAAATTGAATTGTAGCAAGCACACAGGAACACCCGCCCCCCCTACATAGATCACAAATCATATTCTGAAGTACTGTACAGGGAATAGGCGATGATTCACAACAATCCATACCCCAGTGGGGCAGACAGTCTAAATTCCCTACAATACACACAAGCTATGGGACCATTTTGCTAGAAGTGAAAGCTCATGATTGCAGGGGACATTGATAATGAAAGTGTATGCATCAGCAGCTCAGTGCTTACTACTGTAAGTTCGGGATCCAGTCTGAAGATCGACAGTGTCTAGGTCGACAATGTTTAGGTCGACAGTCACTAGGTCGACATGGATAGAAGGTCGACAGGGTTTCTAGGTCGACAGGTCTAAAGGTCGACATGAGTTTTTCACATTTTTTTGGGGGGGGGATTTTTTTCATACTTAACGATCCACGTGGACTACGATTGGAATGGTAAAGTGTGCCGAGCGAAGCGAAGGCACCATGCCCGAAGAATGGCGAGCGAAGCGAGCCATGCGAGGGGACGCGGTGCACTAATTTGGGATCCCGGTCACTCTACGACCAAAACGACACCAAAAAAAAAAAAAAAATCCTCATGTCGACCTTTAGACCTAGCACATGTCGACCTAGAAACCCTGTCGACCTTCCATCCATGTCGACCTAGTGACTGTCGATCTATAGTGGTCGACCTAAACATTGTCGACCTAGATACTGTCGATAAAACGAACCACACCCGTAAGTTCATGTGTACCAGTATCAAATCCTCTGCTGAAAGCAACATGAGAGCTAGACATTGTAACAGTACTTTACTCAAACAGGACACAAACATTTTTGTCATTTTTATTTTTAGTACTTTAAGAACTTGTACAAAGTAATTCATATTTTTGTATTTCAATCAAAAAGTTTCACTGTGTTGACAGTCAATTATGTCTGGATTCAGAAAATCACTGCACAAAAATTAAAAGTTATGAAAAACATTTTATACATTTTAACATAGAATTTTCTTTTTTATCCTCAAGGTAATTCATCTTGGCACTGTTTCTAAAGCATCTTGCCGTATCCCTAAAAGCATGCAGGGGGAGGGTAAAGAGAAAGTAGGGACAGCAGAGGACATTAACACTTTAATCCAACCTCTTACGCAAAAGTCTTAGAAATTCAAACTGCTTATTAACAAGTTAGAAAAGACGGGGAAGTGGGATCAACCAGGTACTACTGAAAGCTAAGCAGGAAGGATCCGATTCATGGAAACAAAGAAGGATTTATTTTTTTTATTTTACTTTTTTTTTTTTTAAACTATAACTAGATTATAGACACAACAGGTGAAGAATTTACAGCTGCAGAAGACTTTACAATATATTTTTACTCTTATAAAGCAAAGAAATAGTCTTTATTCAAATGCGAAAAATAAGTCTATAAATAATTAAGTTTATCAATACTTTTTGTTCAGGGGTTTAATTCAGGTGTGGCTTCTCCCTCGTGAAGCATGTACACACATCTTCAGATCTTCAACATTAGGTACTTCCTCCTGGCAAACTGACAATGCCAGGGTGCAAATTACATCAAGGGGGCGAGGCTTTATAAGTCTATAGTGCTAACAGGTATCAAGTACAGGTACTTAATCACACTGCGCATTCCTTAATGGGAATGGCAACTGTATTATTGAGTAAACCCAAGACTTGGCAGAAAGCGGGGATATAGACAATGGTCTTAGGAGCCAGGTATGAGCAATTATGTTTTAATTAGGCACATACATAGGGAGACGAGTCCTTCATTTGTCCATTCATCTTTGAGGAAGCACCAAGTTCTCAGTTTAAGGAATGTTAGTGAGAGTGGTGATGCACAGCTAGTACAGCGACAGGTGTCAGATATTTCTCAGATAATAGACGACTCCTAAAATTCAAAATGGATTCCTTAAACATCTGTGGCACTGCTGGGAAAGTAATCTTATCTGCCTGAACTGGTAAAAGGTTTAGGATAATTGTAGTGGAGGAATAGAATCCCACTCTCTCCAACTCATGTGTACTCAGTATGCCAAAAGTTAGACTGAACTTTAGGTAAAGCAGTGATGCACAAATTCTGACACAAACCGCTTACATTTTCAGGGTAGGGACTTGTGCAGTCATGACGGATGATGTGAACATTTTAGAAGTTTGTGCATCACAGCAATAAAAAGGAAATGAAGCTATGAAACCCTTTCATGTAATCAGCAAACACTGGGATGAAGAGGAAAATATACAAAAAATAAAAAATAAATTCCCCAAGAGTTTAATCATACCATGGAACACAAAAGCCAATTAAAAGGGAGAGAAAAAAAGGGAAATTGGAAACAAATATCAACTCCTGGATGTGGTCTGCTTTACTTTCGCTCTTTTTTCTTATCCTAAAAAGATAAAATTAAAAAAAATGAATAAACAAACACACAAATCATCATACACAGGGTGCTTTATTTTGTCTAACAAAGAAACACGCTCTAAATACAAAAAATAGATTGTTAATGCGTTCCAAAATACTGGATTTAAGAGCATACCATATTTGACTTAAAAGGGGGAGGGGGTTATAGTATCATAATTTGTTATATACAATCTATAGCAGATTGTAGCCAACATTACCTATATCTAATGGATGTCGTTTAAAGTGCAATGGCACCGATTTAAGGAATATGATGTGGAGGTTGAAGCTGAATGTGGATAGAAGACAGTACATGATCCCCTTCTCACTGAAAGAGTATCTTGAAAGTTTTATTTACAAAAGTACACTAATAATGCCTAGGAGGCATTTTATATCAACCATTCGTCATAATGAAGGTTGCGTTTATTATTATGCCTAATCTAGAGACCTAGTCAGCACATAAGACAGAAGTTTATGACCTCAGCATGGCCATCACTGAAATTCCAATATTGTTACTATTAAAAATCTCACAAAAACAAAACCATCCTCCCCATTTGCAAGGAAGAAAAGGAGTCAAAATGGTTTCACAAGGTTTAGGGTACAGAACACTACTGCCATCCATTTTAATTGTTGCTTATGCAGACACACACACAAACACATTATATATAAATATACATACACAGGGTGTTAAAAAATAAGAATTTACTTACCGATAATTCTATTTCTCGGAGTCCGTAGTGGATGCTGGGGTTCCTGAAAGGACCATGGGGAATAGCGGCTCCGCAGGAGACAGGGCACAAAAAAGTAAAGCTTTTACCAGATCAGGTGGTGTGCACTGGCTCCTCCCCCTATGACCCTCCTCCAGACTCCAGTTAGGTACTGTGCCCGGACGAGCGTACACAATAAGGGAGGCAATTTGAATCCCGGGTAAGACTCATACCAGCCACACCAATCACACCGTACAACTTGTGATCTAAACCCAGTTAACAGTATGATAACAGAAAGAGCCTCTTAAAGATGGCTCCTTAACAATATAACCCGAATTTGTTAACAATAACTATGTACAGTATTGCAGATAATCCGCACTTGGGATGGGCGCCCAGCATCCACTACGGACTCCGAGAAATAGAATTATCGGTAAGTAAATTCTTATTTTCTCTATCGTCCTAAGTGGATGCTGGGGTTCCTGAAAGGACCATGGGGATTATACCAAAGCTCCCAAACGGGCGGGAGAGTGCGGATGACTCTGCAGCACCGAATGAGAGAATTCCAAGTCCTCTTTTGCCAGGGTATCAAATTTGTAGAATTTTACAAACGTGTTTTCCCCCGACCACGTAGCTGCTCGGCAGAATTGTAATGCCGAGACCCCTCGGGCAGCCGCCCAAGATGAGCCCACCTTCCTTGTGGAATGGGCCTTAACAGATTTAGGCTGTGGCAGGCCTGCCACAGAATGAGCAAGTTGAATTGTGTTACAAATCCAACGAGCAATCGTCTGCTTAGAAGCAGGGGCACCCAACTTGTTGGGTGCATATAGTATCAACAGCGAGTCAGATTTTCTGACTTCAGCCGTCCTTGAAATGTATATTTTTAAGGCTCTGACAACGTCCAACAACTTGGAGTCCTCCAAGTCGCCAGTGGCCGCAGGCACCACAATAGGTTGGTTCAGGTGAAACGCTGATACCACCTTAGGGAGAAAATGCGGACGAGTCCTCAGTTCTGCCCTATCCGAATGGAAGATTAGATAAGGGCTTTTATAAGATAAAGCCGCCAATTCAGATACTCTCCTGGCGGAAGCCAGGGCCAGTAACATAGTCACTTTCCATGTGAGATATTTAAAATCCACCTTTTTCAATGGTTCAAACCAATGGGATTTGAGGAAATCTAAAACTACTTTTAGATCCCACGGTGCCACCGGAGGCACCACAGGAGGCTGTATATGCAGTACTCCTTTAACAAAAGTCTGTACCTCAGGAACTGAGGCCAATTCTTTTTGGAAGAATATTGACAGGGCCGAAATTTGAACCTTAATAGATCTCAATTTGAGACCCATAGACAATCCTGATTGTAGGAAATGTAGGAAACGACCCAGTTGAAATTCCTCCGTCGGAACACTCCGATCCTCGCACCACGCGACATATTTTCGCCAAATGCGGTGATAATGTTTCGCGGTGACTTCCTTCCTTGCCTTAATCAAGGTAGGAATGACTTCTTCTGGAATGCCTTTCCCTTTTAGGATCTGGCGTTCAACCGCCATGCCGTCAAACGCAGCCGCGGTAAGTCTTGAAAGAGACAGGGACCCTGTTGTAGCAGGTCCCTTCTCCGAAGTAGAGGGCACGGGTCGTCCGTGACCAACTCTTGAAGTTCCGGGTACCAAGTCCTTCTTGGCCAATCCGGAGCCACTAGTATTGTTCTTACTCCTCCTCACCGTATAATCTTCAATACCTTTGGTATGAGAGGCAGAGGAGGAAACACATATACTGATTTGTACACCCAAGGTGTTACCAGTGCGTCCACAGCTATTGCCTGTGGATCTCTTGACCTGGCGCAATACTTGTCCAGTTTCTTGTTGAGGCGAGACGCCATCATGTCTACCATTGGTCTTTCCCAACAGTTTATTAGCATGTGGAAGACTTCTGGATGAAGACCCCCCTCTCCCGGGTGAATATCGTGTCTGCTGAGGAAGTCTGCTTCCCAGTTGTCCACGCCCGGGAAGAACACTGCTGACAGTGCTATTACGTGATTCTCCGCCCAGCGAAGAATCTTGGCAGCTTCTGCCATTGCACTCCTGCTTCTTGTGCCGCCCTGTCTGTTTACATGGGCGACCGCCGTGATGTTGTCCGACTGAATCAACACCGGTTTTCCTTGCAGGAGTGGTTCCGCCTGGCTTAGAGCATTTTAGATTGCTCTTAGTACCAGAATGTTTATGTGAAGAGACTTTTCCAGGTTCGTCCATACCCCCTGGAAGTTTCTTCCTTGTGTGACTGCTCCCCAACCTCTCAGGCTGGCGTCCGTGGTCACCAGGATCAAATCCTGTATGCCGAATCTGCGGCCCTCCAATAGATGAGCCTTTTGCAACCACCACAGAAGATATACCCTTGTCCTTGGCGACAGGGTTATTCGCAGGTGCATCTGAGGATGCGACCCTGACCATTTGTCCAACAGATCCCTTTGGAAAATTCTTGCATGGAATCTGCCGAATGGAATTGCTTCGTAAAAAGCCACCATTTTTCCCAGGACTCTTGTGCATTGATGTACAGACACCTTTCCTGGTTTTAGGAGGTTCCTGACAGGTCGGATAACTCCTTGGCTTTTTCCTCGGGAAGAAAAACCTTTTTCTGAACCGTGTCCAGAGTCATCCCTAGGAACAGCAGACGTATCGTCGGAAAACAGCTGCGATTCTTGGAATATTTAGAATCCAGTCGTGCCGTCGAAGAACTACTTTAGATAGTGCTCTTCCGACCTCCAACTGTTCTCTGGAACTTGCCCTTTTTAGGTCGTGCAAGTAAGGGATAATTTAGATGCCTTTTTTCTTTGAAGAAACATCTATTTCGGCCATTACCTTGGTAAAAAGGCCCGGGGTGCCGTGGATAATTCAAACGGCATCGTCTGAAACTGATATTGACAGTTCTGTACCACGAACCAGAGGTACCCTTGATGAGAAGGACAAAATTTGGACATGGAGGTAATCCTTGATGTCCAGGGACACCATATAGTCCCCTTTTTTCCGGTTCGCTATCACTGCTCTGAGTGACTTTATCTCGATTTGAACCTTTTATGTAAGTGTTCAAAACATTTTAGATTTAGACTATGTGTCACCAAGCCGTCTGGCTTCAGTACCACAATATAGTGTGGAAAAATAATACCCTTTTCCTTGTCGTAGGAGGGGTACTTTGATTATCACCTGCTGGATATACAGCTTGTGAATTGTTTCCAATGCTGCCTCCCTGTCGGAGGGAGCCGTTGGTAAAGCAGACTTCAGGAACCTGCGAGGAGAAGATGTCTCGACTCTCCAATCTTTACCCCTGGGATAATACTCGTACGATCTAGGGGTCAACTTGCGAGTGATCCCACTGCGCCCTGAGACTCTTGAGACTACCCCCCCACCTTGAGTCCGCTTGCACGGCCCCAGCGTCATGCTGAGGACTTGGCAGACGCGGTGGAGGGCTTCTTTTCCTGGGAAAGGGCTGCCTGCTGCAGTCTACTTCCCTTACCTCTATGTCTGGGCAGATATGACTGGCCTTTTGCCTGCATGCCCTCATGGGAAAGGAAAGATTGAGGCTGAAAAGACGGTGTCTTTTTTAGCTGAGATGTAACTTGGGGTAAAAAAGGTTGGATTTCCCAGCTGTTGCTGTGGTCCCCAGGTCCGATGGACCGACCCCCAAATAACTCCTTCCCTTTATACAGCAATACTTCCATCTGCCGTATGGGATCTGTATCACCTGACCACTGTCGTGTCCCTGACATCTTCTGGGAGATATGGACAACGCACTTATCTTGATGCCAGAGAGCAAATATCCCTCTGTGCATCTCACATACATATATATAGAATGCATCCTATTAAATGCTCTACATGAATAAAATATTTTCAGTCAGGGAATCCGACCAAGCCAACCCAGCACTGCATCTCCAGGCTGATGGCGATCGCTGGTCGCAGTATAACCACCGTATGTGTGTATATACTTTTTAGGATATTTTTCCAGCTTCCTATCAGCTGGCTCCTTGAGGGCGGCCGTATCTGGAGACGGTAACGCCACTTGATAAGCGTGTGAGCGCCTTATCACCCTAAGGGGTGTTTCCCAACGTACTCTAATTTCTGGCAGGAAAGGGTATAACGCCAATATTTGCTATCGGGGTAACCCTACGCATCATCACACACTTCATTTTATTTTATCTGATTCAGGAAAAACTACAGGTAGTTTTTTCACTCCCACATAATACCCTTTCTTGTGGTACTTGTAGTATCAGAAACACGTAACACCTCCTTCATTGCCCTTAACGTGTGGCCCTAATGAGAAATACGTTTGTTTATTCACCGTCGACACTGTATTCAGTGTCCGTGTCTGTGTCTGTGTCGACCGACTGAGGTAAATGGGCGTTTTTAAAACCCCTGACGGTGTTTCTGAGACGCCTGGACCGGTCCTAATAGATTGTCGGCCGTCTCATGTCGTCAACCGACCTTGCAGCGTGTTGACATTCTCACGTAATTCTCTAAATAAGCCATCCATTCCGGTGTCGACTCCCTAGAGAGTGACATCACCATTACAGGCAATTTCTCCGCCTCCTCACCAACATCGTCCTCATACATGTCGACACACACGTACCGACACACAGCACACACACCGGGAATGCTCTGACAGAGGACAGGACCCACTAGCCCTTTGGGGAGACAGAGGGAGAGTCTGCCAGCACACACCAAAAACGCTATAATTATATAGGGACAACCTTATATAAGTGTTTCTCCCTTATAGCATCTTTTATATATATACAATATCGCCAAAATCAGTGCCCCCCCTCTCTGTTTTAACCCTGTTTCTGTAGTGCAGTGCAGGGGAGAGCCTGGGAGCCTTCTCTCCAGCTTTTCTGTGAGAGAAAATGGCGCTGTGTGCTGAGGAGATAGGCCCCGCCCCTTTTTCGGCGGGCTCGTCTCCCGCTATTTTTGAAGTTAGGCAGGGGTTAAATATCTCCATATAGCCTCTGTGGGCTATAT
The DNA here is from genome assembly GCF_028390025.1 of Pseudophryne corroboree. NCBI lineage: Eukaryota > Metazoa > Chordata > Amphibia > Anura > Myobatrachidae > Pseudophryne > Pseudophryne corroboree. Next base: position 263,560,593 of record NC_086445.1, read on the forward strand.
GTGAGGTATTTTTTGCCTCTAATAAGGTTTTTATTTGCCTCTCAGAGCGCCCCCCCCAGCGCTCTGCACCCTCAGTGACTGTTGTGTGAAGTGTGCTGAGAGGAAAATGGCGCACAGCTGCAGTGCTGTGCGCTACCTTTATGAAGACTCAGGAGTCTTCAGCCGCCGATTTTGGACCTCTTCTCTCTTCAGCGTCTGCAAGGGGGCCGGCGGCGCGGCTCCGGTGACCATCCAGGCTGTACCTGTGATCGTCCCTCTGGAGCTAGTGTCCAGTAGCCAAGCAGCAAATCCACTCTGCACGCAGGTGAGTTCACTACTTCTCCCCTAAGTCCCTCGTTGCAGTGATCCTGTTGCCAGCAGGACTCACTGTAAAGTAAAAAACCTAAGCTAAACTTTCTCTAAGCAGCTCTTTAGGAGAGCCACCTAGATTGCACCCTTCTCGTTCGGGCACAAAATCTAACTGGAGTCTGGAGGAGGGTCATAGGGGGAGGAGCCAGTGCACACCACCTGATCTGGTAAAAGCTTTACTTTTTTGTGCCCTGTCTCCTGCGGAGCCGCTATTCCCCATGGTCCTTTCAGGAACCCCAGCATCCACTTAGGACGATAGAGAAAGGTTGTTGTTTTTTTAACACCCCCCACACACATACACACTTAATAGAACAAAGGCATTCAAATACGTAAAAGTCATTTGAAAAGGTTTACACAAAAGCATTGTTGTATGTATATAAAATATACCTTCTCATTCATAGCCAAGATTATCATGAGCTTCCTAAAGATGGTGATGAAATCCAGAAACAGGTCTACACAATGCCTACAATAAGACACCAAAAAAAAAAGTTAAATCATTTTGAAAGGATAATCTAAACTACTTTAGGCACTATCACCTCTGCTAAAATGTATTTAGCAAAACTTTGGCCAAGAATAAGTCCCATAACTTACCACACATAATCCTTGTCCCCATTCTCAGCTTTTTCAATAATAAGCTGGGTGTCAAACAATACAAAGCCACACATGACCAGCAGGCCAAGGTACAGATTTGTCTGCAAGATAAATATAAGATTGTATTCAAAGTCAATGTCCAGACTGCATACTTTTCTAGTCATAGCGCACTGGATCTTGATTAAGAAAATGAAGACAGCAACATAACCTTTAATTGCATATAAGGAACAATTCACATAGACCCAAAAAAAAGTGCTACCTGTGAGATCAATAAGTGAGAAGATGTCCATCACTGAACGCAATGGTTTTTCCTTCTATACTGTACTCCCAATCATAACCGATGAATGCTTAGCCAGGCGCAGGATCTTGCTATTAAACCCCTTTCACATCTTCAATGCCGGGTCCCACCTGGGAATTGGAAATGGGTCCTTCCCGGGTGGGATCCGGCATTGGACCCTAAAAGCAAGCTTCTCGACCCGGCAATATGCCAGGTCGGGTTGGCATAGCGGCGGGAGGCGGAACCGGGGGGCAGTGCTGGTAAATAAGCTCATCTCCGCGCCGCCTCTCCCTATGTAGTGAACGGGTCACATCAACCCAGAAACCGGTTTACACTACCGACCCGGTATTCAACCCAGGAATAACCCTTCTTATAACCCGGGTTGAATTACGGAGTCAGGCGACCCAGGAATTCTCCATGGCCCCTTTCACATCGCACAGTGACCCGTGTCGACCTGGCAATATACTGGGTTATTTGTGCGATGTGAAAGGGGTATGATTCAGCTATGGACCTATACTGCTAAACCACTATTTATTTATTAAGTCTGTTTTATATAGTGCAGCAAATGCACTTTATAGTTGGAAACTACAATGATAAAACAAAACAGGGTGATAACGGTCAGAGGTAGGAAGGCCCTGCTCGCAAGCCTACGATCTATAGATATAATCTTTCACCACAGTAACTTACTTTAGAGAGAAATTCAGATCCAGCAAACATGTTTATCAGTGAAGAGAAAACAAGGACGCTCAGGACAGTTGACAGCAAACCTGTGGAAAAAACATAATATTTACAGGATAAATAAATAAATATATATATATATATATATATATATATATATATATATATATATATATATATATATATATATATATACACACACACACATACACAAACACAGCCAGCATATTACTGTGACACACTAATACTTAAATGTTTAATCATGTTCATCAGTCCCAAATATGGTGGTGCCATCAATGTCACATTCCTGTCTGTCATATACACACACACACACACACACACACACACACACACACACACACACACACACACACACACACACACACACACTAGGGGCAGTTAGTGTAAATAAGAAGCCATTTACATACCAGGTAGCTTACAGACTATAGAACAATATTAGCCAACAAGAGGAAACCAGCTCAAATATAGGGAGATGCAAACCTATCAGCAGGTAAGACTCAAGCCTAAGTCCCCAGCACTACATGACAGCAATGTTAACTAGTGTGTCCCCCTGTAAAGATTATGACGTAGTGACACAGAGTTATGGATAGCACTCACCTCCCAGGAGAAGGAAACTACGTCTTTGTGCATAAAGGGCACTGAGCGAGAAGCAGGCGAAGATCAATGCTGTACCCAGGAAAGCAGTAGGGATGATGCTGTGTGGAAGTCAGCGGAAGATTCATCAGATACAATTGGGAGATACAGTTGAAGTTTAAATAAGAAAATGAGCCTAGAACATATAGCTGACAGACAGATTATTAGGAGAGTTTCCCAACCACGGTCCTCAAGGTACAATAATACGGCTTTCAGATCGCAAATGCCGGATCCCACCCGGTAAGAGAAACGTGTCCTTACCGGGTAGGATCCGGCTTTTGCTCTGCTTTGCTGGCTTTCCGACCCGGCAATATACCGGGTCGGTTGCCATAGCAGCAGGGGGGCGCAGCAGCAGAAGGGGTGGAGGCGGCGCTGGGAGATAAGCTCATCTCTTGCGCCGCCTCTCCCTATGCTGTGAATGGGAGCCATGTCGCATCGAAACGGCTCCTATTCACACTGTGCCTGACCCGGTATTCAACCCGATAATAACCCTTCTTTTTAACCGGGTTGAATTACTGGGTCAGGCAACCCGCTAATTCGGCCAAAGTGCTTTCACATCGCACACTGACCCGTTTCGACACGGCAATATGCAGTGTCGATACCGGGTTATTTGTGCGACGTGAAAGGGGTATAACAGTCAAAAGTTTTAAGTGGAACCGCACTAGTGCACAGGTGATTTAGGGCCTTATTCAGGTTTGTTAGCAAACCAAAAAAAGCACACAACTGGGCAAAATCATGTGCAGTGCAGGTGGGGCAGATGTAACATGTGCAGAGAGATTAGATTAGGGTGGAGTGTTTTCAAACTTAAATCTAAATTGCAGTGTAAAAATAAAGCAGACAGTATTTACCTTGCACAGAAACAAAATAATCCACCCAAATCTAAATCTCTCTGCACATGTTACATCTGCCCCACCTGCAGTGCACATGGTTTTGCCCATTAGCTTGCTTTTTTGGTTTGCTAACAAACATGAATAACTCCCTTAATTAGTATTTCAGTGATTTAGCTTTAACAATCTGTGCTCAAGCATGGATGTCACTGAAACCTGCAATGTTAGGTGTCCCTTGAGGATGGAGGTTAGGAAACACTGCTTTGGGATATTTTTTTTTATTTTTTTTAATTTAGCACCTGCTCTTCTCCATCATCTTCTTTATGCGATATTATGTACGTTAGTTTATTCTGGTTTCCAGCATTTGCAACTATGTTATTTTCTGGACAATTATTTTGGAGCTCACACACTGTACAGCTATATACACATCGGCAGAGCTCTAGATAAAAAAAAAAAACTGGATATGCAAATACCTGGGGTTAACAGCAATGCAGAAATTCAAAGCAGGACCCAATCCAACACCTGGAGGACAAACAAAGTCGTATTATTTTTATTTTTTACATGTGAAGGTCATTGGAATGTAGTAAGTAAACATTCTTAAAATCACAAGCTACTGACAAATGCTAAAATATTGCAAGCAAAACTTTGCACTATATGGTTCTTGTTACGAAAAATCATTACTACTCTGTTATATTTATATAATACTTGTACTTCTTCAATGAAAATTAGATATCTGGATAAAGGTGAATGCACTGAACACACCTACATTCTTAGCAAATAGAATCTAAAACTTGTGCAGTAAGCCAGTAATAACTTACAGCTGCACTACAATGCAAGGCTTCCCCTACTATAGAAAAGCCGGGTTGGGTATGATTTTTTCGTGGTCGGAATGATGGCAGTCAGAATCCCAGCACTATTTGTAATGCCGACACCAGCATTCCAAATAGGGACTTCAGCCCAGGGTTTGCGCCATGTAGCTGTTTTTTTTCCCCTTGGCTTAATGATTTGTCAGGTGGAAATCCAGGCCTTTGGAAACTGTGAAGGTGGACGTGAGCGGGAAGACCAATGAAAAGCTGCAGCTAATGACAATGGGGTTTCTCATTGGTCCGCTCTTTCACATACCCAGCCTCAGTCATATTTAAGTGGTGAACAATGTTAAACACTTTAGTTTATAACACAGCTGTAAAAGCTACAATAATGGAGAACGCTATTTTGTGGGCTGAAATAATTTAATTGAGAATGCAATTTAAATGCTCACTAGGAGCATCAAATAGATCACTGATCTCTAATGAATAAATAGGATGCATTCTCAGGAGTAAAGCTTCAGCCTACATAATAGCCGTCTCTGTAATCCTCTAAGTACATAGTTTTATTTTGTGAGAGAGGATGTTTTAAATAATACAGAATTTGAGCTGTCATATCACAGTTTCCTACAAGGAAGTTACAGGTAAACTTACTACCTTTCTGTAAAGTAAAACTCAATACAGATTAACTATATGAATGTAGATATGAGAGCATTTCGTTTTCTCTCATTACTAAGAATAACAGATCCAGTTACCCAGTCTTATGTCACGGTGTTGAGCAGCAATCCAGTCCACAAGCTCTGGTGCTTCTACATCTTATAAATAATTGTGTTGGTTTAGATTTAAAAAAACTTACCACAGAAAAAGGCAAAACCAACCAAGATTCCCAGGCGCTTCTTTTCATTCTCATAGCTGTGAGGGGTGAACATGAGCCAGAGCATCATGGCCAGTGAGCCTAGAAAGGACAAGAAGCTGCCCTGTTTTGGAAGACACAGAGATTAATTGCAAAGACTGAATAATAGCACACAGATCGAAAGTGCGCAACTGTATTTATGGGGGGACATGTACTAAGCAGTGATAAAAGTGGAGAAGTGAGCCAGTGTAGAAGTTGCCCAGGGCAACCAATCAGCTGCTCTGTATACTTTTATAGTATGCAAATTATAAATGTTACCTCAATGGTGATTGGTTGCCATGGGCAACTTCTCCACTTTTATCACTGCTTAGTACATATCCACCTATATTCTGTAACATGATCATAAAACTTGGCAGCCACAAAGCATTATAAATATTGGTCTGCATGTAACCATAAGGAATTATACAGCTTAACTGACAAGTATATCATATCACCACCACGTTGCCATCCAGTATCAGAGGGATAATAAAGTACTGGTGGGTGGTTATGTCTTACTTCAGTAAAATTACACTTCCAAACACGTCACCTATGAGCCCTCCTCCCCCAGATGTGCAGGGCTTCAGTCAGATGCTGCTTCACTCACAGCCTGCCATGACAGCAGACTAGTGTATGATTACAGGACTCCATAAGCGGAGCTGCCTCCATTCTCCAACACCTATTCTACACCCTAGTAGTGGTGGATAGTTCAGATTGGCAGATGCTGATGGAGCTACATAGGTGAGCCAGAGACTGGTGGAAGATTGGAGAAGTGCTGCTCTGTGGGTAGGTCTGCTCAGCAAAGGGAGCGGTCATTTAAATAAAAGGACTATAAGTGAATGTTTGCTTGTTAATAATAATAATAATAATAATAATAATAATAATGACATCCAACTTGCACAACCCTGTATGTGATACATCCTAAACGTAATCAAAATGACTTACCTGCAGAAATTTAAGGGCCACATTAACATAAGCGCCAGCAGCAGCTACCAGCATACAGAAAGCAAAGCTGGTGTACACCCGTTTCAAGTGCTGCTGTGTGGATGGGGAACTGAAACATAAAAAGACACCAAATAAAATTACTATAGAGGAGATTACTGCCCACGGAGAATAAACTAAACAACTTGCCAAATGCAGGGGACCCCACTGTGATTAATCAGGGTTTGTTCAATCATTACATATAAACAAGGAAGGGGTGGTATGGGAGTTCATTCTCCATGATGTGTCACCGCAATGTCATATACATGACTTGGAAGTGTCTGCGCTGATGCCATTAGTGTAAAAAGGCCAATAATATAAGCCATAGATTACTCATATCTAGGAAAGACATAGCGGTCAATACAACTAGAAGTGACTGAAGCGAAATACACTCGCATCGAAATCACGCTCTTGATAGGTGATAGCTGAATGTAGATGGCCAGTGAGCCCCCCTCACCTCTACACGGGCCGGATCTGTAACCAACATACTGGGTGGAATTCATTTGTTTGAAAAGTCGGTTGGGTGTCTGTTTTTTCCTATCTAATAGACAGGAAAAAACAGACACCCAACCGACTTTTCAAACAATTGAATACCCCCCACTGAGACTAGAATGCGTATTTCTAATTACAAGCACTAAAGCATATAAAGTCCACTGTTTAAATATTGTTACCAAATAACCTTTAAATATATATTTGAGCACACATCTGTCAGTCCATTGATAAAATGTGATATGAATGTCCTTATGTCTGTGTCCAAGGGACCTTCCAATATCTAGCACTCATATTCATGACAGCAATGTCCTCCGCAGCTTTATACCTGTACTACGTTTGTACGGACCCTGTCATCCTTGGTATCAGCTTCTGTAAATGTTTCAATGTATACACTGCCTACACCAGCCAACCAGGGACATCCAAAATTACAGGTAATAAAGAATGATCATCAGTCACTAAAACCATGCTAGAAAAAAAATCACTTTACTGTTTGTAATCTACCATATTTGTACAATTAGGACAGCCTAAGACAGAAACATACTAAGAAAAACTTACTATGTGCGTATTTTATAGGAGGGGTGGGGAGAAAGAATATAAAACACATAAAATACTAGAAGGGCACATTATATTCTTAAAAGGATTCTCTTACAAGCACCAAAACTACTGGAATTTGGCAGCCGTTTTTCTTGTTTTTACGTAACAGCCTATAGCGAAGTGCGCAGCTATACAGTACAATGTAACAATGTGTCTCTCAAAAGCAGACTACAAATGGGCAAACAGTACCAGGGAACAGTGTGTTTTAAACAGTACCAGGGAACAGTGTGTTTTAAACAGTACCAGGGAACAGTGTGTTTTAATTTATTCTGTCACTTTACAGTGTAAAAAAAAAAAAAAATATCCAAATGACCACAATCTGCTAGCAAGGAGAAAAACTAAAACAAACTAGCTGGCAGATGGCTTCCATTACATGGGTAGAAGGCCATTGTCCGATGTCCTGAACAGCCAATCCCTCCACAGAAATCAGAGCACATCTTTACAACTTCTGCTCAAATACCAATCTAGACCACAATGATTCAATCTAATCGCAATGCGTTTCCAGATAGAATACTTTATATACTTACAACTGAACAGTAAAATAATAGATATAGGTCACTCTATAGAATTGTACACAGCTCAAATGTACTTTAGATAATATTTTCTAAATAAGGGCAAAGTGTAACACACAGTGGCCTGCCGTAAGTATAAGAATACAATGCATATCACAGCATATATCTGATAGCTAACCGGAAACTACTAACTATTGAGCATATTGGCAGATGCAGTTGTACTGTGAGTGCAGATAACACACTATCAATAGACGTGCACAGTCATCTCAGACACATTAACAGGCCACAGTAATAGCAATTTTTACAGTGTATAACAGGATTGTCTTCAGTTTCATCAGCTTTAAATCGTCCAGCAATAACCAGAGCTGACAGACGACAGGACTTCATACACTATTTACAAAACAATATTTACATCCCCCAACTAATGCAATACCCTTTACTGAAAGCTAAAAACCTACCGCTACCAATACCAGTCAATAATAAACTGAGACGTATCTATGTAGGAAGAAAATGAAAGTTCTCCAGAACAGAGTAACAGGCTGCATGTAACAGAGACAAACTGAAACCTTTGGAAACTCCACCCTTCTACCCCCCTACATATTTGGAATGTCACAAGACTAATAAATAAGATAAGCAATACACTATGCACACATCATGCTATTACACCCTGTAGTAAGAGGAATTATGAAATACCAAAAGTTTAATTTCCAATTCACGGATTTTTGTTAAATACCATGAAAGCTCTTTCTTGAGGAGCCACAATAAAATAAAACATGAATACAAAAACAAACCAACCAAGCAGCCACAAATGGTACAACATGCTTACATATGTGAAAACTTCAAAAGAGCATTGAAGTTGATATTCCGGTCAAGAAAATCCATGTCGGAAAGGTCTTTAGATGCCTTCTACACAAATACCTGCGGAGAAACAAAGAAACAAGCTCATAAACAAATTTCTACGCTTCAATGACAAAACAATGATTTAGCGTCACATGAAAAATGATCGGTGTGTTTTCTTAAACAAGACTGAAGGGAGAGCAGCTATTACACACCTGTCCTGATAAGGTTACTTCTTCGCAATAATCATGCTGAGGTTTCCACTCAGTGACTTACACACTTCAGGTACCCCTTGGGACCTCTTGGTCTAGATGGTGCAATTATTGCAGTCTGTTACAAGGAAATCGCAGGCTTGGGCCTTTTCCATAGAGAATGTAAACTGCTCGCTGTATGTAAAGTCCTGCCCCTCATTAATGGAGATAATGTTTTCCCTTGATTTCCAATGATTGCACTTACACATAGCTGAGGAATGAAATGGATATGAAAGAACCCCCCCCCCCCCCCCCCCCCCCCCTCCTCGTCTAGCACAGACATGCTAGATGTATTTACAAGCAGAGAAAAACAGTGATTGCTAAATGCACACCTCCCGACCCAGCTTAAAAATCTGGCAGCATAAAGTATTAGCTTGCTGTGGGGGTTCCTCTTTCTGTGATGTAATGAAGTCTCAGCTATGGAGCAGCCACAAATCACCATGCCCAGCCAGTATTCTGATGCAGTACATGCCATTTTCTAGTGCTGTCACATGAGCAGATGAAACAGGGTACAAGATTTTTATTTGTGGAGATTACCACATAAGGCACTATGTAAAGATCAATTCATCTAAAAAGTGAAAGGTCCTCCTTAAAACCCTGTATCAGACATCTTTGAAGGTCATCTCCTGTTACAATTAACAGAACGTCTTACTAGATGAGGTTTCCAGAGATGCTGAGGAATCAGAATAAAGTGGATACACCTGCACTGTAAAAGACCAACGCAGAAATTGTTTTTTTAATGTGCCACAAGAATAATGAAACTATCATGGAGACCTTTCAGACATGGGAGGAGAATGCAATAACCTAATAAGAAAAAGAAAATGAATCTAAGGGGGTTATTCAGGTCGCAACGCGCCACCCCCGCCGCAGGTAGGGGTGATTGACTGGTAGAGGTATTTGTGAGGCGGTGCGGGGGAAACTGGGAAGGGGGGGGGGGGGGGAAGAGAGAAGAGAGGTCGCAGCCACTGGGCAGGACATTCAGCATGCAGGGCGGACCCAAGCAAAAGAAAGGATAACTTTTTAGCAGAATCTGCAATCCAACCTGAACAACTCCCTAAGTGCCTAATTCATGTCTGTAAAGAACTGCATGCAGTTAAAAAGCAAATGCAGCAGGAGACATCTGTAGGAGATGGAGGTCTCTTGAATGCATTTGCGAGATCAGAGCGCTGCGTCACCATTGGTCATGATGTTTTCAGGCATCGGTCAGCCTGCGTAAGCTAAAGCTTACTCGGGCTGACCATTAGACCCAGACACCCAGATCCAGCAAGTCTGCATCCGATAACACATCCTGGACCAGTAATGCCTACAAAATAGGAATGATACGCTGCCCCTGCTCCGTCCCCCAAACGCTGCGGCTGACAGAGGGCTGTGAGGGATATCACAAGACCCGTTCTGCACATGCGCAGCTTCACAACTATAGGATTTGTACAGTACATACGGAAAGTATTCACAGCGCTTCACTTTTTTCACATTTTGTTATGTTACAGCCTTATTACAAAAATGGTTTACATTCATTTTTCCCCTGAAACGTCTACAAACAATACCCCATAATTACAACATTAACTTTATTTTATTTTTGCAAATGTATTAAAAAAAATAAGAATTTACTTACCGATAATTCTATTTCTCGGAGTCCGTAGTGGATGCTGGGGTTCCTGAAAGGACCATGGGGAATAGCGGCTCCGCAGGAGACAGGGCACAAAAGTAAAGCTTTTACAGGTCAGGTGGTGTGTACTGGCTCCTCCCCCTATGACCCTCCTCCAGACTCCAGTTAGGTACTGTGCCCGGACGAGCGTACACAATAAGGGAGGATTTTGAATCCCGGGTAAGACTCATACCAGCCACACCAATCACACCGTACAACTTGTGATCTAAACCCAGTTAACAGTATGATAACAGAGGAGCCTCTGAAAGATGGCTTCCTAAACAATAACCCGAATTAGTTAACAATAACTATGTACAAGTATTGCAGATAATCCGCACTTGGGATGGGCGCCCAGCATCCACTACGGACTCCGAGAAATAGAATTATCGGTAAGTAAATTCTTATTTTCTCTATCGTCCTAAGTGGATGCTGGGGTTCCTGAAAGGACCATGGGGATTATACCAAAGCTCCCAAACGGGCGGGAGAGTGCGGATGACTCTGCAGCACCGAATGAGAGAACTCCAGGTCCTCCTTTGCCAGGGTATCAAATTTGTAAAAATTTACAAACGTGTTCTCCCCTGACCACGTAGCTGCTCGGCAGAGTTGTAATGCCGAGACCCCTCGGGCAGCCGCCCAAGATGAGCCCACCTTCCTTGCGGAATGGGCCTTAACAGATTTAGGCTGTAGCAGGCCTGCCACAGAATGTACAAGTTGAATTTTGTTACAAATCCAACGAGCAATCGACTGCTTAGAAGCAGGTGCACCCAACTTGTTGGGTGCATACAGTATAAACAGCGAGTCAGATTTTCTGACTCCAGCCGTCCTTTAAATGTATATTTTTAAGGCTCTGACAACGTCCAACAACTTGGAGTCCTTCAAGTCGTCTGTAGCCGCAGGCACTACAATAGGCTGGTTCAGGTGAAACGCTGATACCACCTTAGGGAGAAAATGCGGACGCGTCCGCAGCTCTGCCCTATGTCGAATGGAAAATTAAATAAGGGCTTTTATAAGACAAAGCCGCCAGTTCAGATACTCTCCCGGCCGAAGCCAGGGCCAGTAACATAGTCACTTTCCATGTGAGATATTTCAAATCCACATTCTTTAGTGGTTCAAACCAATTGGATTTGAGGAAATCTAAAACTACATTTAGATCCCACGGTGCCACCTTAGGCACCACAGGAGGCTGTATATGCAGTACTCCTTTGATAAAAATCTGGACCTCAGGGACTGAGGCCAATTCTTTTTGGAAGAATATCGATAGGGCCGAAATTTGAACCTTAATAGATCCCAATTTGAGACCCATAGACAATCCTGATTGCAGGAAATGTAGGAAAACGACCCAGTTGAAATTCCTCCATCGGAGCACTCCGCTGCTCGCACCACGCAACATATTTTCGCCAAATACGGCGATAATGCTTCGCGGTGACTTCCTTCCTTGCCTTTATCAAGGTAGGAATGACTTCTTCTGGAATGCCTTTTCCTTTTAGGATCTGGCATTCAAACGCCATGCCGTCAAACGCAGCCGCGGTAAGTCTTGAAAAAGACAAGGACCCTGCTGAAGCAGGTCCCTTCTCAGAAGTAGAGGCCACGGATCGTCCGTGACCATCTCTTGAAGTTCCGGGTACCAAGTCCTTCTTGGCCAATCCGGAGCCACTAGTCTTACTCCTCTTTGCCGTATAATCCTCAATACCTTTGGTATGAGAGGCAGAGGAGGAAACACATATACCGACTGGTACACCCAAGGTGTTACCAGCGCGTCCACAGCTATTGCCTGCGGATCTCTTGACCTGGCGCAATACCTGTCCAGTGTTTTGTTGAGGCGAGACGCCATCATGTCCACCATTGGTTTTACCCAACGGTTTAATAGCATGTGGAAAACTTCTGGATGAAGTCCCCACTCTCCCGGGTGAAGGTCGTGTCTGCTGAGGAAGTCTGCTTCCCAGTTGTCCACGCCCGGGATGAATACTGCTGACAGTGCTATCACGTGATTCTCCGCCCAGCGAAGGATCCTGGCAGCTTCTGCCATTGCCCTCCTGCTTCTTGTGCCGCCCTGTCTGTTTACATGGGCGACTGCCGTGATGTTGTCCGACTGGATCAACACCGGTCTTCCTTGAAGCAGAGGTTCCGCCTGGCTTAGAGCATTGTAGATTGCTCTTAGTTCCAGAATGCTTATGTGAAGAGACTTTTTCAGGCTCGACCACACTCCCTGGAAATTTCTTCCCTGTGTGACTGCTCCCCAGCCTCTCAGGCTGGCATCCGTGGTCACCAGGATCCAATCCTGCATGCCGAATCTGCGGCCCTCCAATAGATGAGCCTCCTGCAACCACCACAGAAGGGATACCCTTGTCCTCGGCGACAGGGTTATCCGCAGGTGCATCTGAAGATGCGACCCTGACCATTTGTCCAACAGATCCCTTTGCATGGAATCTGCCGAAAGGGATTGCTTCGTAAGAAGCTACCATTTTTTCCCAGGACTCTTGTGCATTGATGTACAGACACCTTTCCTGGTTTTAGGAGGTTCCTGACCAGGTCAGATAACTCCTTGGCTTTTTCTTCGGGAAGAAAAACCTTTTTCTGAACTGTGTCCAGAATCATCCCCAGGAACAGCAGACGAGTTGTCGGCATTAATTGGGATTTTGGAATATTCAGAATCCATCCGTGCTGCTTTAGTACCTCTTGAGATAGTGCTAAACCCATCTCTAGCTGTTCTCTGGACCTTGCCCTTATTAGGAGATCGTCCAAGTATGGGATAATTAATACGCCTTTTCTTCGAAGAAGAAATATTATCTCGGCCATTACCTTTGTAAAGACCCGAGGTGCCGTGGACAAACCAAACGGCAGCGTCTGAAACTGATAGTGACAGTTTTGTACAACGAACCTGAGGTACCCCTGGTGTGAGGGGTAATTGGAACGTGGAGATACGCATCCTTGATGTCCAAGGATACCATAAAGTCCCCTTCTTCCAGGTTCGCTATCACTGCTCTGAGTGACTCCATCTTGAACTTGAACTTCTTTATGTACAGGTTCAAGGACTTCAGATTTAGAATAGGCCTTACCGAGCCATCCGGCTTCGGTACCACAAAAAGAGTGGAATAATACCCCTTCCCTTGTTGTAGAAGAGGTACCTTGACTATCACCTGCTGAGAATACAGCTTGTGAATGGCTTCCAAAACCGTCTCCCTTTCTGAGGGGGACGTTGGTAAAGCAGACTTCAGGAAACGGCGAGGTGGCTCTGTCTCTAATTTCAACCTGTACCCCTGAGATATTATCTGCAGGATCCAGGGATTTACCTGCGAGTGAGCCCACTGCGCGCTGTAATTCTTGAGACGACCGCCTACCGCCCCCGAGTCCGCTTGCGAAGCCCCAGCGTCATGCTGAGGCTTTTGTAGAAGCCGGGGAGGGCTTCTGTTCCTGGGAAGGAGCTGCCTGTTGCTGTCTCTTCCCTCGTCCTCTGCCTCGTGGCAGATATGAATAGCCCTTTGCTCTCTTATTTTTAAAGGAACGAAAGGGCTGCGGTTGAAAGGTCGGTGCCTTTTTCTGTTGGGGAGTGACTTGAGGTAGAAAGGTGGATTTCCCGGCCGTAGCCGTGGCCACCAAATCCGATAGACCGACCCCAAATAACTCCTCTACGCATCGCCTGTCCACTGTCGTGTCCATAAAGCTCTTCTGGCCGAAATGGACATAGCACTTACCCGTGATGCCAGTGTGCAGATATCTCTCTGTGCATCACGCATATAAAGAAATGCATCCTTTATTTGTTCTAACGACAGTAAAATATTGTCCCTGTCCAGGGTATCAATATTTTCGATCAGGGACTCTGACCAAACTACCCCAGCACTGCACATCCAGGCAGTCGCAATAGCTGGTCGTAGTATAACACCTGCATGTGTGTATATACCTTTTTGGATATTTTCCATCCTCCTATCTGATGGATCTTTAAGTGCGGCCGTCTCAGGAGAGGGTAACGCCACTTGTTTTGATAAGCGTGTTAGCGCTTTGTCCACCCTAGGAGGTGTTTCCCAGCGCTCCCTAACCTCTGGCGGGAAAGGGTATAAAGCCAATAACTTCTTTGAAATTAGCAGTTTTTTATCGGGGCACCCCACGCTTCATCACACACGTCATTTAATTCTTCTGATTCGGTAAAAACTACTGGTAGTTTTTTCACACCCCACATAATACCCTGTTTAGTGGTACCTGTAGTATCAGCTAAATGTAACATCTCCTTTATTGCCAAAATCATATAACGTGTGGCCCTACTGGAAAATACGGTTGATTCGTCACCTTCACCACCGGAATCAGTGCCTGTGTCTGGGTCTGTGTCGACCGACTGAGGCAAGGGGCGTTTTACAGCCCCTGACGGTGTTTGAGGCGCCTGGACAGGCACTAATTGAGTGTCCGGCCGCCTCATGTCGGCAAACGACTGCTTAAGCGAGTTGACGCTATCCCGTAATTCCACAAATAAAGGCATCCATTCTGGTGTCGACCCCCTAGGAGGTGACATCCTCATATTTGGCAATTGCTCCGCCTCCACACCAATAACGTCCTCATACATGTCGACACACACGTACCGACACACAGCAGACACACAGGGAATGCTCTATACGAAGACAGGACCCACTAGCCCTTTGGGGAGACAGAGGGAGAGTCTGCCAGCACACACCAAAAAGCGCTATATATGACAGGGATAGCCTTATGATTAAGTGCTCCCTTATAGCTGCTTTTATATTAATATATTGCCATTTATTTTGCCCCCCCTCTCTGTTATACCCTGTTTCTGTAGTGCAGTGCAGGGGAGAGACCTGGGAGCCTTCCTGACCAGCGGAGCTGTGACAGAAAATGGCGCCGTGTGCTGAGGAGATAGGCCCCGCCCCTTTTTCGGCGGGCTCGTCTCCCGCTATTTAGTACATTTAGGCAGGGGTAAATATCTCCATATAGCCTCTGGGGCTATATGTGAGGTATTTTTAGCCTTTTTAAAGGTTTTCATTTGCCTCCCAGGGCGCCCCCCCCCCAGCGCCCTGCACCCTCAGTGACTGCCGTGTGAAGTGTGCTGAGAGGAAAATGGCGCACAGCTGCAGTGCTGTGCGCTACCTTAAGAAGACTGCAGGAGTCTTCAGCCGCCGATTCTGGACCTCTTCTTGCTTCAGCATCTGTGAGGGGGCCGGCGGCGTGGCTCCGGTGACCATCCAGGCTGTACCTGTGATCGTCCCTCTGGAGCTTCATGTCCAGTAGCCAAGAAGCCAATCCATCCTGCACGCAGGTGAGTTCACTTCTTCTCCCCTCTGTCCCTCGTTGCAGTGATCCTGTTGCCAGCAGGAATCACTGTAAAATAAAAAACCTAAGCTAAACTCTCTAAGCAGCTCTTTATGAGAGCCACCTAGAATTGCACCCTTCTCGGCCGGGCACAAAAATCTAACTGGAGTCTGGAGGAGGGTCATAGGGGGAGGAGCCAGTACACACCACCTGACCTGTAAAAGCTTTACTTTTGTGCCCTGTCTCCTGCGGAGCCGCTATTCCCCATGGTCCTTTCAGGAACCCCAGCATCCACTTAGGACGATAGAGAAATAATCACATGTACATAAGTATTCACAGCCTTTGCTCAATACTTCGTTGATGCACCTTTGGCAGCAATTACAGCCTCTAGTCTTTTTGAATATGATGCCACAAGCTTGGCACACCTCTCTTTGGGCAGTTTCACCCATTCCTCTTTACAGCACCTCTCAAGCTCCATCAGGTTGGATGGGAAGCATCGGTGCACAACCATTTTCAGATCACTCCAGAGATGTTCAATCGGATTCAAGTCTGGGCTCTGGCTGAGCCACTCAAGGACATTCACACAGTTGTCCTGAAGCCACTCCTTTGATATCTTGGCTGTGTGCTTAGGGTCATTGTCCTGCTGAAAAATGAACAGTCACCCAAGTCTGGGGTCAAGTGCGCTCTGGAGCAGGTTTTCATCCAGGATGTCTCTGTACACTGCTGCATTAATCTTTGCCTCTATCCTGACTAGTCTCCCAGTTCCTGCTGCTGAAAAACATCCCCACAACATGACGCTGCCACCACCATGCTTCACTGTAGGGATGGTATTGGCATGGTGATGAGCGGTGCCTGGTTTCCTCTAAAAAGGACGCCTGGCATTCACGCCAAAAAGTTCAATCTTTGTCTCATCACACCAGAGAATTTTGTTTCTCGTGGTCTGAGAGTCTGCATTTTGGCAAACTCTAGGCGGGCTGCCATATGCTTTTTTACTAAGAAGTGGCCACTCTACCATACAGGCCTGATAGGTGGATTGCTGCAGAGATGGTTGTCCTTCTGGAAGGTTCTCCTCTCTCCACAGAGGAATGCTGTAGCTCTGAAAGAGAGACCATTGGGTTCTTGGTCACCTTCCTGACTAGGGCCCTTCTCCACAGATCACTCAGTTTAGACGGCCGGCCAGCTCTAGGAAGAGTCCTGGTGGTTCCGAACTTCTTCTATTTACGGATGATGGAGGCTACTGTGCTCATTGGGACCTTCAAACAGCAGACATTTTTCTGTACCCTTCCCCAGATTTGAGCCTCAAATCCTGTCTCGGAGGTCTACAGACAATTCCCTTTGACTTCATGCTTGGTTTGTGCTCAGACATGCACTGACAAGTGTGGGACCTTATATAGACAGGTGTGTGCCTTTCCAAATCATGTCCAATCAACTGAATTTACCACAGTTGGGCTCCAACTAAGCTGTAGGAACATCTCAAGGATGATCAGTGGAAACAGGATGCACCTGAGCTCAATTTTGAGCTTCATGGCAAAGGCTGTGAATACTTATGTACATGTGATTTTAGTTTTTTATTTTAATAAATTAACAAACAAAAAAACAATTTTTCACATTGTCATTATGAGGTATTGTGTGTAGAATTTTGAGGGGAAAGAAAAATGTATTTATGCCATTTTGGAAGAAGGCAGTAACATAAAATGTAGAAAAAGTGAAGCGCTGTGAATACTTTCCAGATGCACTGTATGTAAACCATTGGGTTTATGTACAAATCTCAATTAGGCCCTAAGTACAGTTACGTTTCCCGAATCCTATTTCAGTTTTGTTTATGACTACATATGTTATCAGTAAGCAGTAATACTTACTATATCATACCAATTGGTTTGATAAATCAGGTCAGAAGTAATTACAACATAATTATTGTGACAATTACTAATTATGTACTACCAGTCTACCAATGTAATGCAAAGTGCACAATGTGTACCCAAACCTTAGAACAGAAAAATAGTTCATAGGCTGCGTACACATCGTCACAATTCGACATTGTACCGATAAAGTGGCAAAAACAGCTAAGTTTACACACTAATACCGCTTTCACATCGCAAACCCTGCTTTTGAAACGGTTCTTTAAACGGTTCTTAAAACGGGTCTGAGCAGTTAAACCCCCTGCACATCGCATGTTGTAACCAGTACATTACCGTTTCATTACAGTTTTCGTACCTTTCACACAGAACCAGTTTCTCCCATAGAAAACAGTGGTTGTCATTTTAAATGGACTTTTCTGGCCCACACATTATTAATAATTATTTATTAATTATTAATAATTTGGCTAGTCGTACGATGGAACCCAGCAGCTTCAAGCATCTTTACCATGTTTTTGTAGATTACTGCATCCTTCACGGTCCCAGTGATTTGTCTAGCAATTTCTTCATCCCCTATCATCCTCAGCAGCTTCCTAACCTCCTCATCACTCCAATTTGTCATTTTAAACTGTATTCTGTATAATAAAATGCTTCTTCACTCTCATGTGTTTCCTCCAGTTTATTTCCTGCTTCTGACTGGTGACATCACGCATGGAGACAGCCTATCACCTTCTGTGGTTTGGAAATACCGTTTCTGAGCCTTTCACATTGCACAATGAAACGGGTCTGAACTGTGTAAGAGCCTGCTTTTTAACCGTTTTAAAATACCAGTAATCTGTAACCAGTAAATTCAAAGTGGCCCTTTCACACCCCAGCTAGAACCGTTTTGGAAGGCTTAAAAAACGGCAATTTACCGGGTTATAGCTGCGGTGTGAAAGGGGTATTACTGATCAGCTGCTTGATGTGTCGGTCAGGACACCCAGCTGGGCAGGTATTTGAATTTGTCCACCAAACTGTGATGTCAGCCCCCTGCGGCTTGGCGGACTGCCCATACACACAGCTAGATGCAGCAATAATATCTTCAGATATATATCAGCCATCGGCTGTGCTGCACACGGGATGTGATATCACTGAATGACATAGTTCACAGACATATTGGGTGTATACATTGGGATGTAATAAAAATGGCACCGGTGGAGGGTAGGCGACAAGCGGGGAGGGTCAGGGTTAGGCACCCACAAGGGATGATTAGGCACCCACAAAGGAAGGTTAGGGTTAGGCACCCACAAGGGAGGGTTAGAGTAGGGGGCAAAGGAGAGTTAGGGTACTTTTTGAGGTACTGTCGGGATTCTGATGGCCGGGATGCCACTGTCTGTATTCTGACCGCCGACATCCCATCCATCGGTATATCATACCGAATCCGTACAGCTGCCGACGGGCTTACATTCTATTGGCCGTTCGCTCAAAGTGTATTGATTTCATAATCATAGCACAACACTGGACTCCATCAGGTATGTATGATGAGATGTTTCTCGAAGGCTCCTAGTTTATTTTTACGTGCTAATCTGTGAATTGCTGTGAAAACTATGGTCCTGATTCATAGGCGGACGCTTCTGTTGACAGAGTCACAGGAGTGATGATATGCAAATGCAAGGTTCAGTCTAGCATTTCAGTCCCTTTATGATCTAGTGTGTGCCTGAATGTGTAAGTCCTAAGACACAAGCCTTCTCCATCTCTGCAGGCTGTAACATCGCCGGTGATCCTGGTCACACCACCATCGACACTTGCACCAGTCCTATGGTAGGTGCAATTACTCGGTCAAAACAGCACGTCTGTGGAAGCAGCTGTGACACTATCATCACACAACACCGTCTGGGTTTTCTGAACTTTTGCACAAGCACAATAGCAAATAATCGGTCAACTACTGAACATCGACATTACGTGCGGTTTACGTCCGAATCAGGCCCTCTGCCAATATCTGTTCTCACGGTACTACATACATCTGTATAGCATTTATATTGCAGAAGCAGTGAAAAAGGGAAAGCAGAGAGATGTCCTGCATCTATAGATGTGTTCAGTTATAACGTGCGATTATGTATGTAAGAAATGCGAGATACCTGATTATGTATGTAAGAAAATGGGAAGTTTGCTAAAACAGTTATGAATCACAAAGACTAGAGTAGGCAAGTACTAAAGGTGTGTACACATGGGGGTCGATTTAACTCACCGACTGTTGAATAGCGCCGGGAATTAGCTCCCGGCACTATTCAATACAGCGCCAAGTGACACTCAATTGTCGGGAAATCTTCTCTCACCCCCGGGGGATGAGAGAGAAAATCCGACAAAAGTGCTGCCGTGCAGCCGGCGCGAGGCTGATTCTGTCGGGAATCAGCATCGCGGCAGGGAGTTAAGTCGGAGAATGCCCATTCTCCCGACAGATCAACATGTTAAGTCCAGGAGAACGGGCATTCGCTGACTTAACTTGTGCTGAATTGAATAGCACCGGGAGCTAATTCCCGGCGCTATTCAACTGTCGGTGAATTGAATCGACCCCATTGTGAGATTCGGGCTAAACCCCGATTCTCATTATGCGACAGGGGCTAGGTCGGTATCGCAAGCATAGATGATTGTGCTCGCGATACTGGCTTTGTACGATTTTGGATAAGTGTCAATTTTGACTATCTTTTCTACGAGAGTCAAAATTGACTTGCCTGCACAGTCCATCTAGGCTTGCGATACCGACCGCGCATCAGTATCGCAAGGTGACTTTCACCTTGCGATCTGCACTAACTTTCCTTGCGATTTTGACTATAGTCAAAATCGTAAGAGAAAATCTTACAGTGTGTACACACCTCAATATCAATTCAGCATGTGAAATATTAGAACGACTAATATAAATACTGCGCAGTTTATAAAACTAAAACTGAAAGTGTGAGTAGGCATGCGGAAGACTTGCTGTGTACTGTAAGTACTTTAGTGTAGCGCAGACTCAATTGGGACGGTTCAAATTTTTTTTCGCGGCCGCCACTAAAAGGCGACCAACGCCAGCAATTCAAATTTTCTTCCCTTTGGCCGCCCGACAGAGGACACATTTCTCACAGCTTCCTGAGGTGCGAGAAAAAAAAATGTGTCCAAACCCGGGACTTTGGGCGCAAACCAGTAGTTTAGACCGGATTAGCCGTTGTACGCAGGTAAACCCCGTCTGTTTGGGCGTGACATGCATGGGCAGACAAACAATAAATGAATAGTGACAATTGTTTGGGCGTCTTAACAGTTCCGTTTAGAGGATTTTTAGACGCCCAAAACATTTGAATTCGCCCCAATAAGAGTACTTAAACTAAATTCAGCACATCACTTGTAAATATGAACTAACAATACTAGCTAGCACTAGTGTGAGGTTTTCAACTCCAATCTTCAAGTACCTCCCATGCAAGTCATGTTTTCAGGGCTTCTTTAATGATGTACAGGTGAGTTAACCTATTTTGATTGGTCAGTAATTATTAAACCTGTTTCCACAGACCGAAATCGTGAACACATGACCTGACAGGACTACATGAGGATTGGAGTTGAAAACCACGAGTACATTAATCCAGAGGTTCTAAAACATGTTCCTCCAGGCACCCTAACTGTCCACAGGTGACTTAATTAGTACCCCAGTCAATCTGATTTAACCATCTTTACCGAGCCATGGACATCGTTAAAACCTGGACCATCAGGGTGTTTTGATTACCGTGGTGTGTGAGAACCTCTGCAATAGTGTAATGTTATGGAGTAGCAGAACCGTAATTGACACCTTCCTACTATGACTCATCCATAATAATTTATTTATATATATATACATACATATCTATCAAAAGAACAAGATCCTGTGTTGCCCACAGTAAACATCCCCTTGATGAAGTCCTCATTCTAGGACAAAACGCGTTGGGACAGGGACTTGATGCTCACCCATGGTCTTCCCATAGCGGACAGATAAGCTGTTTATTAAACTGTATTTTTTTATTCAACCTACTATCTGAATGATTACTGGGACCAGCAGTGTTCCTAATTCTGAGCTTCTGTGAAAACAGTACGCACTATGTTGTTTTTATTTCTCTATTCACATGCTTTGCATCTAAGAGTCATCAGCCTGAAGATGTCTGTTTAAGCTAAGTTGCTACCCATATTACCACTGTGTCTACCTAATTCACAGGGTGTTTTCACTGAATTTAATATACTACACTGGTAGGTGCTCTTTACACACACATACATTATAATAAGAATTTACTTACCGATAATTCTATTTCTCATAGTCCGTAGTGGATGCTGGGAACTCCGTAAGGACCATGGGGAATAGCGGCTCCGCAGGAGACTGGGCACAAAAGTAAAGCTTTAGGACTACCTGGTGTGCACTGGCTCCTCCCCCCATGACCCTCCTCCAAGCCTCAGTTAGGATATTGTGCCCGGACGAGCGTACACAATAAGGAAGGATTTATGAATCCCGGGTAAGACTCATACCAGCCACACCGATCACACCGTACAACCTGTGATCTGAATCCAGTTAACAGCATGATAACAGAGGAGCCTCTGGAAAGATGGCTCACAACCACAATAACCCGATTTTTGTAACAATAACTATGTACAAGTATTGCAGACAATCCGCACTTGGGATGGGCGCCCAGCATCCACTACGGACTACGAGAAATAGAATTATCAGTAAGTAAATTCTTATTTTCTCTGACGTCCTAGTGGATGCTGGGAACTCCGTAAGGACCATGGGGATTATACCAAAGCTCCCAAACGGGCGGGAGAGTGCGGATGACTCTGCAGCACCGAATGAGAGAACTCCAGGTCCTCCTCAGCCAGGGTATCAAATTTGTAGAATTTAACAAACGTGTTTGCCCCTGACCAAGTAGCTGCTCGGCAAAGTTGTAAAGCCGAGACCCCTCGGGCAGTCGCCCAAGATGAGCCCACTTTCCGTGTGGAATGGGCTTTTACAGATTTTGGCTGTGGCAGGCCTGCCACAGAATGTGCAAGCTGAATTGTGCTACAAATCCAACGAGCAATTTGAGTGTGTGTGGCTTACGAACCTATTCATTGAGCGGTGGTGCCTTGTACTTGTTTGCAGAGAAGATGGATCTGGCTGGCTGCGGGCTGTAGCCTCTATTATGATCAAAACGACCCCTCATGGTTGGACTTAGGATAGTGTCATGGAATGTGCGGGGACTCAATGACAAAATTAAGAGATCTCTGGTACTTAGACAAATTAAGCAGTATGCCGCTGATGTGATATGTCTTATGGAGACCCACCTGGTGGGCAGCAAGACCCTAGCCATTAAGAGACCTTGGGTAGGATGGGCATTCCATTCTACACACACACTTCTGCCTCCCGGGGGGTCTCTATCCTTGTAAAGAAGACTGTTCCCTTTGTGATGGAGTCAGTACAAACGGACCCATGGGGGAGATATGTCTTTCTAAAGTGTAAGATCCACTGTACCCCTCTGCTTTTACTGTCCGTGTATGTGCCTCCTCCGTACTCCTCCGATGTCCTGAAAAGGGTTGCAGAGTTTATGGCCTTGTCACCCGTGGTTTGTGTGGGGGATTTCAACAATGTATTAGATAAAGCGATGGATAGATTCTCTACTAACCCCTCTGGTCCACATTCTGGTAGAAATGATTTTGCGGATGTTGTCTCGGGGCTGGGTCTGGTTGATCCCTGGAGACTGAGACATCCATCTGTTAAACAGTATTCATGCTTCTCACATTCCCACTCCTCGTTCTCTAGGATTGACCTGGCTCTTTTATCGAGCGATCTGATTCCTGGGGTCCGGGATAGCAAATATGAGACTAGGGGTATATCGGATCACTCCCCTTTAACACTGACCCTGGATTTTAATTGCTCTAGAGGCCAGGCAGTGTGGAAGTTTAATCCGTTTTGGCTGGTACATATGGGAGATGGCTCCGATTTGGTGACTGCATGGCGGGAATTTTTCGAGATAAACAAAGATGGGCAGTCTATCTCTAATTTATGGGATGCGTTCAAGGCCTTTTTGCGGGGAACCCTAATTAAACGAGTGGCTAACTTAAAAACCTTTTTCAGGCACCGGGAGTCCGAATTAGAGACCAAAAGTGTTGCTGCAGAGGCACAATATTTACAGGACTGCTTGAATAGTTCCAAATCTGCATGGTTGACGGCTCAGCGGGAGTGGAGGGAATGTCTAATGGATAAGACTCAGCATAGACTCCTCTTCTCCTCTCACGCCTTTTACGCCTCCGGGGATAGGCCGGGATCTTATTTAGCCTCCCTGGCACGGGGTGAGAGATCCGCTAACACCGTAGTTGAAATAGAGGCCTCAGACGGTACCATTGTGTCGCAGACCCCGCAGATTGCGTCGGAATTCGTGTCGTATTATAGGCGATTATATAGCTCTAAATTAGACTGCACCCCGATGCAACTAGACGAATATCTACAGAATATACAGCTCCCCTTGCTAACTTGTGAGGCGCATGACTTCCTCGAGGCACCTATTTCACCAGAGGAGATTGTGGATGCGATCAATGCTGCCCCCAATGGGAAGGCTTCAGGGCTCGATGGCATACCGTCTGAGCTATATAAACGCCATTTAGATTTTTTTGTCCCCCAATTACTTGAGCTATATAATCAGATATTCACACAGGAATCCCTCCCATTATCTATGGCGGAGGCATTGATTATTGTCCTTCCGAAGCCCGATAAGGACCATAGGAAGGTTGATTCTTATAGACCTATCTCCCTTCTACCGACCGATATTAAAATTCTGGCCAAAATCCTGGCGTGTAGATTAAATAAAGTCATTACGCAGATCATACACCCAGATCAGACGGGATTTATGCCTAATAAGTCAACATCCATTAATCTCAGACGATTATTTACCCATCTCCAGGTCCCCCGTGAGGCACCCTCATCCATAGTAGTATCATTGGACGCCGCTAAGGCATTTGACTCCGTGGAGTGGGAGTACTTGTGGAGTATCATGCACAAGTTTGGTATAGGCCCCAGCTTTATTAAATTCGTCCGCTTGATGTATTCCTCTCCCATGGCTAGAGTGGCGGTGAATGGCTTTGTGTCACATTCCTTTCCATTGTCTAGAGGTACTCGTCAGGGATGCCCATTGTCCCCTACTCTATTTGCTATAGCCATTGAACCCCTTGCATGTCTTCTGCGAGCGAACCCTGAAATTGTTGGATACACCGTGGGCACCAGGGAGGAGAAAATAGCTCTATATGCCGATGACATCCTGCTATTTGTGGATCGCTATGCTGAGTCTATGCCTAAGATTTTAGATATTATTAACAAGTTCGGCTGTTACTCCGGGCTCCTGATCAATTGGGAGAAATCCTCCATTATCCCGTTTCAGGGCGAGGTCCCTGATTCCCCATTGGCTGTTCTCCCGCTAAGATGGGTGAATTCCTTTAAATATCTGGGCATTTGGGTATCCAATGACCCTCATAAATTTACTTCCCTTAATATTACACCGCAAATATCTTATCTTCGCAATAAGGTGAAGGTTTGGGGGAAATTGCCCCTGACAGTTACAGGGAGGATTAACATGGTGAAAATGGTTTTTCAGCCCAAACTCCTGTACATACTACAACAATCCCCAATATATATCCCCCAGAAAACTTTCAAACAGATAGATGGTTTGATATCCTCTTTGGTATGGGCTAGTAAACGGGCACGGCTGAAACTTAATACTTTGACCAGGCACAAAACCTCAGGGGGGCTGGCTCTTCCCAACTTTCGTTTTTATTACTTGGCAGCACAATTAGCACATCTATGGGAATGGGTTAATGATTCTGACACTTCAAGTCTGCACTCACAGTTGGTATTGCAGGAGTATCCAGGAGGCTCCCCACTGAGACTGCTTCTCTGTGGAGGCGTCAAAATGTCGGCACTACCACTCATTAAACAATATCTTACTATTTGGAGGCTGGCGCATCAGATAATGCAGGGGCAGGGCATTGACCCTGACACTCCGCTGGACAATAAATATGGATTGCCGGAGTTGTGTCAGCTTCAAGTCAGGGAGGTGTGGGAACCATGGGGAGTAACTTCACTGGGGCACTTATACACCGACGGGTTTTTTAGATCCTTCCAGCAGATTCAACAGGAATTTAACGTCCCCTCTGCGTATTTTTTTCGCTTCCTTCAATTGCGACATGCTATGTCTGCCCAATTCCCCGATGGCCCACCGGCGCTTACTGATTCACCGGTCAAATTGCTGTTGCAGAAGGTGGGATCCGGTCATTTAGTCTCCAAAATATATGGCCGTTTACTTCAAATGCATCATATAGACCCCCTTAGTGCCCTCAAGACCAAATGGGAAACTGATCTAGGTCCAGTGTCGGATGATTTGTGGGAGGGTGCTCTGGGATCGTGCAGGCTTTCAACATCATCTGTCCGATATCAACAAATTCAGTTGTTCGTGCTACACAGGGTATATATGTCCCCCCTGAGACTATCACATATAGGGGGATCCCATAGTTCAAAGTGTCCCAAATGTGGCAGTCTGGGAGCAGACTTTTGGCATATGATATGGCTATGTCCCTTGGTGTCGATTTTTTGGGAGGAGGTTATACGTGCCATAGTTGGTACGGGTATCCCCTCTTCAGTACTTACACCTATCTCTTGTATATTAGCAACTATAGACGAGGAAGCTCTAGATCCGCCCAGTCGACGCTATGTTATAAACCTCTGTGCTCTGGCCAAGGTTTGCATAGCCAGACTTTGGATGGCTAATGAAGCCCCAGCGCTACAATCCTGGATTGCGCTGGTTAATACATCCGTCGCTCATGAAAAATTTGTATATCTGGCCAGGAATGCGGAAAAAAAGTTTATTGCTATTTGGGGAAAGTGGATGAGCTCTCGCTATTTTGCTTCACGGATGAATACTGCTGAACCCTAGATTTATTTAACTGTCTGATATGAGTGGTCTCTGTGTGGGATCTCTGGGATGAGTGGCCCGTGGTCGGCCGGATTCAAAGGCACGATAATGCCATGACAAAAGATAAACACACATTGTATTAATATAAATGAATAATAGGTCACCACTGCTTTATTGCTATTTATGACTATGAATGGATACCTAATACCACATCACACTAAGCTTCCTATGTAATACCGTAAGCATGTTGTTGATTTTATTGCACGCTATCTGTTTGAGAGTTTTAGTCCAGTAGATGTATGTACGTTATGTTTGCCTTTGGCAATGGTTAAATGTTAAAGCATTGAAAAAAACAATAAAAACTTATTGAATTTAAAAAAAATCCAACGAGCAATAGTCTGCTTAGAAGCAGGAGCACCCAGCTTGTTGGGTGCATACAGGATAAACAGCGAGTCAGATTTTCTGACTCCAGCCGTCCTGGAAACATATTTTCAGGGCCCTGACTACGTCCAGCAACTTGGAGTCCTCCAAGTCCCTAGTAGCCGCAGGTACCACAAAGGCTGGTTCACGTGAAACGCTGAAAACACCTTAGGGAGAAAATAAGAATTTACTTACCGATAATTCTATTTCTCGTAGTCCGTAGTGGATGCTGGGGACTCCGTAAGGACCATGGGGAATAGCGGCTCCGCAGGAGACTGGGCACATCTAAAGAAAGCTTTAGGACTATCTGGTGTGCACTGGCTCCTCCCCCTATGACCCTCCCAAGCCTCAGTTAGGATACTGTGCCCGGACGAGCGTACACAATAAGGAAGGATTTTGAATCCCGGGTAAGACTCATACCAGCCACACCAATCACACTGTACAACTTGTGATCTGAACCCAGTTAACAGCATGATAACAGAGGAGCCTCTAGAAAAGATGGCTCACTACAGCAATAACCCGATTTTTTGGTAACAATAACTATGTACCAGTATTGCAGACAATCCGCACTTGGGATGGGCGCCCAGCATCCACTACGGACTACGAGAAATAGAATTATCGGTAAGTAAATTCTTATTTTCTCTAACGTCCTAAGTGGATGCTGGGGACTCCGTAAGGACCATGGGGATTATACCAAAGCTCCCAAACGGGCGGGAGAGTGCGGATGACTCTGCAGCACCAATTGAGAGAACTCCAGGTCCTCCTCAGCCAGGGTATCAATTTTGTAGAATTTTACAAACGTATTTGCTCCTGACCAAGTAGCTGCTCGGCAAAGTTGTAAAGCCGAGACCCCTCGGGCAGCCGCCCAAGATGAGCCCACCTTCCTTGTGGAGTGGGCATTTACAGATTTTTGGCTGTGGCAGGCCTGCCACAGAATGTGCAAGCTGAATTGTACTACAAATCCAACGAGCAATAGTCTGCTTAGAAGCAGGAGCACCCAGCTTGTTGGGTGCATACAGGATAAACAGCGAGTCAGATTTTCTGACTCCAGCCGTCCTGGAAACATATTTTCAGGGCCCTGACAACGTCTAGCAACTTGGAGTCCTCCAAGTCCCTAGTAGCCGCAGGCACCACAATAGGTTGGTTCAGGTGAAACGCTGAAACCACCTTAGGGAGAAACTGAGGACGAGTCCTCAATTCCGCCCTGTCCGAATGGAAAATCAGATAAGGGCTTTTACAGGATAAAGCCGCCAATTCTGACACGCGCCTGGCCCAGGCCAGGGCCAACAGCATGACCACTTTCCATGTGAGATATTTTAACTCCACAGATTTAAGTGGTTCAAACCAATGTGACTTTTGGAACCCAAAAAACTACATTGAGATCCCAAAGTGCCACTGGAGGCACAAAAGGAGGCTGTATATGCAGTACCCCTTTTACAAACGTCTGAACTTCAGGGACTGAAGCTAGTTCTTTTTGGAAGAAAATTGACAGGGCCGAAATTTGAACCTTAATGGACCCCAATTTCAGGCCCATAGACACTCCTGTTTGCAGGAAATGTAGGAATCGACCCAGTTGAATTTCCTCCGTCGGGCCTTACTGGCCTCGCACCACGCAACATATTTTCGCCAAATGCGGTGATAATGTTTTGCGGTTACATCCTTCCTGGCTTTGATCAGGATAGGGATGACTTCATCCGGAATGCCTTTTTTCCTTCAGGATCCGGCGTTCAACCGCCATGCCGTCAAACGCAGCCGCGGTAAGTCTTGGAACAGACAGGGTCCTTGTTGGAGCAGGTCCCTTCTTAGAGGTAGAGGCCACGGATCCTCCGTGAGCATCTCTTGAAGTTCCGGTTATCAAGTCCTTCTTGGCCAATCCGGAGCCACGAATATAGTGCTTACTCCTCTCCATCTTATCAATCTCAGTACCTTGTGTATGAGAGGCAGAGGAGGGAACACATACACTGACTGGTACACCCACGGTGTTACCAGAGCGTCTACAGCTATTGCCCGAGGGTCCCTTGACCTGGCGCAATACCTGTCGAGTTTTTCCCAACGGTTTATAATCATGTGGAAGACTTCTGGGTGAAGTCCCCACTCTCCCGGGTGGAGGTCGTGCTGAGGAAGTCTGCTTCCCAGTTGTCCACTCCCGGAATGAATACTGCTGACAGTGCTATCACATGATTTTCCGCCCAGCGAAGAATCCTTGCAGCTTCTGCCATTGCCCTCCTGCTTCTTGTGCCACCCTGTCTGTTTACTTGGGTGACTGCCGTGATGTTGTCCGACTGGATCAACACCGGCTGACCTTGAAGCAGAGGTCTTGCTAAGCTTAGAGCATTGTAAATGGCCCTTAGCTTCAGGATATTTATGTGAAGTGATGTCTCCAGGCTTGACCCTAAGCCCTGGATATTCCTTCCCTGTGTGACTGCTCCCCAGCCTCGCAGGCTGGCATCCGTGGTCACCAGGACCCAGTCCTGAATGCCGAATCTGCGGCCCTCTAGAAGATGAGCACTCTGCAACCACCACAGGAGGGACACCCTTGTCCTTGGTGACAGGGTTATCCGCTGATGCATCTGAAGATGCGACCCGGACCATTTGTCCAGCAGGTCCCACTGGAAAGTTCTTGCGTGGAATCTGCCGAATGGGATTGCTTCGTAGGAAGCCACCATTTTACCCAGAACCCTTGTGCATTGATGCACTGAGACTTGGCTCGGTTTTAGGAGGTTCCTGACTAGCTCGGATAACTCCCTGTCTTTCCCCTCCGGGAGAAACACCTTTTTCTGGACTGTGTCCAGGATCATCCCTAGGAACCGAAGACAAGTCGTCGGAACCAGCTGCGATTTTGGAATATTGAGAATCCAATCGTGCTGCCGCAACACTACCTGAGATAGTGCTACACCGACCTCCAACTGTTCCCTGGATCTTACCCTTATCAGGGAATCGTCCAAGTAAGGGATAACTAAAATTCCCTTCCTTCGAAGGAATATCATCATTTCGGCCATTACCTTGGTAAAGACCCGGGGTGCCGTGGACCATCCATACGGCAGCGTCTGAACTGATAGTGACAGTTCTGTACCATAAACCTGAGGTACCCTTGGTGAGAAGGGTAAATTTTGACATGAAGGTAAGCATCCTTGATGTCCCGAGACATCATGTAGTCCCCTTCTTCCAGGTTCGCAATCACTGCTCTGAGTGACTCAATCTTGAATTTGAACCTCTGTATGTAAGTGTTCAAAGATTTTAGATTTAGAATCGGTCTCACCGAGCCGTCCGGCTTCGGTACCACAACAGTGTGGAATAATACCCCGTTCCCTGTTGCAGGAGGGGTACCTTGATTATCACCTGCTGGGAATACAGCTTGTGAATGGCTTCCAAAACTGTCTCCCTGTCAGAAGGAGACATCGGTAAAGCCGACTTTAGGAAACGGCGAGGGGGAGACGTCTCGAATTCTAATTTGTACCCCTGAGATATCACCTGAAGGATCCAGGGGTCTACTTGCGAGTGAGCCCACTGCGCGCTGAAATTCATTGAGACGGGCCCCCCACCGTGCCCGATTCTGCTTGTAAAGCCCCAGCGTCATACTGAGGGCTTGGCAGAGGCGGGAGAGGGTTTCTGTTCCTGGGAACTGGCTGATTTCTGCAGCCTTTTTCCTCTCCCTCTGTCACGGGGCAGAAATGAGGAACATTTTGCCCGCTTGTCCACGAAAAGACTGCGCCTGATAATACGGCGTCTTCTCATGTTGAGAGGCGACCTGGGGTACAAACGTGGATTTCCCAGCTGTTGCCGTGGCCACCAGGTCTGAAAGACCGACCCCAAATAACTCCTCCCCTTATTAAGGCAATACTTCCAAATGCCGTTTGGAATACGCATCACCTGACCACTGACGTGTCCATAACCCTCTACTGGTAGAAATGGACAACGCACTTAGACTTGATGCCAGTCGGCAAATATTCCGCTGTGCATCACGCATATATAGAAATGCATCTTTTAAATGCTCTATAGGCAAAAATATACTGTCCCTATCTAGGGTATCAATATTTTCAGTCAGGGAATCCGACCACGCCAACCCAGCACTGCACATCCAGGCTGAGGCGATTGCTGGTCGCAGTATAACACCAGTATGTGTGTAAATACCTTTTAGGATACCCTCCTGCTTTCTATCAGCAGGATCCTTAAGGGCGGCCATCTCAGGAGAGGGTAGAGCCCTTATAAGCGTGTGAGCGCTTTATCCACCCTAGGGGGTTGTTTCCCAACGCACCCTAACCTCTGGCGGGAAAGGATATAATGCCAATAACATTT
This sequence comes from Pseudophryne corroboree, assembly GCF_028390025.1. Taxonomy (NCBI): domain Eukaryota; kingdom Metazoa; phylum Chordata; class Amphibia; order Anura; family Myobatrachidae; genus Pseudophryne; species Pseudophryne corroboree. The sequence continues at coordinate 263,591,697 of NC_086445.1, forward strand.
TAGAAATTATCAGTTGTTATCGAGGGAAAACCACGCATCATCACACACCTCATTTAATTTCTCAGATTCAGGAAAACTACAGGTAGTTTTTCCTCACCGAACATAATACCCCTTTTTGGTGGTACTCGTATTATCAGAAATGTGTAAAACATTTTTCATTGCCTCAATCATGTAACGTGTGGCCCTACTGGAAGTCACATTTGTCTCTTCACCGTCGACACTGGAGTCAGTATCCGTGTCGGCGTCTATATCTGCCATCTAAGGTAACGGGCGCTTTAGAGCCCCTGACGGCCTATGAGACGTCTGGACAGGCACAAGCTGAGTAGCCGGCTGTCTCATGTCAACCACTGTCTTTTATACAGAGCTGACACTGTCACGTAATTCCTTCCAACAGTTCATCCACTCAGGTGTCGACCCCCTAGGGGGTGACATCACTATTACAGGCAATCTGCTCCGTCTCCACATCATTTTTCTCCTCATACATGTCGACACAAACGTACTGACATACAGCACACACACAGGGAATGCTCTGATAGAGGACAGGACCCCACTAGCCCTTTGGGGAGACAGAGGGAGAGTTTGCCAGCACACACCAAAGCGCTATATATATATATATATATATACAGGGATAACCTTATATAAGTGTTTTTCCCCTTATAGCTGCTGTATTGTTAATACTGCGCCTAATTAGTGCCCCCCTCTCTTTTTTAACCCTTTCTGTAGTGTAGTGACTGCAGGGGAGAGCCAGGGGAGCTTCCCTCCAACTGAGCTGTGAGGGAAAATGGCGCCAGTGTGCTGAGGAGATAGGCTCCGCCCCTTTTTCGCGGACTTTTCTCCTGCTTTTTTATGGATTCTGGCAGGGGTTAAAATTCATCCATATAGCCCTGGGGGCTATATGTGATGTATTTTCGCCAGCCAAGGTGTTTTTATTGCTGCTCAGGGCGCCCCCCCCTAGCGCCCTGCACCCTCAGTGACCGAAGTGTGAAGTGTGCTGAGGAGCAATGGCGCACAGCTGCAGTGCTGTGCGCTACCTTGGTGAAGACAGGATGTCTTCTGCCGCCGATTTTCCGGACCTCTTCTGTCTTCTGGCTCTGTAAGGGGGCCGGCGGCGCGGCTCTGGGACCCATCCATGGCTGGGCCTGTGATCGTCCCTCTGGAGCTAATGTCCAGTAGCCTAAGAAGCCCAATCCACTCTGCACGCAGGTGAGTTCGCTTCTTCTCCCCTTAGTCCCTCGATGCAGTGAGCCTGTTGCCAGCAGGTCTCACTGAAAATAAAAAACCTAAACTAAAACTTTCACTAAGAAGCTCAGGAGAGCCCCTAGTGTGCACCCTTCTCGTTCGGGCACAGAGATCTAACTGAGGCTTGGAGGAGGGTCATAGGGGGAGGAGCCAGTGCACACCAGATAGTCCTAAAGCTTTCTTTAGATGTGCCCAGTCTCCTGCGGAGCCGCTATTCCCCATGGTCCTTACGGAGTCCCCAGCATCCACTTAGGACGTTAGAGAAATGGAGGATGAGTCCTCAATTCTGCCCTGTCTGGAAGATCAGATAAGGGCCTTTACAGGATAAAGCCCCCAATTTTGACACGCGCCTGGCCGAGGCCAGGGCCAACAACATGACCACTTTCCATGTGAGATATTTTAACTCCACAGATTCAAGTGGTTCAAACCAATGTGACTTTAGGAACCCCAAAACTACATTGAGATCCCAAGGTGCCACTGGAGGCACAAAAGGAGGCTGTATATGCAGTACCCCTTTTACAAAACGTCTGAACTTCAGGAACTGAAGTTAGTTCTTTCTGGAAGAAAATTGACAGGGCCGAAATTTGAACCTTAATGGACCCCAATTTTAGGCACAGACACACTCCTGTTTACAGGAAATGCAGGAATCGACCTAGTTGAAAATTCCTCCATCGGGGCCTTACTGGCCTCGCACCCCGCAACATATTTTCGCCAAATGCAGTGATAATGCTTTGCGGTTACATCCTTCCTGGCTTGATCAGGGTAGGGATGACTTCATCCGGAATGCCTTTTTCCTTCAGGATCCGGCGTTCAACCGCCCTGCCGTTAAACGCAGCTGCGGTAAGTCTTGGAATAGACAGGGTCCTTGCTGGAGCAGGTCCCTTCTTAGAGGTAGAGGCCACGGATCCTCCGTGAGCATCTCTTGAAGTTCCGGGTACCAAGTCCTTCTTGGCCAATCCGGAGCCACGAGTATAGTTCTTACTCCCCTCCGTCTTATAATTCTCAGTACTTTTGGTATGAGAGGAAGAGGAGGGAACACATACACTGACTGGTACACCCACGGTGTTACCAGAGCGTCCACAGCTATTGCCTGAGGGTCCCTCGACCTGGCGCAATACCTGTCCAATTTTTTGTTTAGGCGGGACGCCATCATGTCCACCTTTGGTTTTTCCCAATGGTTTTCAATCATGTGGAAGACTTCTGGGTGAAGTCCCCACTCTCCCGGGTGGAGGCCGTGCCTGCTGAGGAAGTCTGCTTCCCATTTGTCCACTCCCGGAATGAATACTGCTGACAGTGCTATCCCATGATTTTCCGCCCAGCGAAGAATCCTTGCAGCTTCTGCCATTGACTGCTTCTTGTGCCACCCTGTCTGTTTACGTGGGTGACTGCCGTGATGTTGTCCGACTGGATCAACACCGGCTGACCTTGAAGCAGAGGTCTTGCTAAGCTGAGAGCATTGTAAATGGCCCTTAGCTCCAGGTTATTTATGTGAAATGATGTCTCCAGGCTTGACCATAAGCCCTGGAAATTTCTTCCCTGTGTGTGCTCCCCAGCCTCGCAGGCTGGCATCCGTGGTCACCAGGACCCAGTCCTGAATGCCGACTCTGCGGCCCTCTAGAAGATGAGCACTCTGCAACCACCACAGGAGGGACACCCTTGTCCTTGGTGACCGGGTTATCCGCTGATGCATCTTAAGATGCGACCCGGACCATTTGTCCAGCAGGTCCCACTGGAAAGTTCTTGCGTGGAATCTGCCGAATGGCTTTTCTTCGTAGGAAGCTACCATTTTTCCCAGAACCCTTGTGCATTGATGCACTGAGACTTGGCTCGGTTTTAGGAGGTTCCTGACTAGCTCGGATAACTCCCTGGCTCTCTCCTCCGGGAGAAACACCTTTTTCTGAACTGTGTCCAGAATCATCCCTAGGAACAGAAGACGAGTCGTCGGAACCAGCTGCGATTTTGGAATATTGAGAATCCAATCGTGCTGTCGCAACACTACCTGAGACCTCCAACTGTTCCCAGGATCTTACCCTTACCAGGAGATCGTCCAAGTAAGAAATAACTAAAACTCCCTTCCTTCGAAGGAGTATCATCATTTCGGCCATTACCTTGGTAAAGACCCGGGGTGCCGTGGACCATCCAAACGGCAGCGTCTGAAACTGATAGTGACAGTTCTGTACCACAAACCTGAGGTACCCTTGTTGAGAAGGGTAAATTTGGACATGAAGGTAAGCATCCTTGATGTGCAGAGACACCATGTAGTCCCCTTCTCTTGAATTTGAACCTCTGTATGTAAGTGTTCAAAAATTTTAGATTTAAAATCGGTCTCACCGAGCCGTCTGGCTTCGGTACCACCACAGTGTGGAGTAATACCCCTTTCCCTGTTGCAGGAGGGGTACCTTAATTATCACCTGCTGGGAATACAGCTTGTGAATGGCTTCCAACACTGCCTCCCTGTCTGCTTGTAAAGCCCCAGCGTCATGCTGAGGGCTTGGCAGAGGCGGGAGAGGGCTTCTGTTCCTGGGAACTGGCTGATTTCTGCAGCCGTTTCCCTCTCCCTCTGTCACGGGGCAGAAATGAGGAACCTTTTGCCCACGTGCCCTTATGGGAACGAAAGGACTGCGCCTGATAATACGGCGTCTTCTTATGTTGAGAGGCGACCTGGGGTAAAAACGTGGATTTCCCAGCTGTTGCCGTGGCCACCAGGTCTGAAAGACCGAACCCAAATAACTCCTCCCCTTTATAAGGCAATACTTCCATATGCCATTTGGAATCCGCATCACCTGACCACTGTCGTGTCCATAACCCTCTTCTGGCAGAAATGGACAGCGCACTTACTCTTGATGCCAGTCGGCAAATATCCCGCTGTGCATCACACATATATAGAAATGCATCTTTTAAATGCTCTACAGGCAATAATATACTGTCCCTATCTAGGGTATCAATATTTTCAGTCAGGGAATCCGACCACGCCAACCCAGCACTGCACATCCAGGCTGAGGCGATTGCTGGTCGCAGTATAACACCAGTATGTGTGTAAATACATTTTAGGATACCCTCCTGCTTTCTATCAGCAGGATCCTTAAGGGCGGCCATCTCAGGAGAGGGTAGAGCCCTTGTTTTGACAAGCGTGTGAGCGCTTTATCCCCCCTAGGGGGTGTTTCCCAACGCACCCTAACCTCTGGCGGGAAAGGATATATGCCAATAACTTTTTAGAAATTATCAGTTTTTTATCGGGGGAAACCCACGCTTCATCACACACCTCATTTAATTTCTCAGATTCAGGAAAACTACAGGTAGTTTTTCCTCACTGAACATAATACCCCTATTGGTGGTACTCGTATTATCCGAAATGTGTAAAACATTTTCCATTGCCTCAATCATGTAACGTGTGGCCCTACTGGAAGTCATATTTGTCTCTTCACCGTCGACACTGGAGTCAGTATCCGTGTCGGCGTCTGTATTTGCCATCTGAGGTAACGGGCGCTTTAGAGCCCCTGACGGCCTATGAGACGTCTGGACAGGCACAAGCTGAGTAGCCGGCTGTCTCATGTCAATCACTGTCTTTTGTAAAGAGCTGACACTGTCATGTAATTCCTTCCAGCAGTTCATCCACTCAGGTGTCGACCCCCTAGGGGGTGACATCCCTATTACAGGCAATTTGTTCCGCCTCCACATCATTTTCCTCCTCATACATGTCGACACAAACGTACCGACACACAGCACACACAGGGAATGCTCTGATAGAGGACAGGACCCCACTAGCCCTTTGGGGAGACAGAGGGAGAGTTTGCCAGCACACACCAGAGCGCTATATATATACACAGGGATAACCTTATATAAGTGTTTTTCCCCTTATAGCTGCTGTATTGTTTATACTGCGCCTAATTAGTGCCCCCCTCTCTTTTTTAACCCTTTCTGTAGTGTAGTGACTGCAGGGGAGAGCCAGGGAGCTTCCCTCCAACGGAGCTGTGAGGGAAAATGGCGCCAGTGTGCTGAGGAGATAGGCTCCGCCCCTTTCTCGGCGGCCTTTTCTCCCGTTTTTCAGTGTAATCTGGCAGGGGTTAAAATTCATCCATATAGCCCTGGGGGCTATATGTGATGTATTTTCGCCAGCCAAGGTGCTTTTATTGCTGCTCAGGGCGCCCCCCCCTAGCGCCCTGCACCCTCAGTGACCGAAGTGTGAAGTGTGCTGAGGAGCAATGGCGCACAGCTGCAGTGCTGTGCGCTACCTTGGTGAAGACAGGATGTCTTCTGCCGCCGATTTTCCGGACCTCTTCTTGCTTCTGGCTCTGTAAGGGGGCCGGCGGCGCGGCTCTGGGACCGGACTCCATGGCTGGGCCTGTGTTCGATCCCTCTGGAGCTAATGGTGTCCAGTAGCCTAAGAAGCCCAATCCACTCTGCACGCAGGTGAGTTCGCTTCTTCTCCCCTTAGTCCCTCGATGCAGTGAGCCTGTTGCCAGCAGGTCTCACTGAAAATAAAAAACCTAAAACTAAACTTTTCACTAAGCAGCTCAGGAGAGCCCCTAGTGTGCACCCTTCTCGTTCGGGCACAAAAATCTAACTGAGGCTTGGAGGAGGGTCATGGGGGGAGGAGCCAGTGCACACCAGGTAGTCCTAAAGCTTTACTTTTGTGCCCAGTCTCCTGCGGAGCCGCTATTCCCCATGGTCCTTACGGAGTTCCCAGCATCCACTGGGACGTCAGAGAGAAAAAAAAAAGAATTTTTTTTATATATTATATTATATTATATATATATATATATATATATATATATATATATATATATATATATATATATATATATATATATATATATATATATATATATATCCCCCCATAGGTCCCGCACTTGCATGACTCCTCTGTCTGGACAGAGAGAAGTTTCTGGATTCATAAACTGGACACGGTAGCCCCCAGGGGAATGAACGAGTATAGTAGTTTTAATATCTTTCTTTGATTGCATTATGAAGGACCAATTTATATATACAGTCCAATATGATTAATATAGATTAGGGGCAATGTCCCCTCGATTTTTGAGTATGTAAACTTCAAGATCTATATATGGAATGGATTGGGGTTCTAATACTGGCTTTTTAATGTATGTATTTTGCGTGTATATTTATGTAAACGTGTGTAGTGTCTTATTGTGTTATTATTTCCTGTGGCGGGTTCCTTTTTTCGCCTGTAACTACATTTATTATTTACTATCGCCCCTTAACAGTATTGAGTGCGGTGGAATGCATCACACTTCCTATTGGTCCGAGGTGGAACGCAGGGTAACTCTGGAAACAAGGTGTATTGATGAGGTCATTAGCGGTGGAACGCACTGCGGGTCTGATTGGCCTTAGTTGAAATGCGTAACCAGTGTCACATCTGGTACAGGGAGGATGTGCATGGGAGTCAATTCCGGTAAGCAGACCAGTGGAACGCAGGCCACTTCCGATCACAGCAATGTTTTTTGTGATTATGCCCGCTGTATGTGGGAAGTTGTATGGTGCGTCGGGTATGTGTGGTGTTCCGCTGCTGGTGTGCCTTAATGGTAGAAGTGCAGTTGTTGTCTTTTAGGGGTAGTTGAGTGTATTAGGTTTTGTACGGCTATACTTCCTGTTTGATGAACACTTCCTGTTAAGTTGCCCTATAAATGACGGGTTGATACTCTCTCTTCCATGCTGCCAGCATGAATGGGGTGACTGATTACTGCATTGGTAATTGGGTAGACTTTATGCTGCGTGTCATGCTATTCAGTGTATGGTGTATATATAATGTATTGATATTTGTTTTGGCCATTTACAGTTTGTGTTTGAAGAACTGATGTTGTTCCTTGTATGAACATATATCAAGTTACTCTGGTGGCTAATAATCATCCCTGAGTGGCTTTTTCCTTAATGGTTGCACTGAATTTTTCATCTGCGCACACTTGTACAATACAGTGATATAGTTGTTTAAAGACGTGCTGGCAGACTGGTCTATATCCATGTTGTTACCGTCCCTTGTTGGGCACGCATGGACACTATACTGAGTGAGTTATGTTTGATGGATTTAATCACTTCGAGTGTAGTATTATATGGTCACCTCAAACGGTGGAGGTATTTAGCTGTACACATACCTTAAACTTAAACTTAGTGATGGCCTGGCAGGCGGGGTCTTATTTTCTTATTTGTTTTACTTTGTGTAGATGCTGAGTTTTTATTTGCATCATAAGCATTGAACTCTTTCTAATGATGGAATTGTGTGAGCCTTTTCCTGATGAAGATTCATGTTGTTGAATCGAAACATCGAGATACTATGAGGCTAATTTGAATAAACCGATGACAACTATAATGAACCAATCGTGATCATCATTGGAGAGTGCACCCCCTACCATATGGTAGAACTGTGTGTAATTATATATTATTTTTTTTAATTTAACTTGTACAGTATGGTCTCTACAGTATGTCTGACACATCTTCAGCCCGACAAACCATCTTCACCTATTCTGCAGAATATTATTGTTCTTTTACAAATAAATAAATAAATACATTAAAAAAAAAACAAAAAAACACAGCACAAATGGCGTTATTCCCCTGCAGGACAAGTACTTAAATGACCATGACAAGGAGAAAAGATACATTGTAACATACATGATTAGCCAATAAAGACACATAAATAAATAAGAGAACCCCCCCCCAAAAAATGACAATTGGCATCAATGGGGTGAGGCAGTGATATAAAAGGAATGGCATGGTGAGGAAAATTAAACTTAAGAAACCCTTTAGAACTAGCTATCGGCATTGCAACACTCAATAGTTTTACCAAACAATAGATGAACATTGAGCTCTTTTAGTTAATTCGAGAAAATGCATTGAGAGAATATGCTGAAAAATAAGTGCATACTTACATAGCCTATCATAAGAATGCAATCAACAACTGCCAGATGTTACGACTTGCCATTAATATAAGCATCAAGAATAGTTGTAACAAAGAACGTACATGATCTGCACTTTGATCGTGCATAAGTATTTTTCACTCAGTTTGGGAATTATTTGTTGGCACTGTTTCTCCAACAGGCCTTAAATTAACAAAAACAGTTAAAAACAAATTGTGAGCATAATAATCCTAAATAAAGTTACTTTATAATTTTTGTTACGCTGTGTGTAGCTGGCAGACAGTGCTAATATACTAGTGGTGTGCTCTATATCCTGGGCACCAGTTCAAGCAGACTGGCCATGAACTCTCCAGGCCAGTATAATTGTTGTTTGGCTCCTAATGGGACAGAGCCGGTATATACAGAAAGGCATTACCCATATACTGTACATGGCAGCTGCAGTCAGGGAGCCTCACTGCTGACATCCTGTACCGCTCTATGTGCACATAGGTCACCGAGCTGTACTGTGTGTACACACACGGAAGGCGAAGAGCTGTACTGTGTGTACACACGGTATACGATCAGCGCTGTGTATATACACACGGCAGGAGAGCTGTACAGTGCGCTGTAATGCGGATGTGCGCGGCAGGCCTGTTCCCAGGGGACGGGCTGTGTGTGGAAACAGACTGGGCCGTTTGTGCGATTATGGCGGCGGCTACTGCCCAGTGTACGACTTAGCATAGTCACCTACCTACCTACCGTGCACCTCCCGTACCCACACTGCCGTCACCGCTTACCTGTCCTTACTCCACACCACAGCCGACGATACCACTGCCTGTAGTACTCCGTTTGTCCCTTCGCTTCCGCCGTACGTGTCACACCACCCGATAGCAGCGTCAGGGAACCCGCCCCCTTACACCGTCATTGCGCTGCTGCTGCTGCTGCTGCTGCTGCTGCTGGGCGGTGGAAGGAGCTTCGCGTGACTTCCCAAGGGAAGAGGCGGGGCTCTGCTGCAGCTAGCCCTTCTGCTTGCGGCTTCACATGGCGACGGTTGGGTCGTGAATACGTCACTTAATACGTCACTTTGTTGTTACTTGCACAAACTATCGGAATGTTGTTGTTTTTTTTTAAACCAAATTGTTTGTATGCGGTGGTTAGCTAAAATCGTGTTGAAAGATTTGGTGGTGGATGGCCATACATCATTTGATGGTGCTCTTCAAGCAAGGGAGAGATGTACTAAGCCTTGGAGAGAGATAAAGTGTTGCATTAATTGAGCTTTTAGCAATTTTCGTAGCTTAATGTAACATTTTGTGTATTACAATTCTAGTATACCCATACCCTCCAACTGTACCTTTTTAATAGGTACAGTACCTTTTTTTCATGGTCTGTACCGATTTTTGGCTCTCCTAACTTCCATTGAAAGTATAGGAAAAAGGGTGTGGTCACGCCCCCTTTACCCGTGGCCACGCCCCTTTTTCGGGTTTGTACCGATTTTTCTGTGTAAAATGTTGGAGGGTATGGTATACCGTTTTATATTGTTGTGTTGGGATTTTTATAGCGTTAGGGATCCCAAATATATACAGAGAGGCCTTGACGCTGCTTGGGGGCTTATACATACATTTGCGCAGATATATGTAACCAAGATCTCTGAATTCTAAGATATTGGGGTAAATTTACTAAGATGGGAGTTCTATTTAAGATGGAATGTTGCCCATAGCAACCAATCACATTCCAGGTATTATCTTCTAGAACAGGGGTGGCCAACCAGTCAGAGACAAAGAGCCAACAAATCTTGTTAGGTACGTCAAAGAGCCGACATCAAGCCGAAGGAGCGTGTGCAAAAATGGGGTGTGGCCTTGTGCCTGCTAGGCCACACCCCTGGTATAAAATACAATGAAAATGTCAGATCCACTTAAACATTTTAAAGCCAGAATCAACATAAAATACATTGAAAAAGACACTTCCACATAAAATAATGTAAAAATCCAGATCCACATAAAATATATTGAAAAAGCCATATTCACACAATACACGTCAGCTCCTCCATGTGTCACTCCAGCCAGTTCCCCTATGTGTCAATGTGTCACTCCAGCCAGCACCCTCCTGTGTCACTCTGGTCAGCTCCCCATTGTGTCTCTCCTGCCAGGATTCTCCTTTGTCACTCCAGCCAGCTCCCCATTGTGTCACTCCAGCCCACCCTCATATGTCACTACAGCCCAGTATCTGGCCAGCACCCTCCTGTGTCACTCCAGCCAGCACCCTCCTGTGTCACTCCAGCCAGCACCCTCCTGTATCACTCCAGTCATCTCCCCCATTATATCTCTCCTGCCAGGATCCTTCTATGTCACTCCAGCTAGCTCCCTCTTGTGTCACGCCAGCCCACCCTCATATGTCACTACAGCCCAGTATCTGGCTCCCTCAGTTTTTAATTGCCGTAGTGCTGCTGTGTGTCTGGCTGGAGTGCACCAGTTTCCAGAATCTGTTGTGGTCAGGTGACTGAGTGTCGGGAGCCACATTTGAATAAAGAAAGAGCCGCATGTGGCTCAAGAGCCACAGGTTGGCCACGGCTGTTCTAGAAGGTGCCAGATAAATGAGAAGCAGAATCGGATTGGTTGCTATGGGCAACATCCCATCTTAAATAGTACTTCCATTTTAGTAAATTTACCCCATTGTATGGGATTTAAATCTGGTTACTGCTATTATTCAGGGTGTTGGGGGAAACTAAATGTGTTTTTTTTCCTGATTTGAAAAACCCCTCCCTTTCAAGCACCTGAATGATATCACTAAGCTAACTGAGCATCTGCCACTATATATGCATGTTCAGAATTTTGTCAGCTTTAACCTATGTCACTATGTTTATCTCCTATATAATAGCCTTGTGACTCTGTGCCTGGTGTTCTAACGCTGGGCGGAGTCACAGATCTGGGTGGCTGGATGCAGGCCAGGAAAAGTCCCCTCCCTCGGTCCGCCCATCCCCACCCAGTCCCCTCCCCATCTCCGCCAAGTCCCCTCTTTCCCTCCTCCCTGTACACTCCCTGCACCCTGGTGACACTGCAGCCGGGCAGCCTTGCGGCTGCCGCACAGTCCGGAGAAGAATGCCGTGGACGACCTCTGACTTCCGCAACCGCCCCCCTCCCACCCGTGACACCCGCAGCCTTCCCAACATCCGCCCGCAACACACACCCCGCACCCTCCCACCCGCGGCACCCACACCTGCAGTGTAAAAATAAAGCAGCCAGTATTTACCCTGCACAGAAACAAAATAACCCACCCAAATCCAACTCTCTCTGCAAATGTTATATCTGCCCCACCTGCAGTGCACATGGTTTTGCCCAACTGCTAAAAAAATTCCTGCTGCGATCAACTTGGAATTACCCCCTATGTTATTCATTGTGCCCTGCGGCCACTCTTCACGCACTCACAAAGGGCTACGTCCCCTTGACAATCGCACGCCCTTCCCCCTTGCAATATTTGCCCACTAGCATAAAAATTTTTGCAGGTAATACTCCATCCAATAACAATTATAGCACAGCTGCAGCCCGTGCAGGGGTTAACGGGTCGTAGTCTCTTGCAACTGTATTTTCTCTCTTAACACCTTGCCTCTCTTTGGGGGTGATTCCGAGTTGTTCGCTCGCTAGCTGCTTTTAGCAGCATTGCACACGCTAAGCCGCCGCCCTCTGGGAGTGTATCTTAGTTTAGCAGAAGTGCGAACGAAAGATTAGCAGAATTGCGAATAGAAATTTCTTAGCAGTTTCTGAGTAGCTCCAGACTTACTCAGCCATTGCGACCAGCTCAGTCCTTTTCGTTCCTAGTTTGCCGTCACAAGCACACCCAGCGTTTGCCCAATCACTCCCCCATTTCTCCAGCCACTCCTGCGTTTTGCAACTAGAACGCCTGCGTTTTTCCGCACACTCCCATAAAACGGCCAGTTTCCGCCCAGAAACACCCACGTCCTGTCAATCACACTACGATCAGCACAGCGATGAAAAAGCTTCGTTATGCCGTGAGTAAAATACCTAACTTTTGTGTAAAATAACTACGCGCATGCGCTCTGCGAACCTTGCGCATGCGCAGTAAGCAACTAATCGCAGCATAGCGAAAATCGGCAACGAGCGAACAACTCGGAATGACCCCCTTTATCCTCTCCCTACCACCCTGCCTCTCCCTATCCTTTACCGATCGCACAGCGTTTCTGTACATTCCCTTTCTCCCCCCCTACGCCTCTCTATCTTTTCTCAACCGGACCCCATTTCTGTATGCCCTCTATACTGCCCTGCATTTCTGTTATCTAACGGCCTGCGTATGTTCAAAGACCTGTAGGGGTTAACGGGACGTAGCCCCTAGCGACGGTGTGAAGAGCGCTCGTAGGGCGCGATGAATCACCTAGTATATAATAAATATTATATTATAAATTTCTCTAACGTCCTAGTGGATGCTGGGGACTCCGTAAGGACCATGGGGAATAGACGGGCTCCGCAGGAGACATGGGCACCTCAAGAAAGAATTTGGATTCTGGTGTGCTTTGGCTCCTCCCTCTATGTCCCTCCCCCAGACCCCAGACAGTTTGAATCTGTGCCCGGACGAGCTGGGTGCTGTTTAGTGAGCTCTCCTGAGCTTGCTATAAGAAAGTATTTTGTTAGGTTTTTTTATTTTCAGGGAGTTCTGCTGGCAACAGACTCTCTGCATCGTGGGACTGAGGGGAGAGAAGCAGCCCTACTCTCTGCAGATAGGTCCTGCTTCTTAGGCTACTGGACACCATTAGCTCCAGAGGGATCGTACATCTCACCCTTTGTCGTCCGATCCCGGAGCCGCGCCGTCGGCCCCCTCGCAGAGCCGGAAGGCAGTAGCCGGGTGAAAGAAGCAAGAAGACTTCGAAATCGGCGGCAGAAGACTCCAGTCTTCACTGAGGTAGCGCACAGCACTGCAGCTGTGCGCCATTGCTCCCACACTACACCCACATACTCCGGTCACTGTAAGGGTGCAGGGCGCAGAGGGGGGGGGGCGCCCCCCTGGGCAGCAATTAGAACCTCTTGGCAAAAGTTGGACATATATACAGTTGGGCACTGTATATATGTATGAGCCCCCGCCATAATATTGTACATAAACGAGGGACAGAAGCCCGCCGCTGAGGGGGCGGGGCTTCTTCATCAGCACTCACCAGCGCCATTTTTTCTCCACAGCTCCGCTGAGAGGAAGCTCCCCAGGCTCTCCCCTGCAGATACACGGTAGAAGAGGGTAAAAAAGAGAGGGGGGGGCACATAATTAGGCGCAAAAATCATTATTACAGCGACTACTGGGTTAACACTAAGTTACTGTGTGATTCCTGGGTTATATAGCGCTGGGGTGTGTGCTGGCATACTCTCTCTCTGTCTCTCCAAAGGGCATTGTGGGGGAACTGTCTTCAAAAAGAGCATTCCCTGTGTGTGTGGTGTGTCGGTACGCTTGTGTCGACATGTTTGACGAGGAAGGCTATGTGGAAACAGAGCGGGAGCAAATGAATGTGGTGTCTCTGCCGACGGCGCCGACACCTGATTGGATGGATATGTGGAAGGTTTTAAATGATAATGTTAATTCCTTGCATAAAAGGTTGGATAAAGCTGAAACCTTAGGACAGTCAGGGTTCTTAGCCCATGCCTGATCCTATGTCGCAGAGGCCGTCAGGGTCTCAGAAGCGCCCACTATCCCAAATTGTTGACACAGATACCGACATGGACTCTGACTCCAGTGTCGATTACGATGATGCAAAGTTACAGCCAAAATTGTCTAAATCCATCCGTTATATGATTATAGCAATTAAAGATGTGTTGCACATCACAGAGGAAACCCCAGTCCCAGACAAGAGGGATCATATGTATGGGGAAAAAAGGCAGGTGGTGACCTTTCCCCCTTCACACGAGCTAAATGAGTTATGTGAAAAGGCTTGGGAATCTCCAGATAAAAAACTTCAGATTTCCAAACGGATGCTTATGGCGTATCCTTTCCCGCCAACGGACAGGTTACGCTGGGAATCGTCCCCTAGGGTGGACAAAGCTCTAACACGCTTATCCAAGAGGGTAGCCCTGCCGTCACAGGATACGGCCACCCTGAAAGATGCTGCGGATAGAAAGCAAGAGGGTACCCTGAAGTCCATTTATACACATTCAGGTACCTTACTAAGGCCGGCAATTGCGTCGGCCTGGGTGTGTAGCGCTGTAGCAGCATGGACGGATACCTTATCTGAGGAACTGGATACCTTAGACAAGGATACTATATTAATGACCCTGGGGCATATAAAAGACGCTGTCCTATATATGAGAGATGCTCAAAGAGACATTAGCCTACTGGGCTCTAGAATAAATGCAATGTCGATTTCTGCCAGAAGGGTCCTATGGACTCGGCAATGGACAGGTGATGCCGACTCAAAAAGGCATATGGAGGTTTTACCTTACAAGGGTGTGGAATTGTTTGGGGAGGGTCTCTCGGACCTAGTCTCCACAGCTACTGCTGGAAAGTCAAATTTTTTGCCATATGTTTCCTCACAACCTAAGAAAGCACCGTATTACCAAATGCAGTCCTTTCGATCACAAAAAGGCAAGAAAGTCCGAGGTGCGTCCTTTCTTGCCAGAGGCAGGGGCAGAGGAAAGAAGCTGCACAACACAGCTAGTTCCCAGGAACAGAAGTCCTCCCCGGCTTCCACTAAATCCACCGCATGACGCTGGGGCTCCACAGGCGGAGCTAGGCCCGGTGGGGGCGCGTCTCCGAAATTTCAGCCACAAGTGGGTTCACTCCCAGTTGGATCCCTGGGCGATAGAGATTGTGTCTCAGGAAAACAAGCTGGAATTCGAAGAGATGCCCCCTCACCGATACCTCAAATCGGCCTTGCTAGCTTCCCCCTTAGAGAGGGAAATAGTGTTAGCTGCAATTCACAAATTGTATCTTCAGCAGGTGGTGGTCAAGGTTCCCCTCCTTCAACAAGGAAGGGGTTATTATTCGACCATGTTTGTGGTACCGAAACTGGACGGTTCGGTCAGACCCATATTGAATTTAAAATCCCTGAACGTATACCTGAAAAGGTTCAAGTTCAAGATGGAATCGCTCAAAGCGGTCATCGCAAGCCTGGAAGGGGGGGATTTTATGGTGTCTCTGGACATAAAGGATGCATACCTTCATGTCCCCATTTATCCACCTCATCAGGCGTACCTCAGATTTGTGGTACAGGATTGTCATTACCAATTTCAGACGTTGCCATTTGGTCTCTCCACGGCACCGAGAATATTTACCAAGGTAATGGCGGAAATTATGTTACTCCTGCGGAAGCAAGGGGTAACAATTATCCCATACTTGGACGATCTCCTCATAAAGGCGAGGTCCAGAGAGCAGTTGCTGATCAGCGTAGCACGCTCTCGGGAAGTGTTACAACAGCACAGCTGGATTCTAAATATTCCAAAGTCGCAGTTGATTCCTACGACTCGTCTGCCTTTCCTGGGCATGATTCTGGACACAGACCAGAAGAGGGTTTATCTCCCGATGGAGAGGGCTCAGGAGCTCATGACACTGGTCAGAGACCTATTAAAACCAAAACAGGTGTCGGTGCATCACTGCACGCGAGTCCTGGGAAAGATGGTGACATCATACGAGGCCATTCCCTTCGGCAGGTTCCATGCGAGGACCTTTTAATGGGATCTGTTGGACAGTTGGTCCGGATAACATCTTCAGATGCATCGGTTGATCACCCTATCCCCCAGGGCCAGGGTGTCTCTCTTGTGGTGGCTACAGAGTGCTCACCTTCTCGAAGGTCGCAGATTCGGCATTCAGGACTGGGTCCTGGTGACCACGGATGCAAGCCTCCGAGGGTGGGGGGCAGTCACACAGGGAAGAAATTTCCAAGGGCTGTGGTCAAGTCAGGAGACTTGCCTTCACATCAACATCCTGGAACTAAGGGCCATATACAATGCCCTACGTCAAGCGGAGTCCCTGCTTCACGACCAACCGGTTCTGATTCAGTCAGACAACATCACCGCAGTGGCTCATGTAAACCGCCAAGGCGGCATAAGGAGCAGGGTGGCGATGGTAGAAGCCACCAGAATTCTTCACTGGGCGGAGAATCACGTAAGCGCACTGTCAGCAGTGTTCATTCCGGGAGTGGACAACTGGGAAGCAGACTTCCTCAGCAGGCACGACCTCCACCCGGGAGAGTGGGGACTTCATCAAGAAGTCTTCACGCAGATTGCAAGTCGGTGGGAACTGCCACAGGTGGACATGATGGCATCCCGCCTCAACAAAAAGATACAGAGATATTGCGCCAGGTCAAGAGACCCTCAGGCGATAGCTGTGGACGCACTGGTGACACCGTGGGTGTTCCAGTCGGTCTATGTATTTCCTCCTCTTCCTCTCATACACAGGGTGCTGAGAATCATAAGAAAAAGAGGAGTGAGAACAATACTCGTTGTTCCGGATTGGCCAAGAAGGACTTGGTATCCAGATCTGCAAGAGATGCTCACAGAGGACCCGTGGCCTCTGCCTCTAAGACAGGACTTGTTGCAACAGGGGCCCTGTCTGTTCCAAGACTTACCGCGGCTGCGTTTGACGGCATGGCGGTTGAACGCCGGATCCTAGCAGAAAAAGGTATTCCGGTTGAAGTTATTCCTACGCTGATAAAGGCTAGGAAGGACGTGACGGCTCAACATTATCACCGTATATGGCGAAAATATGTGGCTTGGTGTGAGGCCAGGAATGCCCCTACGGAGGAATTCCAGCTGGGCCGTTTCCTTCACTTCCTACAGTCGGGAGTGACTTTGGGCCTTAAATTGGGTTCCATTAAGGTTCAGATTTCGGCCTTATCCATCTTCTTTCAAAAAGAACTGGCTTCTCTGCCTGAAGTTCAGACGTGTGTAAAGGGAGTGCTGCATATTCAGCCCCCTTTTGTGCCTCCAGTGGCACCTTGGGATCTTAACGTGGTGTTGAGTTTCCTGAAATCACACTGGTTTGAACTAGTGATGTGCACCGGACATTTTTCGGGTTTTGTGTTTTGGTTTTGGATTCGGTTCCGCGGCAGTGTTTTGGATTCGGACGCGTTTTGGCAAAACCTCCCTGAAAATTTTTTGTCGGATTCGGGTGTGTTTTGGATTCGGGTGTTTTTTTTTACAAAAAACCCTCAAAAACAGCTTAAATCATAGAATTTAGGGGTCATTTTGATCCCATAGTATTATTAACCTCAATAACCATAATTTACACTCATTTTCAGTCTATTCTGAACACCTCACACCTCACAATATTATTTTTAGTCTTAAAATTTGCACCGAGGTCGCTGGATGGCTAAGCTAAGCGACCCAAGTGGCCGACACAAACACCTGGCCCATCTAGGAGTGGCACTGCAGTGTCAGGCAGGATGGCACTTCAAAAAAATTGTCCCCAAACAGCACATGATGCAAAAAAAAAAAGAGGCGCACCAAGGTCGCTGTGTGAATAAGCTAAGTGACCCAAGTGGCCGACACAAACACCTGGCCCATCTAGGAGTGGCACTGCAGTGTCAGGCAGGATGGCACTTCAAAAAAATTGTCCCCAAACAGCACATGATGCAAAGAAAAAAAGAGGCGCACCAAGGTCGCTGTGTGACTAAGCTAAGCGACCCAAGTGGCCGACACAAACACCTGGCCCATCTAGGAGTGGCACTGCAGTGTCAGGCAGGATGGCACTTCAAAAAAATTGTCCCCAAACAGCACATGATGCAAAGAAAAATGAAAGAAAAAAGAGGTGCAAGATGGAATTGTCCTTGGGCCCTCCCACCCACCCTTATGTTGTATAAACAGGACATGCACACTTTAACGAACCCATCATTTCAGCGACAGGGTCTGCCACACGACTATGACTGAAATGACTGGTTGGTTTGGGCCCCCACCAAAAAAAGAAGCAATCAATCTCTCCTTGCACAAACTGGCTCTACAGAGGCAAGATGTCCACCTCATCATCATCCTCCGATTCCTCACCCCTTTCACTGTGTACATCCCCCTCCTCACAGATTATTAATTCGTCCCCACTGGAATCCACCATCTCAGGTCCCTGTGTACTTTCTGGAGGCAATTGCTGCTGGTGAATGTCTCCACGGAGGAATTGATTATAATTCATTTTGATGAACATCATCTTCTCCACATTTTCTGGAAGTAACCTCGTACGCCGATTGCTGACAAGGTGAGCGGCTGCACTAAACACTCTTTCGGAGTACACACTGGAGGGAGGGCAACTTAGGTAGAATAAAGCCAGTTTGTGCAAGGGCCTCCAAATTGCCTCTTTTTCCTGCCAGTATACGTACGGACTGTCTGACGTGCCTACTTGGATGCAGTCACTCATATAATCCTCCACCATTCTTTCAATGGTGAGAGAATCATATGCAGTGACAGTAGGCGACATGTCAGTAATCGTTGGCAGGTCCTTCAGTCCGGACCAGATGTCAGCACTCGCTCCAGACTGCCCTGCATCACCGCCAGCGGGTGGGCTCGGAATTCTTAGCCTTTTCCTCGCACCCCCAGTTGCGAGAGAATGTGAAGGAGGAGATGTTGACGGGTCACGTTCCGCTTGACTTGACAATTTTCTCACCAGCAGGTCTTTGAACCTCTGCAGACTTGTGTCTGCCGGAAAGAGAGATACAACGTAGGTTTTAAATCTAGGATCGAGCACGGTGGCCAAAATGTAGTGCTCTGATTTCAACAGATTGACCACCCGTGAATCCTGGTTAAGCGAATTAAGGGCTCCATCCACAAGTCCCACATGCCTAGCGGAATCGCTCCGTTTTAGCTCCTCCTTCAATGTCTCCAGCTTCTGCAAAAGCCCGATGAGGGGAATGACCTGACTCAGGCTGGCAGTGTCTGAACTGACTTCACGTGTGGCAAGTTCAAAGGGTTGCAGAACCTTGCACAACGTTGAAATCATTCTCCACTGCGCTTGAGTCAGGTGCATTCCCCCTCCTTTGCCTATATCGTGGGCAGATGTATAGGCTTGAATGGCCTTTTGCTGCTCCTCCATCCTCTGAAGCATATAGAGGGTTGAATTCCACCTCGTTACCACCTCTTCCTTCAGATGATGGCAGGGCAGGTTCAGGACTGTTTGCTGGTGCTCCAGTCTTCGGCACGCGGTGGCTGAATGCCGAAAGTGGCCCGCAATTCTTCGGGCCACCGACAGCATCTCTTGCACGCCCCTGTCGTTTTTTAAATTATTCTGCACCACCAAATTCAATGTACGTGCAAAACATGGGACGTGCTGGAATTTGCCCACATGTAATGCACGCACAATATTGGTGGCGTTGTCTGATGTCACAAATCCCCAGGAGAGTCCAATTGGGGTAAGCCATTCTGCGATGATGTTCCTCAGTTTCCGTAAGAGGTTGTCAGCTGTGTGCCTCTTATGGAAAGCGGTGATACAAAGCGTAGCCTGCCTAGGAACGAGTTGGCGGTTTTCTGAGATGCTGCTACTGGTGCTGCCGCTGCTGTTCTTGCTGCGGGAGGCAATACATCTACCCAGTGGGCTGTCACAGTCATATAGTCCTGAGTCTGCCCTGCTCCACTTGTCCACATGTCCGTGGTTAAGTGGACATTGGGTACAACTGCATTTTTTAGGACACAGGTGACTCTTTCTGAGGTCTGTGTACATTTTCGGTATCGCCTGCCTAGAGAAATGGAACCTAGATGGTATTTGGTACCGGGGACACAGTACCTCAATCAAGTCTCTAGTTGCCTCTGAATTAACGGTGGATACCGGAACCACGTTTCTCACCGCCCAGGCTGCCAAGGCCTCAGTTATCCGCTTTGCAGCAGGATGACTGCTGTGATATTTCATCTTCCTCGCAAAGGACTGTTGGACAGTCAATTGCTTACTGGAAGTAGTACAAGTGGTCTTCCGACTTCCCCTCTGGGATGACGATCGACTCCCAGCAGCAACAACAGCAGCGCCAGCAGCAGTAGGCGTTACACTCGAGGATGCATCGGAGGAATCCCAGGCAGGAGAGGACTCGTCAGACTTGCCAGTGACATGGCCTGCAGGACTATTGGCTTTCCTGTGTAAGGAGGAAATTGACACTGAGGGAGTTGGTGGTGTGGTTTGCAGGAGCTTGGTTACAAGAGGAAGGGATTTAGTTGTCAGTGGACTTCTTCCGCTGTCACCCAAAGTTTTTGAACTTGTCACTGACTTCTGATGAATGCGGTCCAGGTGACGTATAAGGGAGGATGTTCCTAGGTGGTTAACGTCCTTACCCCTACTTATTACAGCTTGACAAAGGCAACACACGGCTTGACACCTGTTGTCCGCATTTGTGTTGAAATAATTCCACACCGAAGAGCTGATTGTTTTTGTATTTTGACCAGGCATGTCAATGGCCATATTCGTCCCACGGACAACAGGTGTCTCGCCGGGTGCCTGACTTCAGGGCCGTAACTACGTGTGTGCCAAGTGGGCTTGGCACACAGCGCAGTTGCCCTGAGGGCGCACGGCCAGCGGCATGTAATGAGTCAAATTGACTCATTACATGCCGCCTCTGCTGTGTGCGCCGCGCTGTGGAGGGAGAAGAGGACCAGCGCCGGGCAGCGGAGAAGGAGGAGCAGGGAGCCGCAGCAGCGCTATGTCATTGGTAGAAAGCGCCGCTGCAGCATCCCCCTCTCCTTCTGTATTGGCTGCCCGGCGCTGCTGTGGATGCTGGGATGCGGTTTCTCCATCCCAGCATCCACAGCAGCGCCGGGCAGCCAATACGGAAGGAGAGGGGGATGCTGCAGCGGCGCTTACTACCAATGACATAGCGCTGCTGCGGCTCCCTGCTCCCCCTCCCTCCTCCTCCTTCTCACCTCACTGCCTGCACCGAGGGAGCTGCACGAGGAGCCTGACTGCCAGCAGGGAGATGGTAAGTATATCTCTCTTTCTCTCTCTCTCTCTCTCTCTCAGGTAGTCACCGTCTGCCGCAATGTGTAAAAAGGGGGATGGCTGCCGCAATGTGTAAAAAGGGGGACTGGCTGTAAAAAGGGGGCCTGGCTGCCGCAATGTGTAAAAAGGGGGCCTGGCTTCCGCAATGTGTAAAAAGGGGGACTGGCTGCCGCAATGTGTAAAAAGGGGGCCTGGCTGCCGCAATGTGTAAAAAGGGGGACAAAAGGGGGCCTGGCTGCCGCAATGTGTAAAAAGGGGGACTGGCTGCCGCAATGTGTAAAAAGGGGGCCTGGCTGCCGCAATGTGTAAAAAGGGGGCCTGGCTGCCGCAATGTGTAAAAAGGGGGCCTGGCTGCCGCAATGTGTAAAAAGGAGGACTGGCTGCCGCAATGTGTAAAAAGGGGGACTGGCTGCCGCAATGTGTAAAAAGGGGGACTGGCTGCCGCAATGTGTAAAAAGGGGGCCTGGCTGCCGCAATGTGTAAAAAGGGGGCTGGCTGCCGCAATGTGTAAAAAGGGGGACTGTCTGCTGTAATGTGTAAAAAGGGGGACGCTGTCTGCTGTAATGTATAAAAGGGGCTCTACCTGGTGTAGTGGCGCTACTGTGCAGCGTAATTTGAATAATGTAGACTACTGTGCACCGTAGTATGAATTGCTATTATTTTGTGGCCACGCCCCTTCCCGTGAAGCCACGCCCCTATAAATTTTTCGCACGCCTACGGTGCGCACTGCCCCTATCTTACATGGGGGGGGGGCGCCACTATCGTTTCTTGCACACAGCGCTAAAATGCCTAGTTATGGCACTGCCTGACTTAAACAAACCACCTCACCATCAGAATCCTCCTTGTCAATTTCCTCCCCAGCACCAGCAACACCCATATCCTCATCCTGGTGTACTTCAACAGTGACATCTTCAATTTGACTATCAGGAACTGGACTGCGGGTGCTCCTTCCAGCATGTGCAGGGGGCGTGCAAATGGTGGAAGGTGCAAACTCTTCCCGTCCAGTGTTGGGAAGGTCAGGCATCGCAACCGACACAATTGGACTCTCCTTGGGGATTTGTGATTTAGAAGAACGCACAGTTCTTTGCTGTGCTTTTGCCAGCTTAAGTCTTTTCATTTTTCTAGCGAGAGGATGAGTGCTTCCATCCTCATGTGAAGCTGAACCACTAGCCATGAACATAGGCCAGGGCCTCAGTCGTTCCTTGCCACTCCGTGTCGTAAATGGCATATTGGCAAGTTTACGCTTCTCCTCAGACGCTTTCAATTTAGATATTTGGGTCATTTTACTGAGCTTTTGTTTTTTGGATTTTACATGCTCTCTACTATGACATTGGGCATCGGCCTTGGCAGACGACGTTGATGGCATTTCATCGTCTCGGCCATGACTAGTGGCAGCAGCTTCAGAACGAGGTGGAAGTGGATCTTGATCTTTCCCTATTTTAACCTCCACATTTTTGTTCTCCATTTTTTAATGTGTGGAATTATATGCCAGTATCAATAGCAATGGCCTACTACTATATATACTGCGCACAACTGAAATGCACCACAGGTATGGATGGATAGTATACTTGACGACACAGAGGTAGGTACAGCAGTGGCCTACTGTACCGTAATGCTATATATTATATACTGGTGGTCAGCAAACTGTGCAAAACTGAAATGCACCACAGGTATGGATGGATAGTATACTTGACGACACAGAGGTAGGTACAGCAGTGGCCTACTGTACCGTAATACTATATATTATATACTGGTGGTCAGCAAACTGTTCAAAACTGAAATGCACCACAGGTATGGATGGATAGTATACTTGACGACACAGAGGTAGGTAGAGCAGTGGCCTACTGTACCGTAATGCTATATATTATATACTGGTGGTCAGCAAACTGTGCAAAACTGAAATGCACCACAGGTATGGATGGATAGTATACTTGACGACACAGAGGTAGGTACAGCAGTGGCCTACTGTACCGTAATGCTATATATTATATACTGGTGGTCAGCAAACTGTGCAAAACTGAAATGCACCACAGGTATGGATGGATAGTATACTTGACGACACAGAGGTAGGTACAGCAGTGGCCTACTGTACCGTAATGCTATATATTATATACTGGTGGTCAGCAAACTGTGCAAAACTGAAATGCACCACAGGTATGGATGGATAGTATACTTGACGACACAGAGGTAGGTACAGCAGTGGCCTTCTGTACCGTACTCCTATATATTATATACTGGTGGTCAGCAAAATTATGCACTGTACTCCTACTATATACTACAATGCAGCACAGATATGGAGTGTTTTTCAGGCAGACAACGTATACTGGTGGTCACTGTCAGCAAAACTCTGCCCTGTACTCCTATATAATACTGCTGCTCCCCAGTCCCCACAATTAAGCAGTGTGAGCACAGATATATGCAGCACACTGAGCACAGATATGGAGTGTTTTTCAGGCAGACAACGTATACTGGTGGTCACTGTCAGCAAAACTCTGCACTGTACTCCTCCTATATAATATTGCTGCTCCCCAGTCCCCACAATTAAGCAGTGTGAGCACAGATATATGCAGCACACTGAGCACAGATAACGGATAAGGAGCGTTTTTTTCAGGCAGAGAACGGATAAAACTGGTGGTCACTGATCAGCAAAACTCTGCACTGTACTCCTCCTATATTAATAATTCAAAGCAAGCACAAATATTTGCATCAACAATGAATAAAAACGGAGAGGACGCCAGCCACGTCCTCTCCCTAACATTTCCAATGCACGAGTGAAAATGGCGGCGACGCGCGGCTGCTTATATAGAATCCGAATCTTGCGAGAATCCGACTGCGGGATGATGACGTTCGGGCGCGCTCGGGTTAATTGAGCCACACGGGAGAATCCGAGTATGCCTCGGACCCGTGTAAAATGGGTGAAGTTCGGGGGGGTTCGGTTTCCGAGGAACCGAACCCGCTCATCACTAGTTTGAACCACTCAAAACGGTGGAATTGAAATATCTCACGTGGAAGGTGGTCATGCTATTAGCCTTGGCTTCGGCTAGGCGTGTGTCAGAATTGGCGGCTTTGTCAAATAAAAGCCCTTATCTGGTTTTCCATGCGGATAGAGCAGAATTGCGGACCCGCCCGCAATTTCTGCCGAAAGTGGTTTCATCCTTTCATATAAACCAACCTATTGTGGTGCCTGTGGCTACTACTGACTTGGAGGATTCCGAGTCACTGGATGTGGTCAGGGCTTTGAAGGTTTATGTAGCCAGAACGGCTAAGGTCAGGAAAACAGAATCTTTGTTTATCCTGTATGCTTCCAACAAGCTTGGGGCGCCTGCTTCAAAGCAAATGATTGCTCGCTGGATCTGTAACACGATTCAGCAGGCTCATTCTGCGGCTGGGTTGCCGCTGCCTAAATCAGTTAAGGCCCATTCCACAAGGAAAGTGGGCTCTTCTTGGGCGGCTGCCCGAGGGGTCTCGGCATTACAGCTTTGCCGAGCGGCTACTTGGTCAGGTTCAAACACCTTTGCAAAGTTCTACAAGTTTGATACCCTGGCTGAGGAGGACCTTGTGTTTGCTCATTCGGTGCTGCAGAGTCATCCGCACTTTCCCGCCCGTTTGGGAGCTTTGGTATAATTCCCATGGTCCTTACGGAGTCCCCAGCATCCACTAGGACGTTAGAGAAAATAAGATTTTACTTACCGGTAAATCTATTTCTCTAACGTCCTAGTGGATGCTGGGAACTCCGTAAGGACCATGGGGAATAGCGGGCTCCGAAGGAGGCTGGGCACTCTAGAAAGATCTTAGACTACCTGGTGTGCACTGGCTCCTCCCACTATGACCCTCCTCCAAGCCTCAGTTAGATTTCGTGCCCGGCCGAGGTTGGATGCACACTAGGGGCTCTCCTGAGCTCTTAGAAAGTTATAGTCTTAGAATTTGTTATTTTCAGTGAGACCTGCTGGCAACAGGCTCACTGCAGCGAGGGACTAAGGGGAGAAGAAGCGAACTCGCCTGCTTGCAGCCGGATTGGGCTTCTTAGGCTACTGGACACCATTAGCTCCAGAGGGATCGACCGCAGGCCCAGCCTTGATGTTCGGTCCCGGAGCCGCGCCGCCGTCCCCCTTACAGAGCCAGAAGCAAGAAGATGGTCCGGAAAATCGGCGGCATGAAGACTCTGTCTTCACCAAGGTAGCGCACAGCACTGCAGCTGTGCGCCATTGCTCCTCTCACACACTTCACACTCCGGTCACTGAGGGTGCAGGGCGCTGGGGGGGGGGCGCCCTGAGGCAGCAATAAAAACACCTTGGCTGGCTAAAATACCTCAATATATGGCCCCAGGGGCTATATATGAGGTAAATACCCCTGCCAGAATTCCATAAGAAACGGGAGAATAGGCCGCGAAAAAGGGGCGGAGCCTATCTCCTCAGCACACTGGCGCCATTTTTCCCTCACAGCTCGGCTGGAGGGAAGCTCCCTGGCTCTTCCCTGCAATTCTACAGTACAGTAAGAGGGAAAAGAGAGGGGGGGCATTAAAATTGGCACTGTATACAGTATATTATATAAAAGCTATTAGGGACATAACTCAGTTAGTCCCTGTATATATATAGCGCTCTGGTGTGTGCTGGCATACTCTTACTCTGTCCCCCCAAAGGGCTTTTGTGGGTCCTGTCCTCGTTTAGAGCATTCCCTGTGTGTCTGCGGTGTGTCGGTACGGCTGTGTCGACATGTTGAATGAGGAGGCTTATATGGTGACAGAACAGAGGCCGATATATGTGATGTCGCCCCCTGTGGGGCCGACACCAGAGTGGATGGATAGGTGAAAGGTATTAACCGACAGTGTCAACTCCTTACATAAAAGGGTGGATGACGTAACAGCTGTGGGACAGCCGGCTTCGCAGCCCGCGCCTGCCCAGGCGTCTCAAAGGCCATCAGGGGCTCAAAAACGCCCGCTCTCTCAGATGGCAGACACAGATGTCGACACGGAGTCTGCCTCCAGTGTCGACAAGGTGGAGACATATACACAATCCACTAGGAACATCCGTGACGTGATCCCGGCAATAAAAAATGTGTTATACATTTCTGACTTTAACCCAAGCACCTCTAAAAATGGGTTTTAGGTTTGGGGAGAAAAAACAGGCAGTGTTTTGTTCCCCCATCAGATGAATAAATGAAGTGTGTGAAAGCGTGGGTTCCCCCGTTAAGAAACTGGTAATTTATAAAAAGTTACTGATGGCGTACCCTTTCCCGCCAGGTGGATAAGTTACGCTGGGAGATATCCCCTAGGGTGGATAAGGCGCTCACACGTTTGTCAAAAAAGGTGGCACTGCCGTCTTAGGATACGGCCACTTTAATAGGTACCTGTTGATAAAAAACAGGAGGCTATCCTGAAGTCTGTATTTACACACTCAGGTACTAGACTGAGACCTGCAGATAGTGCTGCTGCAGCGTGGTCGGTGACCCTGTCAAACAGGGATACTAGTTGGCAAACATAAAAACATATTAAAGACGTCGTCTTATATATGGGGGATGCACAGAGGGATATTTTGCCAGCTGGCATCCAAAATAAATGTAATGTCCATTCTGTCAGGAGGGTATTAGAGACCTGTCACTGGACAGGTGATGCTGACTTAAAAAGCGCATAGAGAGCCTTATAAAGGTGAGGAATTATTTGGGGATGGTCTCTGGGACCTCGTATCCACAGCAACTGCTGGGAAGAAATAATTTTACCTCAGGTTTCCTCACAGACAAAGGTACAGTCCTTTCGGCTTCAGAAAAGCAAGCGGGTCAAATGGCGCTTCCTTTCTGTACAGAGACAAGGGTAGAGGGAAAAAAGCTGCACCAGTCAGCCTGTTCCCAGAATCAAGATTCTTCCCCCGCCTCCTGTGAGGCCACACCATGACGCGGGTGCTCCACAGGTGTAGCCAGGTACGGTGGGGGGCCGTCTCAAAAATTTCAGCAATTAGTGGGCTCGCTCACAGGTGGATCCCTGTTTCTTTCAAGTAGTATTTCAGGGGTACAAGCTGGAATTCGAGATGTCTCCCCCCAGCCGTTTCCTAAAATATGCCTTGCTGACAACTCCCTCAGGCAGGGAGGCTGTGCTAGAGGCAATTAATAAGCGGTATTCCCAGCAGGTAATACTCAAGGTGCCCCTACTTCAACAAGGACGGGGTTACTATTCCACACGGGTTGGGGTACCGAAACCGCATGGTTCGGTGTGACCCATTTTATATTTAAAATCCTTGAACACAAAAATTCAAGTTCAAGATGGAATCGCTCAGGGCGGTTATTCCAAGCCTGGACGAGGGGGATTACATGGTATCCTGGGACATCAAGGATGCTTACCTGCATGTCCCCATTTACCATCCTCGCCAGGAGTACCTCAGATTTGTGGTACAGGATTACCATTACCAAGTCCAGACACTGCCGTTTGGACTGTACATGGCACCGAGGGTGTTTTATCAAGGTAATGGCCGAAATGTTGATACTCCTTCAAAAAAAGGGAGTTGTAATTATCCCGTACTTGGACAATCTCGTTATAAGGGCGAGGTCCAAGGAGCAGTTGGTAGTCGGGGTAGCACTATTTTGGAAAGTGCTACAACAGCATGGTTGGATTCTAAACAGTCCAAAGTCACAGCTGGTTCCTATGACACGTCTACTGTTCCTGGGGATGGTTCTGGACATAAACCAGAAATAGTGTTTCTCCCGGAGGAGAAAGCCAAGGAGTTGTCATCTCTAGTCAGAGACCTCCTGAAGCCAAAATAGGTAGCGGTGCATCATTGCACGCGAGTCCTGGGAAAAATGGTAGCTTCCTACGAAGCAATCCCATTAGGCAGGTTCCATACAAGAACTTTTCAGAGGGACCTGTTGGACAAGTGGTCCGGATCGCATCTTCCGATGCATAGGCTGATAACCCTGTCTCCAAGGACCAGGGTATCTCTACTGTGGTGGCTGCAGAGTGCCCATCTTCAAGAGGGCCGCAGGTTCGGCATACAGGACTAGGTCCTAGTGACCATGGATTCCAGCCTTTGAGGCTGGGAGGCAGTCACACAGGGAAGAAATTTCCAGGGACTTTGGTCAAGTCAGGTTATTTCCCTACACATAAATATTCTGGACCTGAGGGCCATTTACAATGCCCTGAGGCCGGCAAGGCCTCTGCTTCAAAACCAGCCGGTACTGATCCAATCAGACAACATCACGGCAGTCGCCCATGTAAGCCAACAGGGCGGCACAAGAAGCAGGATGGCGATGGCAGAAGCCACAAGGATTCTCCGATAGGCGGAAAATCATGTGTTAGCACTGTCAGCAGTGTTCATTCCCGGAGTGGACAACTGGGAAGCAGATCTTCTCAACAGACACGACCTCCACCCGGGAGAATGGGGACTTCCTCCAGAAGTCTTCCAATAGGATTGTACACCATTGGGAAAGGCCACAGGTGGACATGATGGCGTCCCGCCTCAACAAAAAGCTATAAAAGATATTGCACCGGGTCAAGGGACCCTCAGGCGATAGCTATGGACGCTCTCGTAACACCGTGGGTGTACCAGTCGGTTTATGTGTTCTCCCCTCTGCCTCTCATACCAAAGGTACTGAGAATAATAAGAAGGCGAGGAGTAAGAACGATACTCGTGGATGGCCAAGAA
The DNA here is from genome assembly GCF_028390025.1 of Pseudophryne corroboree. Lineage (NCBI taxonomy): Eukaryota > Metazoa > Chordata > Amphibia > Anura > Myobatrachidae > Pseudophryne > Pseudophryne corroboree. The sequence continues at coordinate 263,620,291 of NC_086445.1, forward strand.
GAGCTTGGTACCCAGAACTTCAAGAATTTATATCAGAGGACCCATGGCCTCTGCCACTCAGACAGGACCTGCGGCAGCAGGGGCCCTGTCTGTTCCAAGACTTACCGCGGCTGTGTTTGTCGGCATGGCGGTTGAACGCCGGATCCTGAAGGAAAAGGGCATTCCGGAGGAAGTCATTCCTACGCTTACTAAAGCCAGGAAAGAGGTTACAGCAACTCATTATCACCGCATATGGCGAAAATATGTTGCATGGTGTGAGGCCGAAAGGGCCCCAACAGAGGAATTTCAACTAGGTCGATTTCTGCATTTCCTGCAAGCAGGAGTGACTATGGGCCTTAAATTGGGTTCCATTAAGGTACAGATCTCGGCTCTGTCGATTTTCTTTCAAAAAGAACTAGCTTCAGTACCTGAAGTTCAGACATTTATAAAAGGAGTGCTGCAGAGTCAGCCCCCGTTTGTGCCTCCTGTGACACCTTGGGATCTCAACGTGGTGTTGAGTTTCTTAAAATCACATTGGTTTGAACCACTAAAAACCGTGGATCTGAAATATCTCACGTGGAAGGTGGTTATGTTATTGGCCTTGGCTTCTGCCAGGCGAGTATCAAAGTTGGCGGCTTTGTCTTGTAAAAGCCCTTATTTGATTTTTCATATGGATAGGGCAGAATTGAGGACTCGTCCCCAGTTTCTCCCAAAGGTGGTGTCAGCGTTTCACCTGAACCAGCCTATTGTGGTGCCTAGGCTACTAGGGACTTGGAGGACTCCAAGTTGCTAGACGTTGTCAGGGCACTGAAAATATATGTTTCCAGAACGGCTAGAGTCAGAAAATCTGACTCGCTGTTTATCCTATATGCACCTAACAAGCTGGGTGCTCCTGCTTCTAAGCAGACTATTGCTCGTTGGATTTGTAGTACAATTCAGCTTGCACACACTGTGGCAGGCCTGCCACAGCCAAAATCTGTCGATGCCCATTCCACAAGGAAGGTGGGCTCATCTTGGGCGGCTGCCCGAGAGGTCTCGGCTTTACAACTTTGCCGAGCAGCTACTTGGTCAGGGGCAAACACGTTTGCAAAATTCTACAAATTTGATACCCTGGCTGAGGAGGACCTGGAGTTCTCTCATTCAGTGCTGCAGAGTCATCCGCACTCTCCCGCCCGTTTGGGAGCTTTGGTATAATCCCCATGGTCCTTACGGAGTTCCCAGCATCCACTAGGACGTTAGAGAAAATAAGAATTTACTCACCGGTAATTCTATTTCTCGTAGTCCGTAGTGGATGCTGGGCGCCCATCCCAAGTGCGGTTTATCTGCAATACTTGTACATAGTTATTGTTAACTAAATCGGGTTATTGTTGAGCCATCTGTTGAGAGGCTCTATTGTTTCATACTGTTAACTGTGTTTCATATCACGAGTTGTACGGTGTGATTGGTGTGGCTGGTATGAGTCTTACCCGGGATTCAAAATCCTTCCTTATTGTGTACGCTCGTCCGGGCACAGTACCTAACTGAGGCTTGGAGGAGGGTCATAGTGGGAGGAGCCAGTGCACACCAGGTAGTCTAAGATCTTTCTAGAGTGCCCAGCCTCCTTCGGAGCCCGCTATTCCCCATGGTCCTTACGGAGTTCCCAGCATCCACTACGGACTACGAGAAATAGAATTACCGGTGAGTAAATTCTTATTTTCTCGTAGTCCGTAGTGGATGCTGGGCGCCAGTCCCAAGTGCGGACTTCTCCTGCAATGCTTGTATATAGTTATTGCTTAAATAAGGGTTATGTTATAGTTGCATCAGGGTTGATCTGATGCTCAGTTGTTGTTCATACTGTTAACTGGGTACAGTTATCACAAGTTATACGGTGTGATTGGTGTGGCTGGTATGAGTCTTGCCCTGGATTCCAAAAATCCTTTCCTTGTACTGTCAGCTCTTCCGGGCACAGTTTCTCTGGCTGGGGTCTGGGGGAGGGACATAGAGGGAGGAGCCAGAGCACACCAGAATCCAAATTCTTTCTTGAGGTGCCCATGTCTCCTGCGGAGCCCGTCTATCCCCATGGTCCTTACGGAGTCCCCAGCATCCACTACGGACTACGAGAAATAGATTTACCGGTAAGTAAAATCTTATTATAATAAACCTCTCAACATGACCCTCTCCAGGAGGGACAGAATGCTCTGTTTCTGCACTTTCCACTGGATTTATGATTGCCAGTGCCTGTGTTGAACAGGTTAATGGATAAGAAAGGTGTTTCACCACAGGTGATGGCAATCATACATTAAGAGGGAAGCCCAGGAGCAGAGCATTCTGTCTCTCCTGGAGAGGGTCATGTTGGGAGGTATGATATAAAGCTGATGTAAAGTTACAGCTAGAAAACTGCATTGAAAAAAACATTGTGCTTAATTGTTGCCACGAGTTGCAATATCCATCCACCAATCAGGTGCCATCAGTTGACTAGTAAGAGTGTCAGCAGGCATATATGTACGCCATACTTTCTATTTTTGACATATAGGGAGTGCATTCTCCATGTGTCGTAAGTAATGAATTCTCTGAACTGCGTTGGTAATTAAAATCATGTTCAGGTGATTGTGCTGTTCAGGTTATCGCACTCACTGAAGAGGGGTATTCTGGAAAATAGATTGCTGAATTTAAGGAGACCAGATCTACCAATGTTTTGTCACTATCTGGGAGGCCAAGGAAGACTTTGCCATCTCAAAATCCTGTTTTGCAGGGCCATATCCCATACCTCCCAACATGACCCTCTCCAGGAGGGACAGAATGCTCTGCTCCTGGACTTCAGTCTTAATCTATGATTGCCATCACCTGTGCTGAAACACCTTTCTTATCCATTAACCTGTTCAACACAGGTGCCGGTGATCATACATTAAGAGAGAAGTCCAGAAGCAGAGCATTGTGTCCCTCCTGGAGAAGGTCATGTTGGGAGGTATGATATCCTGAACAGTCATCACGTGATGTCTCCATATTTGCTCTAAGAATGGTCGGCAAAAGCACAGCTGAATGTTTCAAATGTATCAACATGAAAGGTGCGTCGAAGACTTCAGAAGAATGGACTCCAAGGATAAAGGATGAAAAGAAAGCTGCTGCTGACACAGTTTAAACAGAGGCTCAGACTGGCCTGGGTGAAGGAGCATTTATCCTGGACCATTAAACAATAGCAGGAAGTCATTTTTAGTGATGAAAGTCACTTCTACCTTTACAGCAATTAAGCAAGCCAACATGCAAGGGCAAACTCAGGATTTTTGCGTGGGGGTTATATAGGTTGTGTTGTTGGCTCATATATATGGCGCAAAGTGAAATTAAGTTAATTTATAATTTCAAAGGGTGTGGTTAATTAGGTCAACATGAGTTGGGTCAACATACATTGGGTTGACCACGTTTGGTCGACATGGTCATTATGTCGACATGGAAAAAGGTCAACATGAGTTTTTTAAAAGTTTTTTTTGGTGTTTTCTTCGAAAAAGTGACAGGGAAGGCCAATTAGTGCACCGTAACCCCTCACTTCGCTCGCCATGCTTTGGGCATGGTGCCTCCCTCCGCTACTGCTGCACTCGGCACAGGTTACTGTTCTCAATTGTAGTCCACGTGGATCGTTAAGTATGAAAAAGGTCAAAACATTGTAAAAAACTCATGTCGACCTAGTACATGTCGACCCAGTGATCATGTTGACCAAACGTGGTCGACCCAATGTATGTCGGCCTAACTCATGTCGACCTAATGACCGGCATCCAATTTCAAAACCCTTGTTCCTGTGGGTCTCACGCTCAACAAGTATTTTGAGATTTATGTGGTCTCTATAATTAGTTTCATTAGCTTAGAGCAGAGTTTCCCAAACTGTGTGCCGTGGCTCCCTGGGGTGCCTCGGGACACTTGCAGGGGTGCCCTGGGTTGGTGGTCCGGGACCAATTCAAATTATTCATGGTCAATATAATAGGCAAAACCAGTTCTGGTGGCTGGCAGTCATAAAATATGTGGCCAAACAGAAGCAAATCTTGTCCCTCACCACACAACTGACCCTAAGGATGACATATAAACGCGATCTACTTAATGTAATATTTCTTTCTAAATTTCTCAATAAGACATTTTTGGCCTAGGGGTGCCGTGAAAAAAATTCTGATATTCTAGGGCGCCGTGATTTAAAAAAGTTTGGAAACCACTGGCTTAGAGTATCCCTTCTATCTACTTTGTTTTAGCATTTTAATGTTGGATAAATATTGATGCTTTTTTTTGTTTTAGAATTGTGTCTGATTGAAAAACTGATTAAAATGTGAAATAATCCACTCCAAAATGGTGGGCACAGTGGTGCAAGTAGAAAAAATGTCTTACAGGTACTGTGTGCACGTGCCCAAAAAAATGGGTGTGGCCAATGAAAATGGGGGCGTGATACACATATGGAGGGGTCAGAAACACATAGGACCCCAATAGTGCCAGATTCACGTTGCCCCAGAGTGCCAGATTCACGTTGCCCCAGAGTGCCAGATACACATTGCTCCAGAGTGCCAGATACACAAATGCCTCACAGTGCCAGATACACATTGCCCCACAGTGCCAGATACACATTGCCCCACAGTGCCAGATACACAATGCCCCCACATTGCCCCCACAGTGCCAGATACACATTGCCACACAGTGCCAGCTACACAATGCCCCAGTTTCAGATACACATTGCCCCAGTTTCAGATACACATTGCCCCAGTGTCAGATATACATTGCCCCACAGTGCCAGATAAACAATTGCCCCCACAGTGCCAGATACACAATGCCCCCACAGTGCCAGATACACAATGCCCCCACAGTGCCAGATTCACATTGCCCCCACAGTGTCAGATACACATTGCCCCCACAGTGCCAGATACACATTACCACACAGTGCCAGATACACAATGCCCCAGTTTCAGATACACATTGCCCCAGTGTCAGATATACATTGCCCCACAGTGCCAGATATACAAATGCCCCCACAGTGCCAGATACACAAATGCCCCCGCGGTGCCAGATATACATTGACTCACAGTGCCAGATACACAACTGCCCCCACAGTGCCAGATATACATTGCCCCACAGTGCCAGATACACAAATGCCTCCACAGTGCCTCCCCCCCTCCACCCATCTGCTCACCGCTGCCTCAGTCTGTTGCTGCTGTGTGAGGGGAGGAGAGCGCAGCAACTCTCCTGTCCCTCAATGCTCGTGAAGTCCGGTCTCCGGTGGCGGGTATCTTAAATGAGGCGCCGGTTCGTTAGCCAATCAGAGCTCGCGGACCGGCAGCCAATCAGGAGCTGCTGCTGCCGGTCCGCGAGCTCTGATTGGCTAGCAAACCGGTGCCTTATTGAGATTCACCCTGCCGCAGCCTCTGGAGACCGGACATCACAGAGAATTGAGGGGCAGGAGAGGCGCTGCGCTCTTCTCCCCTCACATAGCAGCCAGCGAGATGCAGGTATGGAGGACGGTACGGCGTTCTGGCTGGGAATTTCTTACCGGTACGCCGTACCGCCATACTTGCAGCACTGGGTGGTCACGGACTGCAGGGATTACTCAATTAGAAATAATGTACATGAAGCACTTGACACTTGTTGACCTCATACAGCGTCCAGAGGCACAGTGGAGTAGGGATGGACATCGGTTTTCAGTGGTTTGCAACCATCAATATTTTTCTTCCAATGTTAGTGTTTTCACCATTCGATGGCGGCTTCACGATGGTAGCCGCCATCAAATGGTGTGGATAAGATGGCCATCTGATGATAAAACACAGCTGTTTTTTGCGCATGCGAAAGTCATGTGAATACTTTTTCTTTTGATGCAATGGTTAGTTACCATCTCATCGAAAGTTACAATAGCAGAAGGTAAGCCAAGGTTCTGTTCTTGGGACCTAATTCAGACCTGATCGCTCACTAGCTATTTTTTTGCAGCGCTGCATTTAGATAGTTGCCGCCTATAGGGGAGTGTATGTTTGCTTTGCAAGTGTACGAACGCATATGCAGCCGAGCGGTACAAAAAAGTTTTGTGCAGTTTCTGAGCAGCTCAGAACTTCAGTGCGATCACTTCAGCCTGTTCGGGCCCAGAATTGGCGTCAGACACCCGCCCTGCAAACGCTTGGACACGCCTGCGTTTTTCCAAACACTCTCAGAAACCGGTCAGTTGACACCCACAAACGCCCTCTTTCTGTCAGTCGGCTGTGCGAAAGGATTCTTCATATAATCCATCGCTCAGCAACGATCCGCTTTGTAATCGAACGACGCGCCTGCGCATTGCGGTGCATACGCATGCGCAGTTTGGACCTGATCGCAGCGCAGCGAAAAAACCTAGCGTGCAATCAGGTCTGAACGACCCCTTTGGTCCTCTCCTTTTCTCTCTCTATATACTGTATGTCCTCTTAAGGTAAACTCAGCTCTTTTGACTTACAATATCATCTCTATGCTGATGATACTCAAATCTACCTTTCCTCCCCTGACTTTTCCCCCACTCTCCTCACTAATGTATCCAACGGTCTCTTTGCTATCTCTTCTTGGATGTCCCAGCGCACTAAGTGCACATGCATGAAACGCATTGTACCACGTGATACCGAAACCGGAAGTGCCGAGCCGCCAAAACTGGAAGTGCCCGCACAGAAGCAAGATTCGGAGACCAGCCGCAGGAGGGAAAAATACAGCATCAAAAGGTATTATAGGGACAGCTAGCTAGCGGCCAATTGATGCAGATACCCCAGGAGGCATACTTATGGAATCCATGACCATCCTCCTTCATTAATAGATTCTGGAGAATCACTGCATTTTTTTCACAAAAGAGCTGTTAACATTACTGGTATTACTAGTCATTCTTAGTTCTCTTACGTCCTAGACAATACTGGTAATCCAATTAGTACCATGGGGGTATAGAGGGGTCCACTAGGAGCCTTGGGCACTTTAAGAATTTGATAGTGTGCGCTGGCTCCTCCCTCTATGCCCCTCCTACCAGACTCCGTTTAGAAAATGTGCCCGGAGGAGCTGGTCACGTCACTGGAAGCTCCTGAAGAGTTTATTTTCAGGCAGGACTGGATGGCACCAGACTGCCTGCTTCATGGGACTTGGAGGGGAGGGGGTAATGGCCCAACCTCCTGGTTGGTTAATGGTCCCGTTCCCCGCTGACAGGACACTAGCAAGCATACATTTCCGCAGCACGCCGCCACCCCTAACAGAGCCAGAAGAAAGAAGAGTGGTGAGTACTAAGCCGGCGTCCCGGTTAGCGGGTCACCGGCCATTATGGCGGCATAAGGGTACAGAGATGTACGGCTTACACAGGGGTGGTGGAGTCTCAGGACTCAGTACACAGTGCAGACGCACCGCTTCTGAGGGAGCGAACTGAGTCTAAGTACACTACTGGTGTACACAGTACCCAGACAGGCATTACAGACTTAAAAGGCGACTGACTTTATTTTAAGCACTAAAAATTACCTCAGCCAGTATAAAAAAGCGGGAAGACCCCGCGCCATTTAAGGGGCGGGGCTTCACTATGAGCGGATCCAGCAGCTCACCAGCACCTCTGCAGTGGACACAGACGCTGTCTGAGAGGGACGCGCAGCTCCTCCGGAAAAATTCCAGATTACCTCAGCGGTACGAGGGGGTCATAGCAGGGGGGAGCGCTTACTAGTGTACTAAGTCCCTAATCTGGGTACTTAGTCTGCGACCTGGCTAAGCTTGGCATTAGCAGTAAGGGCGCTGTGTGCTGGCTCCAGGCTATCTCTGTGTCTCTCTTGCAGGGCTCTTTGTGGGTTAACATAGAATTTGACAGCAGATAAGAACGACTTGGCCCATCTAGCCTGCCCATTTTTTTTATCTTTTAGGCAATCTCAACCCTGTTTGAACCTTAATTCTTTGTAAGGATATTCATATGCCTATCCCACGCATGTTTAAATTGCTCTACAGTCTTAGCCTCTACCACTTCTTTTTTTTTTTTTTCAACATTAAGTTTTTTATTTATGGTGTAGAATCAAAACAAGAACACAACAAAGACAAAAGAGAATAGGATAAAACTGGGACAAAAACAATATTATAGGGGGGAGACGGGACATCCAAAAGCGGTACAGAGAACACAAAGTTATACATAAATCATGGATTTTCTTCAGATAGAGGGTCGCCCAAATCACAGGGAGGGCCCTATATGGTAGGGGACGATGGTAAGATCACCTTATTCTTGGAAATGTATGTATTCCATGGGAGCCACTTCATGATGGGGGAAGAGGGGGATGTAGAGTATGCAGCATCCCTGGTTTCCATCTCGAAATGGAAGTGGGTCTTAGAAATAACTTTTGCAAAGGGAGTGGGAGATTTCCAGTTTTGGGCAATGGTAGCTCTGGCTGTGATTAAAACGTGACTAAGGACGTAGCGAGTTGACTTGGGGACAGTGTCTGGGTACCAGTGCAGCAATGCTAAGGAAGGGTCCTGAGTCAGGCTAAGGTCAGTGACCGAATGGATAAGGGCAGGGCAGTCCCAGAAAACATGTAAGAGTGTACCTTTGTGGTGGCAGAGGCGCCAGCAGAACTTAGAGGTGATCGGCCAGATCGTGTGTAGTTTAGAAGGGGTGAAATACAGTCTATGCAATAGTTTAATGTGCATTTCGGTGTGGTTAGTACATTTAGAAAGGGAGAAAGAAGAAATATGAATAGACTCCCACTGCTTAAGAGTGAAAGTGCGATGGAGATCTGCTTCCCACTTAATTTGAGCGGCAGATTTAGTTGTAACGATCGGGGGTGACAACAAATTATACCAGTCAGAAATGGCTCCATGAGATGAAAGTTTAGTCAGTCTATTCTGGACATTGGTGGTGGGGAGTTGAAAGACGTTAGGGTTAATGGCCATACCATCTATCCAATGTTTAAGTTGGTAGTAATAGAGCCAGGCTGAAGGGTCGAGGTTATATTTAGCTTGTAGATCTGGAAACAGCAAAAGGGAGGCCGGGGAGAAGATATCAGTGAGGGATTCCAAACCTAAACGTCCAATAGAAGAAATGGAGAAAAGGCAACACTTTATCTAATGCAGACAGGGAAATGTTTCTAGTGGATACTGTGATGTTAAAGTAAGATGTGAGTCTAGAATCCCAAATTGTCAGGGTGTCGGTTATGGAGGAGGGTGACAGTGGGTAGTGGGGACGAAGTTCTCGGGGTAGCCACAAGAGATCGGTAAGGGCGGAGTCCCGGAATAGGGCACGTTCGAGATCCACCCATGGTTTAGAGTGGGGGGGGGGGGGGGAGAAAAATCTGACAATTGGGAGAGCATAGATGCTTCATTGTACTTGAGTAAATCGGGGAGTGTGAGGCCTCCCTGTGACTCAGAGTGAATCATACATGTGTAGGCTAATTGAGGAGGTTTACATTTCCAAACATATGATAACATCAACCTTTGCTTCTGGGTTAACAGTTTACGAGGAACTGCATAGGGGATGGCACGGAATAAATACATAAGTTTTGGTAACAACATCATCTTAAATGCTGCTAAGCGGCCCAGCCAGGAGACTTCGTAGCCCATCCAAGCAGAAGTCAACGAGGTTAGGTGAGCCTGTAGAGGCACATAATTGAGAGAGTGGACATTCTGGAAATGAGAGGGAATGGAGATTCCTAGGTACGTTAGGGAGGAGTCCTTCCACGTATACGGAAAGCGCGCCTTGAGAGATTGTAAAACAGAGGTTGGAAGATTAATAGGAAGGGCATCCGATTTCGCAGCGTTCAACTTATAATATGAAGCAGCGCTAAAGCGCCCCAAAATATCATGGAGGACGGGTAGCGAGGTCTCCGGGTCAGAAACAAACATTAAAACATCATCTGCGAAAAGGCAGAGCTTATGGGTAGTATCACATACAGTAAGACCAGGAAATTTTGGGGAGAGCCAAATCATTTGGGCAAGGGGTTCAATAGCTAACATGAATATCAGCGGGGAAAGGGGGCACCCCTGCCTGGTACCATTGGAGATATGAAATGGGGAGGAAAGGAAACCATTACTAAATATTCTAGCAGAAGGGCCATCGTAAAGAGCCAAGATAGAGCGGAGAATGTCCCCGTGAAGACCAAACCTGGATAACACCTGGCGCATATAACCCCAATGGAGGCGATCGAACGCCTTTTCGGCATCGAGAGAGAGTAAGAGAAATGATGAATTAGTTGCATTTAACGGGGCTATTAGCAGTATAACATGTGGGGTACCTATGGTCTCGGAAAACGGGGGGATATAGAAGAGAAATGCGTCTCTTGGAGAGCCACAATGTCAGCTCTATAATTATGAAATGTAGAAAGGGCCAGTCTACGCTTATGAGGGGAATTGAGGCCTTTGACATTGAAAGAAATAACCTTAACCATCAATGAACAGAAAAGCAAAAGCGCGTATGGGTGCCATGGAAGTACCTGTCTGGGGAACATGAAAAAGGGAAAAAGTACAAAGGGAAAAAAAAAGGGGGCGGGAAAATCAGGAAAGCACAAAAAGAACCCGAAAGGCCCAGTACATCGGGCCACAGTAGGTGCCGCAAAAAAAAGGCGGCAACATGGTTAACTTGTGGGGGGAGGCGATTGCGAGCCCCACCCATGGAACCTAATACAAAACAACACATGGAAGAACCACAAAAGATTATACATATAAACGAAGTATGGGAGCATAGAAAATACGTCAGACATCATATACAGATACAAGAAATAAACAATACTTGCGAATGCAACATCAGAACCCAGTGCCAGTCCAGGGAGCACAGTAACGTAAGCCCCTTCAAAAACGAAAACCCACGTCAGGGACAACCCATTGTAACGTGAAGAGTCATCAGGACCAAAGAACAGAAATTGTCCCGGCATCAGGCGTCCTGGATCCAATCAGCTAGAAGAGGTAAAGGCATCGAGCCGGTAGAATGTCAGCCCACTTTGGACCAGTTCGATTGCACCGGAGGGCCTTGAGAAGACAGCGGGACCGAAACGGGGATGTTCCAGACGGTCAAGATTTTGATGCCAGCTTCCAACGATGAGATGACGAAGGTGGAGCCATCTTTCCGAACCATCAGGTTAACCGGGAAACCCCATCTATATTGTATTTCCTGGTCCCAGAGAGCCTTCGTAATAGGTTGGAAGGATCTACGTTTATTTATAGTGTGGAGTGACAGATCCGGAAATATTTGTAAGTTATCCAAGACATCCGAGTCCTCTGCCATACGGGCGGCCTTGAGAACATCTTCTTTGATGTGAAAGAAATGGAGACGTAGAAGGACATCTTGAGGAGAGCTACTCGGAGCAGAACGAGGCTTCGGCAAGCGATGTATTCTATCAATCAATAGATCTCGGGTGTCAGCGGAGGGCAGTAATTTTTAAAAAAGGGAGAGAGCGAAATTTTGGAGGTCGTTGGTCAAAACCGTTTCCGGAACACCCTTGATTTTAACGTTGTTTCTGCGGGACCTGTCCTCAAGATCGGCTAGCTTGTCTTTAACGGCCGATAGTTCCGCCAAGGCCGAGTTGTGGGAACTAAGAAGCTCGTTGTGAGAAGAGACCAACTCCTGTACTTTATCCTCCAAGTTATTAGTGCGGATGCCGATACCAGTCACTTCACCCGCGAGTTGAGTAATAGAAGACTGGAGATTGGTGGTGATGTCCGTTCGTAAGGCCTGAAGCATCTGGTGAAGCGTACGGACTGTAAGAGGCGCGTCCAAGGTAAGGTCTGGCCCAGGGGTGGGGAGTGGGGAACGTGCAAAGGTGGATGTGGAGATCGCACTGGGCTTCCCCTTTGAGACGGGTTCAGGGGTGCGATTAGAGACAAACTTAATAGTAGGTGCAAGGTCGGATATCTTGGACCTTTTAGGAGGCATGATGCCCGTCCGAAGAGTGTTATAATAGCAGTAAAAATGTCAAAAAAAGCAGAGATTTGTGGTTCTATTTCAGGCAAGGAGCGTCAGCGGTTCCATGGGTGCATGGGAGAGACGTCACATGGGCAGCATAGAGGCAGAGAGCAAGCTAAACTACGAGAGTAGCATAAGAACGTAACATGTGCAGAACCAACCTGCAGCACCAGGAGTCCAGAAGAGCAGGTATCCACACAGCAGCAGGGAGTAATCTAGCTCAGATCCTTGGAGTCCAGCCGTCAAGCAATGTGATCGCCCCTAACAGCCGGGTGCGCCCTCAGGTGCTATCCTGAAGGGAGAGCCCATGTGTAGCAGGGTGCCCAAATGGGACAGTGGGGCGCAGGTGGAATAGACGCCACTGCAGTGGCGCCAATTAGCAGGCTGTGGAGGCTAGTAATATTTAAGGAGCGGCAGTAGGGACCCAGCTCAATGCAGGGGGAGCAGGCACCGCTCAGACAGGGAGACAAGCAGGGGCAGCGCCGCCCGCAGACAGGCCGCCGGTCCCAGCGCCTCAGGCTGCAGCGCACCAGGGCCAGATGTGGAGTGACGGGCGGCAGCTCCAGCGTGACGCAGCCGGGACGTCTGCGGCGGCAGATGGGGATCTGAGGCCAGTGGGTGTGTAGGAGAACAGGGGAGTCCCAGCACCCGCGACGTAGAGGAGGACAGCCTCCGGGCGCCCACACAGCAGCAAGCAGGTACAGGGATCAGCCAAAATCAAGGCCCTGGCTCCGGCCCGTGTACAGGCCACAGCCCGCGGGGGGGACCGGCGACACACCCCGGGATTACGAACGGCAGTCAGGCCCTCCAGGGGTACCTTAGGGGGGACGAGGCATGAACAGGGCCACCAGGGAAGCTGCAGGGAGCAGATAGGTGCTGGTATAGGGGAGAGCTCCTCCATGCTGCCACTTGTATTGGCTACCAGGCCACGCCCCCAGCCTCTACCACTTCTGATGGGAGACTATTCCACTTATCCACTACCCTTTCTGTTAAGTAATTTTTCCTTAAATTTCCCCTAAACTTCCCCCCCTCCAGTCTCAGTGTATGTCCTCGAGTTCTAAAACTTCTCTTCCTTTGAAGAATGTTTCCCTCCTGAACTTTGTTAAGACCCTTGATATATTTGAAAGTTTCTATCATGTCCCCCCTTTCCCTTCCCTCCTCCAAACTATACATGTTAAGATCTTTTAGCCTTTCCGGGTAAGTTTTGTGATGTAGGCCATGCACCATTTCAGTTGGCCTTTCTTTGTACACTCTCTAATGTATTTATATCTTTCTGAAGATATGGTCTCCAGAACTGGACACAGTATTCCAGATGGGGCCGTACCAATGACCTATATAATGGCATTATCACTTCTTTTTTCCTGCTACTGATTCCTCTCCCTATGCAACCAAGCATTTGACTTGCCTTTCTCATTGCTTTGTTGCATTGCTTTCCTGCATTCAAGTCACTTGAAATAGTGACTCCTAAATCCCTTTCCTCCTCAGTAGTTTTAATTATAGTACCCTTGATACTATATTTAGCCTTTGGGTTTCTGAGACTCAAGTGCATGATTTTGCATTTTTTAGCATTAAACTGTAGTTGCCACGTTCTTGACCATTTCCCAAGCCTACCTAGATCATCAATCATTTGTTTTACCCCTACTGGTGTGTCTACCCTGTTGCATATCTTTATTTCTCTATCGTCCTAGTGGATGCTGGGGTTCCTGAAAGGACCATGGGGAATAGCGGCTCCGCAGGAGACAGGGCACAAAAAGTAAAGCTTTTCCAGATCAGGTGGTGTGCACTGGCTCCTCCCCCTATGACCCTCCTCCAGACTCCAGTTAGATTTTTGTGCCCGGCCGAGAAGGGTGCAATCTAGGTGGCTCTCCTAAAGAGCTGCTTAGAAAAAGTTTAGCTAGGTTTTTTATTTTACAGTGATTCCTGCTGGCAACAGGATCACTGCAGCGAGGGACTGAGGGGAGAAGGAGTCAACTCACCTGCGTGCAGGATGGATTGGCTTCTTGGCTACTGGACATCAAGCTCCAGAGGGACGATCACAGGTACAGCCTGGATGGTCACCGGAGCCGCGCCGCCGGCCCCCTTGCAGATGCTGAAGTCAGAAGAGGTCCAGAATCGGCGGCTGAAGACTCCTGCAGTCTTCTAAAGGTAGCGCACAGCACTGCAGCTGTGCGCCATTTTCCTCTCAGCACACTTCACACGGCAGTCACTGAGGGTGCAGGGCGCTGGGAGGGGGGCGCCCTGGGAGGCAAATGTAACCTATATAAAGGCTAAAAATACCTCACATATAGCCCCCAGAGGCTATATGGAGATATTTAACCCCTGCCTGATTTCTCTAAATAGCGGGAGACGAGCCCGCCAGAAAAGGGGCGGGGCCTATCTCCTCAGCACACGGCGCCATTTCCTCTCACAGCTCCGCTGGTCAGGACGGCTCCCAAGTCTCTCCCCTGCACTGCACTACAGAAACAGGGTAAAACAGAGAGGGGGGGCAAATTTATGGCGATATTTTGATATAACAAAGCAGCTATAAGGGAGCACTTATTATAAGGCTATCCCTGATATATATATATAGCGCTTTTGGTGTGTGCTGGCAAACTCTCCCTCTGTCTCCCCAAAGGGCTAGTGGGTCCTGTCTTCGTTAGGAGCATTCCCTGTGTGTCTGCTGTGTGTCGGTACGTGTGTGTCGACATGTATGAGGACGATATTGGCGTGGAGGCGGAGCAATTGCCAAATATGAGGATGTCACCCCCTAGGGAGTCGACACCAGAATGGATGCCTTTATTTATGGAACTACGGGATAGTGTCAACACGCTAAAGCAGTCGTTTGACGACATGAGACGGCCGGACAATCAATTAGTGCCTGTCCAGGCGACTCAAACACCGTCAGGGGCTGTGAAACGCCCTTTGCCTCAGTCGGTCGACACAGACCCAGACACAGGCGATGACTCCAGTGGTGACGGTGACGAATCAACCGTATTTTCCAGTAGGGCCACACGTTATATGATTTTGGCAATGAAGGAGGCGTTACATTTAGCTGATACTACAGGTACCACTAAACAGGGTATTATGTGGGGTGTGAAAAAACTACCTATAGTTTTTCCTGAATCAGAAGAATTAAATGACGTGTGTAATGAAGCGTGGGTTGCCCCTGATAAAAAGCTGATAATTTCAAAGAAATTATTGGCATTATACCCTTTCCCGCCAGAGGTTAGGGAGCGCTGGGAAACACCTCCTAGGGTGGACAAGGCGCTAACACGCTTATCTAAACAAGTGGCGTTACCCTCTCCTGAGACGGCCGCACTTAAAGATCCATCAGATAGGAGGATGGAAAATATCCAAAAAAGTATATACACACATGCAGGTGTTATACTACGACCAGCTATAGCGACTGCCTGGATGTGCAGTGCTGGGGTAGTTTGGTCAGAGTCCCTGATTGAAAATATTGATACCCTGGACAGGGACAATATTTTACTGTCGTTAGAACAAATAAAGGATGCATTTCTTTATATGCGTGATGCACAGAGGGATATCTGCACACTGGCATCACGGGTAAGTGCTATGTCCATTTCGGCCAGAAGAACTTTATGGACGCGACAGTGGACAGGCGATGCGGACTCAAAACGGCATATGGAAGTTTTGCAGTATAAAGGGGAGGAGTTATTTGGAGTCGGTCTATCAGATTTGGTGGCCACGGCTACAGCCGGGAAATCCACCTTTCTACCTCAAGTCACTCCCCAACAGAAAAAGGCACCGACCTTTCAACCGCAGCCCTTTCGTTCCTTTAAAAATAAGAGAGCAAAGGGCTATTCATATCTGCCACGAGGCAGAGGTCGAGGGAAGAGACAGCAACAGGCAGCTCCTTCCCAGGAACAGAAGCCCTCCCCGGCTTCTACAAAAGCCTCAGCATGACGCTGGGGCTTCTCAAGCGGACTCGGGGACGGTGGGGGGTCGTCTCAAAAATTACAGCGCGCAGTGGGCTCACTCGCAAGTAGATCCCTGGATCCTGCAGATAATATCTCAGGGGTACAGGTTGGAATTAGAGACAGATCCACCTCGCCGTTTCCTGAAGTCTGCTTTACCAACGTCCCCCTCCGAAAGGGAGACGGTTTTGGAAGCCATTCACAAGCTGTACTCTCAGCAGGTGATAGTCAAGGTACCTCTTCTACAACAAGGGAAGGGGTATTATTCCACTCTTTTTGTGGTACCGAAGCCGGATGGCTCGGTAAGGCCTATTCTAAATCTGAAGTCCTTGAACCTGTACATAAAGAAGTTCAAGTTCAAGATGGAGTCACTCAGAGCAGTGATAGCGAACCTGGAAGAGGGGGACTTTATGGTATCCTTGGACATCAAGGATGCGTATCTCCACGTTCCAATTTACCCCTCACACCAGGGGTACCTCAGGTTCGTTGTACAAAACTGTCACTATCAGTTTCAGACGCTGCCGTTCGGATTGTCCACGGCACCTCGGGTCTTTACAAAGGTAATGGCCGAGATGATGATTCTTCTTCGAAGAAAAGGCGTATTAATTATCCCATACTTGGACGATCTCCTAATAAGGGCAAGGTCCAGAGAACAGCTAGAGATGGGATTAGCACTGTCTCAAGAAGTGCTAAAACAGCACGGGTGGATTCTGAATATTCCAAAATCCCAGTTAATGCCGACAACTCGTCTGCTGTTCCTAGGGATGATTCTGGACACGGTTCAGAAAAAGGTTTTTCTCCCGGAGGAAAAAGCCAAGGAGTTATCCGAGCTTGTCAGGAACCTCCTAAAACCAGGAAAGGTGTCTGTACATCAATGCACAAGAGTCCTGGGAAAAATGGTGGCTTCTTACGAAGCAATTCCATTCGGCAGATTCCACGCAAGAATTTTCCAAAGGGATCTGTTGGACAAATGGTCAGGGTCGCATCTTCAGATGCACCTACGGATAACCCTGTCTCCAAGGACAAGGGTGTCTCTTCTGTGGTGGTTGCAGAGTCCTCATCTATTGGAGGGCCGCAGATTCGGCATACAGGATTGGATCCTGGTGACCACGGACGCCAGCCTGAGAGGCTGGGGAGCAGTCACACAAGGAAGAAACTTCCAGGGAGTATGGACGAGCCTGGAAACGTCTCTTCACATAAACATATTGGAACTAAGAGCAATATACAATGCTCTAAGCCAGGCAGAACCTCTGCTTCAAGGAAAACCGGTGTTGATCCAGTCGGACAACATCACGGCAGTCGCCCATGTGAACAGACAGGGCGGCACAAGAAGCAGGAGTGCAATGGCAGAAGCTGCAAGGATTCTTCGCTGGGCAGAGAATCATGTGATAGCACTGTCAGCAGTGTTCATCCCGGGAGTGGACAACTGGGAAGCAGACTTCCTCAGCAGACACGATCTTCACCCGGGAGAGTGGGGACTTCATCCAGAAGTCTTCCACATGCTGGTAACCCGTTGGGAAAGACCGATGGTGGACATGATGGCGTCTCGCCTCAACAAAAAACTGGACAGGTATTGCGCCAGGTCAAGAGATCCGCAGGCAATAGCTGTGGACGCGCTGGTAACGCCTTGGGTGTACCAGTCGGTGTATGTGTTTCCTCCTCTGCCTCTCATACCAAAAGTATTGAGAATTATACGGCAAAGAGGCGTGAGAACGATACTAGTGGTTCCGGATTGGCCAAGAAGGACTTGGTACCCGGAACTTCAAGAGATGATCACGCAAGATCCGTGGCCTCTACCTCTAAGGAGGGACTTGCTTCAGCAGGGTCCCTGTCTGTTTCAAGACTTACCGCGGCTGCGTTTGACGGCATGGCGGTTGAACGCCGGATCCTAAAGGAAAAAGGCATGCCGGAAGAAGTCATTCCTACTTTGATTAAAGCGAGGAAGGAAGTAACCGTGCAACATTATCACCGAATTTGGCGAAAATATGTTGCGTGGTGCGAAGATCGGAGTGCTCCGACGGAGGAATTTCAACTGGGTCGATTCCTACATTTCCTGCAATCAGGATTGTCTATGGGTCTCAAATTGGGATCTATTAAGGTTAAAATTTCGGCCCTGTCGATTTTCTTTCAAAAAGAATTGGCTTCAGTCCCTGAAGTCCAGACCTTTGTTAAGGGAGTGCTGCATATACAGCCGCCTGTGGTGCCTCCAGTGGCACCGTGGGATCTCAATGTGGTTTTGGAATTTCTAAAATCTCATTGGTTTGAACCACTAAAAAAGGTGGATTTGAAATATCTCACATGGAAAGTGACCATGCTTCTAGCCCTGGCTTCGGCCAGGAGAGTGTCAGAACTGGCAGCTTTATCTTACAAAAGCCCATATCTGATTTTCCATTCGGACAGGGCAGAACTGCGGACTCGTCCGCATTTTCTCCCTAAGGTGGTGTCAGCATTTCATCTGAACCAGCCTATTGTAGTGCCTGCGGCTACAAGTGACTTGGAGGACTCCAAGTTACTGGACGTTGTCAGAGCATTAAAAATATATATTGCAAGGACAGCTGGAGTCAGAAAATCTGACTCGTTGTTTATATTGTATGCACCCAACAAGATGGGTGCTCCTGCGTCTAAGCAGACGATTGCTCGTTGGATCTGTAGCACAATCCAACTTGCACATTCTGTGGCAGGCCTGCCACAGCCTAAATCTGTAAAGGCCCACTCCACAAGGAAGGTGGGCTCATCTTGGGCGGCTGCCCGAGGGGTCTTGGCATTACAACTCTGCCGAGCAGCTACGTGGTCAGGGGAGAACACGTTTGTAAAATTTTACAAATTTGATACTCTGGCTAGGGAGGACCTGGAGTTCTCTCATTCGGTGCTGCAGAGTCATCCGCACTCTCCCGCCCGTTTGGGAGCTTTGGTATAATCCCCATGGTCCTTTCAGGAACCCCAGCATCCACTAGGACGATAGAGAAAATAAGATTTTACTTACCGATAAATCTATTTCTCGGAGTCCGTAGTGGATGCTGGGCGCCCATCCCAAGTGCGGATTATCTGCAATAATTGTACATAGTTATTGTTAACTAATTCGGGTTATTTATATACAAAACAATGGAGAGCGATCCTTGAGCGCTGCTAGATGATCCCAAAAGTTCCTGATGACCTGTATATTATTGATACGGGTGGAAGAATAAAATCAATCAACCAGTGAACACTGTACTGTAATCACTGTGTGGGAACCTTTGAACTCACCATAGCTCAGTGAGATGCGTTCACGTAAAGGTTTCTTTGATTGGTCGTAATTAAATTTCCACCAATAGCCACTCATAAGCACATATGAAATGACACTCACCTGGGCTTAAAGGCCCTATATGCACAGAAAGGTTTCTTTCATCCACGTATTTTCAAGCAGGCAGACGTGACCAAAAGTTCATAAAAACAATTTATTCATCCGTAAGAAATAATCCATAAAAACATACAAGTAAAATAGTTCCTCCTGATTAAGCTGGGAGATGTTTTGTTCCACTCTAAACCCAAAAAGGTGTATGGAAGACTCCTTTTAAGAAAGAAACACTCCTCACCATACCGTTCCCAGGACACGAGTAAGATGGGGCGTTTCCTCTCAGATGTTTAGCAAAAAAAGGCTTCCAATTGATAGGGTAAATTGGAGTGGACACCAGCAATCAGGGGATCTCCAGAACACCAACGCGTTTCGGAATGTCTTCCTTCCTCAGGAAGGAAGACATTCCGAAACGCGTTGGTGTTCTGGAGATCCCCTGATTGCTGGTGTCCACTCCAATTTACCCTATCAATTGGAAGCCTTTTTTTGCTAAACATCTGAGAGGAAACGCCCCATCTTACTCGTGTCCTGGGAACGGTATGGTGAGGAGTGTTTCTTTCTTAAAAGGAGTCTTCCATACACCTTTTTGGGTTTAGAGTGGAACAAAACATCTCCCAGCTTAATCAGGAGGAACTATTTTACTTGTATGTTTTTATGGATTATTTCTTACGGATGAATAAATTGTTTTTATGAACTTTTGGTCACGTCTGCCTGCTTGAAAATACGTGGATGAAAGAAACCTTTCTGTGCATATAGGGCCTTTAAGCCCAGGTGAGTGTCATTTCATATGTGCTTATGAGTGGCTATTGGTGGAAATTTAATTACGACCAATCAAAGAAACCTTTACGTGAACGCATCTCACTGAGCTATGGTGAGTTCAAAGGTTCCCACACAGTGATTACAGTACAGTGTTCACTGGTTGATTGATTTTATTCTTCCACCCGTATCAATAATATACAGGTCATCAGGAACTTTTGGGATCATCTAGCAGCGCTCAAGGATCGCTCTCCATTGTTTTGTATATATGTTTCCAACGAGTTTGGTGCTCTTGTGAGTGGATCTGAGCAGCAGCTAGAAGGGCGCAAGTCACCACATTTTTCTATAAGTTAATTCGGGTTATTGTTGAAGGAAGCCATCTTTCAGAGGCTCCGCTGTTATCATACTGTTAACTGGGTTTAGATCACAAGTTGTACGGTGTGATTGGTGTGGCTGGTATGAGTCTTACCCGGGATTCAAAATCCTCCCTTATTGTGTACGCTCGTCCGGGCACAGTACCTAACTGGAGTCTGGAGGAGGGTCATAGGGGGAGGAGCCAGTGCACACCACCTGATCTGGAAAAGCTTTACTTTTTGTGCCCTGTCTCCTGCGGAGCCGCTATTCCCCATGGTCCTTTCAGGAACCCCAGCATCCACTACGGACTCCGAGAAATAGATTTATCGGTAAGTAAAATCTTATTATCATCTGCAAAAAGGCATACTTTCCCTTCAATACCATTTGCAATGTCACCAACAAAGATATTAAAGAGAACTGGTCCAAGTACAGATCCCTGGGGTACTCCACTGGTAACATTTCCTTCCATAGATTGCACTCCATTTACTACAACTGTCTGTTTCCTATACTGCAACCAGGTTCTTATCCATTTAACTGTTTTATAATCCACCCCCATGCTTTCAAGTTTATTTAGCAGTCTGCGATGTGGGACAGTGTCAAATGCCTTACTAAAGTCTAGATATGCTACATCTACAGCTCCCTCTTGATCTATTATTTTCGTCAAAAAAGTCAATAAGATTTGTTTGGCATGATCTCCCACCAGTAAATCCATGCTGTTTTGGATCCTGTAAGATGTTTGATTTAAGATATTCCACAACTCTTTATTTTAATAGTTTTTCCATTACTTTCCCTACTACTGATGTAAGGCTTACTGGTCTGTAGTTACTTGCTTCTTCCTTGCTTCCACTTTTGTGCAGTGGAACTACATTTACTCTTTTCTAGTCCTCTGGAATGGCACCTGTATTTAGTGACTGGTTAAATAATTCTGGTTAAGGTGTAACCAGCACATCTTTTAGCTCTTTGAGTATCATTGGGTGTATCCCATCTGGCCCCATTGATTTTTCCACTTTTAGTTTTGAAAGTTCAGTTAGTACCTTCTCCTCTGTAAATGTACTTTCATGTACCTTATTTTTATGAATGTCCTTGCAACTTAACTGTGGCACCATCCCTTCTCTTTCTGGAGTAAATACTGAGCAAAAATAATTAGGTGATCTGCTATTGCCTTGTCTCCCTCCACCAAATGCTCACTTTCTGTCTTAAGTCGTATTATTCCTCGATTTTTTTTTATCCTTTCACTTATATACTTAAAAAAAGTTTTACCCTCTTTATCTACTGACTGTGCCATTTTCTCCTCAGCTTCTGTCTTTGCATGTCTGATCACTTTCTTAGCATCCTTCCATTTGTCAAGATACACCTCTTTGTCATTATTATTTTGAGTCTGTTTGTATTTCCTAAAAGACATCTTTTTTGCTTTCACACTAGTTGATACTTCTTTTGTGAACCACACTAGCTTCCTTTTCCTGGTGCTTTTCCTAACCCTTTTGATACAAAGGTCTGTTGCACTTAGTATTGTACTTTTTAGTTTTTCCCACCTCTCCTGCATTCCTTCCAAGTTCCTCCAGTCTGCCAATGAATCACTTAAACAACTCCCCATTTTTGCAAAGTCACCTTTGTTTTTGTGTGACAGGAGTTGGATCCTGTCTTTATACTAAACCATACTGCTTGATGATCACTGGATCCCAGGTGCTCACCCACATATATGTCGGATATCCTGTCACCATTTGTAAGAAATAAATCTAATATTGAGTCTTTGCGAGTAAATTGTGCTTTTAACCTGTTCCTGTGTTTGTGTGCTGTCACTGTCACAGTATGTCAGACAAAGGGGGATATTCAATTGTTTGAAAAGTCAGTTGGGTGTCTGTTTTTTCCTATCTAATAGACAGCAAAAAACAGACACCCAACCGACTTTTCAAACAATTGAATTCCACCCAAAGAGTGTGCTTCATGTAAGGCACAGTGTTCCTCTTCTCCAGGGGGTTCACTACAGTGTACTCAGTGCAGTGCGCCCTCCCAGGCTAGCGGGAAAAACCAGCTTGGCTGGATTCCATTAGGGGAATGATCTCCAATATTTCCTCTAAATTGTCCCGTAATGAGAAAGAGACGCAATACTTAAGACAATCGATGACTGAGTTTATGAACAGAGTACCCAAACCAGCGTCTCAGTCCCCTGCGATTTGTCCGCAGAAACGTCCTTTGGCCTATATCCTGCAGTCTGACTCTGATGAGGGGTCAGACATGGAGAAGGGGGAGGTGGATGCAAAGGTGGGGGAGGCTACTCTGTCACAGGGAATAGAGGTTCTCATAGAAGCTATTAGAGAGGTTTTGCATATCCCTGATAAGGTAACAGAGGAGACTGAGGAATCTTTTCCTGTGTCAAAGGAACTAAATAACCCTGTTTGAAGAACCGTGGGTTAATCCTGATAAGAAATTTCAAATCCCTAAAAGGTTGATATCAACTTTACCCTTTCCTCCTGAGTACAGTAAAAAATGGGAAAATCCACCGACAGTGGATGCATCAGTATCCAGGCTGTCACGGAAAATTGTATTGCCTGTTCCTGGTGCAGTCTCCCTAAAAGACATGGCTGATCGCAGAATTGAGAATACACTCAAATCTTTGTATACAGCCGCTGGGGTGGCGCAGAGACCCACTATAGCATGTGGGTGGATTACTAAGGCCATCGCAACATGCTCGGGTAACCTAATTGAGGGGTTAGGTACCTTGCCTAAGGGGGAAATTATTTTACTCTTGCAACAAATACAGGACTCTTCAAATTTGGTGGTGGAAGCCATAAAATAAATATGCTTGCTTAATGCACGCACCACTGCTATGGCAGTGCCAGCATGCAGAGGCTTATGGCTACGCCAGTGGACTGCCGATGCGTATTCCAGGAAAGGCGTGGAAGGCCTACCCTTCACAGGAGAGGCCTTATTTGGATATGAACTAGACAAATGCATCTCCAAAGCTACTGTGGGTAAGTCCACATATCTTCCTTCTGCAGCTCCCCCAGCCAGAAAGGCTTACTCGGGACCTAATCTACAGTCCTTTCGGACTGCCAAGTTCAAGGGCAAAACCAGAGATTCTTCTACAGCCACTAGAGACTCTAGAGGTAAACCACGAAAACCAGCAACTGCAGGGTCACAGACCGGCAGGTGGTAGCTCTGTTACATTATTTCAGACACAAAATTTTCAGTCGCATCTGGACAACATCATGCCAGGATCCCTGGGTCATAGATCTTATTTCCCAGGGCTACAAGTTTTTAAGTTTCAATAGAAACATAAAGGAGCGCTGATGGTATATAGATAAAGAATGTATTTCTAATGTTTAATAAAGTTTAACACAATAAAAACAGTTAAGCCAATAATAACCAGATAAAATGTAACCACAATACTTCTGATTGTATATAACTGTACATAAGTTCAGCTACGATCACTCATATTTAAACGTGGTACTGCCGTCCATTATTATGCAGTATAAAGTGCAAATGTCCTCCAGAAAATGTATATAAGCACTGGTAAGAGAGAGTCCCAACTTTTGTGTAGAAATAGCTTGTGCTAGTTCCAAATTCCTCATATAAGAGGTACTGTTCTCACCCGTTTGTTAATTGCGTCCGCTGATTCCCATCACTGACTTGTTACAGCAGATGCTGAGAGCGGATGAAGAAATCCTTCCTAGCTGTAACAGGAGGAGATGCGGCACATTCACAGCATTCAGGTTGCAGACGGGGCTTTATACGCACAGCGGTGGTAAAGATGTGTTGTCCCGTTGGACATAAACCGGGGAGATTAATTTCCAAGAAGCCAGAATAATGGGAGGTAAATGGGGTCTCCTCTGATGGGTAGGCAGTACCCGCAGCTCTCAACGCATTTCTCTGCCACAAACAAATGGCAGTTTCCTCAGGAGATATGAATACCAAGTGAAGAGATGAATGGGTATTTAAACCGTTTGTATCCAATCAGCTTTAGAGTAATAATATGCACACCTGAGTGTTTGCTCAATGCTGCTTAATTAGTACAAGTTAATCCACATGATATAATTAGTACAGGTGCTCTTTTGTTGAAAAGAAAAGAACAAACAAATGATACAGTGTTTAAACAATAAGATTAGGATTTATATTGAAAAGTGGTGGAAAACAAAGAACACACTATTCCCCATATATATATATATATATATATATATATATACAAATATATTTTCTAATGGGCACACAGATACCTAATATGCCACTTTATTAATTTATCATTACATATGTCTTACTTTGTAGAAAATATTTTTTATATATGGTTAATATGTTAACAAAGGGGGAGGGATAGTTATTCAGAATGTTTCTGACTATCTACAGGAGGCTTACCGGCAACTCAATAACACGACATTTTACTCTAAGTTACATAGAGATCCTACTCTGGGCTACATTGCTGAGTATAAGGAGTTACTTACGAATGCCTTGGCGTGTAGTGCAATCTCCAGGACTGAATATCAATTTTTGTTTAATGCTTATCCCATTACCCCCACATATTATCACCTCCCCAAAATTCACAACACCACCTGGTCGTCCTATATTTCGGGGGTGGGTTCCCTCACTTCGCACCTCTTGGCTTTTGTTGATTCATTTTTGCAACCCCTTGTTAAAAATCTTAAATCTTATATTAGAGACACTACTAATTTTTTACAGTTAATTAATAATATCAGTTGGCAGGAGAGTAACTATCTAGTCACTTGTGATGCTGAGTCACTATACACAAACATCCCTCACAATAATGGATTACAAACAATTAAACACTATCTAGATCTTGAGTCTTCTATTTTTTATCACTTGAATCAATTTATTTTAGATGCTATCCACTTTATTTTAACACGTAACTATTTCACGTTTAATGGAGATTATTATTTACAGATGCACGGTACTGCCATGGACACCAGGTTCGCCCCAAGTTTTGCTAATCTATACATGGGACGTCTCGAGGATCAATACATTTGGGACGGTCCATATCAGGCGAACCTGGTGCTCTATGACAGGTACATAGATGATATTTTTATAATTTGGAATGGGGACACTTCTTCAGTCACATCTTTTGTTGATTATCTGAACACTAACACATACGGGCTCACTTTCACAAGCACAATTCACCACACTGATATTACTTTTCTGGACATTGCACTGCACGCCGAGCCATCTACGGGCAGATTAACGACGAAAACTTATAAGAAAAAGGTAGATTGTAGCTATTTTTTAAACTATTCAAGCTGCCATTATCGTCCATGGCTAACCAACATTCCTAAAAGTCAATATTTAAGACTTAAGAGAAACTGCTCGAATGATTCGGATTTTATTATACAGAGCAATGAGTTTAGGCAATCATTTAGAGATCAGGGGTACCCTCAAGAGGTTTTGGATAAAGCCTTTTCTGAAACTCTTACAAGGGATAGAGACGATCTTCTGATGAGGGTTTCTGAGGCTCCTCCCCCCTTGTCAGTACCAACAAACTACGAACCAGTCTTTATCTCTAAATTTAATAATGCTTCAAATTCAATTAGAAAAATAATTTATAAACATTTTCCAACTTTAAAAATGGATAGAATCCTTGCAGACTCCCTGGAAAAAGAAGCTAAAATTATTTTCAAGACAACTCAGAATCTTCAAAACTATTTATCTCCGAGTCACTTTTCCTTAGGAAATAACTTGGGACCCTCTAGCTCCAATTTAAGTGTCTCTAGACTAGGTTGCTTTAGATGCAATAGACCTAAATGCATCACCTGTGCATTTATGAAGGAAAGCAGTCAATTTTCCTCATACAGAACCAAAGAATACTTCGATATAGTGGGTAATATAAACTGTCTAACATCATTTGTTGTTTATGTAATCCTGCATTTGCGGGTGCCAATATGTCAGTAGGACAATACACTCTCTTAACACCAGGTTCCTAGAACATAGAAGGTTAGTTCTTAATAAGTCAAATAAGCACAGTGTACCCAGACATGTTTGCTCACTGCATGGAGGTGATTGTGGGGTTCTTTCCATACAGGGAGTGGAACATATAAAACAGACATTTCGAGGTGGGGATAGGTATAACCTCCTTTGCAAGAGGGAAGCATACTGGATTTGTATGCTAGATACTCTGTTCCCTCTAGGTCTCAACGAAAATATTGAGCTGAATAATGTTTGAATTAATATCTGTATGAGATTCTATTCTATCTTCTGGTTCCATTTTTTCCCTTTTCTCTAACGTCCTAGTGGATGCTGGGGACTCCGTAAGGACCATGGAATAGACGGGCACCGCAGGAGACATGGGCACTTTAAGAAAGAATTTGGATTCTGGTGTGCTCTGGCTCCTCCCTCTATGTCCCTCCTCCAGACCTCAGTTTGAATCTGTGCCCGGACGAGCTGGGTGCTATTTAGTGAGCTCTCCTGAGCTTGCTATAAGAAAGTATTTTGTTAGGTTTTTTATTTTCAGGGAGATCTACTGGCAACAGACTCCCTACATCGTGGGACTGAGGGGAGAGAAGCAGCCCTACTCTCTGAAGATAGGTCCTGCTTCTTAGGCTACTGGACACCATTAGCTCCAGAGGGATCGTACACAGGATCTCACCCTTTGTCGTCCGATCCCGGAGCCGCGCCGCCACCCCCCTCGCAGAGCCGGAAGACAGAAGCCGGGTGATAGAAGCAAGAAGACTTCGAAATCGGCGGCAGAAGACTCCAGTCTTCACTGAGGTAGCGCACAGCACGGCAGCTGTGCGCCATTGCTCCCACACTACACCCACATACTCAGGTCACTGTAGGGTGCAGGGCGCAGGGGGGCGCCCTGGGCAGCAATTAGGACCTCTTGGCAAAAGTTACACATATATACAGTTGGGCACTGTATATATGTATGAGCCCCCGCCATAATAGTGTACAGAAATGCGGGACAGAAGCCCACCGCTGAGGGGGCAGGGCTTCTTCCTCAGCACTCACCAGCGCCATTTTCTCTCCACAGCTCCGCTGAGAGGAAGCTCCCCAGGCTCTCCCCTGCAGATTCACGGTAGAAGAGGGTAAAAAGAGGAGGGGGGGCACATAAATTTGGTGCAAAAACATAATATACAGCAGCTACTGGGTTAACACTAAGTTACTGTGTGATTCCTGGGACATATAGCGCTGGGATGTGTGCTGGCATACTCTCTCTCTGTCTCTCCAAAGGGCCTTGTGGGGGGAACTGTCTTCAAAAAAGAGCATCCCCTGTGTGTTTGTGGTGTGTCGGTACGCTTGTGTCGACATGTTTGACGAGGAAGGCTATGTGGAAGCAGAGCGGGAGCAAATGAATGTGGGGTCTCCGCCGATGGCGCCGACCCCTGATTGGATGGATATGTGGAAGGTTTTAAATGATAATGTTCATTCCTTGCATAAAAGGTTGGATAAAGCTGAAACCTTAGGACAGTCAGGGTCTCAACCCATGCCTGATCCGATGTCGTAGAGGCCGTCAGGGTCTCAGAAGCGCCCACTATCCAAAATTGTTGACACAGATACCGACATGGATTCTGACTCCAGTGTCGATTACGATGATGCAAAGTTACAGCCTAAATTGGCTAAAGCCATCCGTTATATGATTATAGCAATGAAGGATGTGTTGCACATCACAGAGGAAACCCCAGTCCCTGACAAGAGGGTTCATATGTATGGGGAAAAAAGGCAGGAGGTGACCTTTCCCCCTTCACATGAGCTAAATGAGTTATGTGAAAAGGCTTGGGAATCTCCAGATAAAAAACTGCAGATTTCCAAGAGGATGTTTATGGCGTATCCCTTCCCGCCAACGGACAGGTTACGCTGGGAATCCTCCCCTAGGGTGGACAAAGCTCTAAAACGCTTATCCAAGAGGGTAGCCCTGCCGTCACAGGATACGGCCACCCTAAAAGATGCTGCGGATAGAAAGCAGGAGGGAACCCTGAAGTCCATTTATACACATTCAGGTACCTTACTAAGGCCGGAAATTTCAGCCACAAGTGGGTTCACTCCCAGGTGGATCCCTGGGCAATAGAGATTGTGTCTCAGGGATACAAGCTGGAATTCGAAGAGATGCCCCCTCACCGATACTTCAAATCGGCCCTGCCAGCTACCCCATTACAGAGGAAAGTAGTGTTAGCTGCAATTCACAAATTGTATCTTCAGCAGGTGGTGGTCAAGGTTCCCCTCCTTCAACAAGGGAAGGGTTATTATTCGACTATGTTTGTGGTACCGAAACCGGACGGTTCGGTCAGACCCATATTAAATTTAAAATCTCTGAACATATACCTGAAAAGGTTCAAGTTCAAGATGGAATCGCTCAGAGCGGTTATTGCAAGCCTGGAAGAGGGGGATTTTATGGTGTCTCTGGACATAAAGGATGCATACCTTCATGTCCCCATTTATCCACCTCATCAGGCGTACCTCAGATTTGTGGTACAGGATTGTCATTACCAATTTCAGACGTTGCCGTTTGGTCTCTCCACGGCACCGAGAATATTTACCAAGGTAATGGCAGAAATGATGGTACTCCTGCGGAAGCAAGGGGTCACAATTATCCCATACTTGGACGATCTCCTCATAAAAGCGAGGTCAAGAGAGCAGTTACTGATCAGCGTAGCACGCTCTCTTGAAGTGTTAGGACAGCATGGCTGGATTCTGAATATTCCAAAGTCGCAGTTGATTCCTACGACTCGTCTGCCCTTCCTGGGCATGATTCTGGACACAGACCAGAAGAGGGTTTATCTCCCGATGGAGAAGGCTCAGGAACTCATGACACTGGTCAGAGACCTATTAAAACCAAAAAAGGTGTCGGTGCATCACTGCACACGAGTCCTGGGAAAGATGGTGGCATCATACGAGGCCATTCCCTTCGGCAGGTTCCATGCGAGGACCTTTCAATGGGATCTCCTGGACAAGTGGTCCGGATCACATCTTCAGATGCATCGGTTAATCACCCTATCCCCCAGGGCCAGGGTGTCTCTCCTGTGGTGGCTGCAGAGTGCTCACCTTCTAGAGGGCCGCAGATTCGGCATTCAGGACTGGGTCCTGGTGACCACGGATGCAAGCCTCCGGGGGTGGGGGGCAGTCACGCAGGGAAGAAATTTCCAAGGCCTGTGGTCAAGTCAGGAGACTTGCCTTCACATCAACATCCTGGAACTAAGGGCCATATACAACGCCCTACGTCAAGCGGAGTCCCTACTTCGCGACCAACCGGTTCTGATTCAGTCAGACAACATAACCGCAGTGGCTCATGTAAACCGCCAAGGCGGCACAAGGAGCAGAGTGGCGATGGCGGAAGCCACCAGGATTCTTCGCTGGGCGGAGAAACACGTAAGTGCACTGTCAGCAGTGTTCATCCCGGGAGTGGACAACTGGGAAGCAGACTTCCTCAGCAGACACGACCTCCACCCGGGAGAATGAGGACTTCATCAAGAAGTCTTCACACAGATTACAAGTCGGTGGGAACTACCACAGATAGACATGATGGCGTCACGCCTCAACAAAAAGCTACAGAGCTATTGCGCCTGGTCAAGGGACCCTCAGGCGGTAGCTGTAGACGCCCTGGTGACATCGTGGGTGTTCCAGTCGGTCTATGTATTTCCTCCTCTTCCTCTCATACCCAAGGTACTGAGGATAATAAGAAAAAGAGGAGTAAGAACAATTCTCATTGTTCCAGATTGGCCACGAA
Organism: Pseudophryne corroboree; assembly: GCF_028390025.1. NCBI lineage: Eukaryota > Metazoa > Chordata > Amphibia > Anura > Myobatrachidae > Pseudophryne > Pseudophryne corroboree. Next base: position 263,650,140 of record NC_086445.1, read on the forward strand.
GGACTTGGTATCCAGATCTGCAAGAATTGCTCACAGAGGATCCGTGGCCTCTTCCTCTAAGACAGGACCTGTTGCAACAGGGACCCTGTCTCTTCCAAGACTTACCGCGGCTGCGGTTTGACGGCATGGCGGTTGAACGCCGGATCCTAGCAGAAAAGGGTATTCCGGAGGAGGTCATTCCTATGCTGATAAAGGCTAGGAAGGACGTAACAGCTAAACATTATCACCGGATATGGCGAAAATATGTTTCTTGGTGTGAGGCCAGCAATGCTCCTACAGAGGAGTTTCAGCTGGGCCGTTTCCTTCACTTCCTTCAGTCAGGAGTGGATTTGGGCCTGAAGTTAGGCTCAATTAAGGTCCAGATTTCGGCCCTTTCCATTTTCTTTCAAAAGGAGTTGGCTTCTCTGCCAGAAGTTCAGACGTTTGTGAAAGGAGTGCTGCATATTCAGCCTCCCTTTGTGCCTCCAGTAGCACCTTGGGATCTTAACGTGGTGTTGAGTTTCCTGAAATCACACCTGTTTGAACCACTTAAAACAGTGGAGTCGAAATATCTCACGTGGAAGGTGGTCATGCTATTAGCCTTGGCTTCGGCTAAGCGCGTGTCAGAATTAGCGGCTTTGTCTCATAAAAGCCTATATCTGATTTTCCATATGGATAGAGCGGAATTAAGGACACGTCCACAATTTCTGCCAAAAGTGGTCTCATCCTTTCATATGAACCAACCTATTGTGGTGCCTGTGGCTACTCGTGACTTGGAGGATTCCGAGTTACTTGATGTGGTCAGGGCTTTAAAAGTTTATGTAGCCAGAACGGCTAGAGTCAGGAAAACGGAGTCACTGTTTATCCTGTATGCATCCAACAAGCTTGGTGCTCCTGCTTCAAAGCAGACTATTGCTCGCTGGATCTGTAACACGATTCAGCAGGCTCATTCTGTGGCTGGATTGCCGCAGCCAAAAATCAGTGAAAGCCCATTCCACTAGGAAGGTGGGCTCTTCTTGGGCGGCTGCCCGAGGGGTCTCGGCATTACAGCTATGCCGAGCTGCTACTTGGTCAGGTGCAAATACGTTTGCAAAGTTCTACAAGTTTGATACCCTGGCTGAGGAGGACCTTGAGTTCTCTCATTCGGTGCTGCAGAGTCATCCGCACTCTCCCGCCCGTTTGGGAGCTTTGGTATAATCCCCATGGTCCTTACGGAGTCCCCAGCATCCACTAGGACGTTAGAGAAAATAAGATTTTACTTACCGGTAAATCTATTTCTCGTAGTCCGTAGTGGATGCTCTGCGCCCGTCCCAAGTGTGGACTTTTTCTGCAATGCTTGTATATAGTTATTGCTTAAATAAGGGTTATGTTATAGTTGCATCAGGGTTTATCTGATGCTCTGTTATTGTTCATACTGTTACTGTTAACTGGGTAAAGTTATCACAAGTTATACGGTGTGATTGGTGTGGCTGGTATGAGTCTTACCCTGGATTCCCAAAATCCTTTCCTTGTACTGTCAGCTCTTCCGGGCACAGTTTCTTTAACCGAGGTCTTGGGGAGGGACATAGAGGGAGGAGCCAGAGCACACCAGAATCCAAATTCTTTCTTAAAGTACCCATGTCTCCTGCGGAGCCCGTCTATTCCATGGTCCTTACGGAGTCCCCAGCATCCACTACGGACTACGAGAAATAGATTTACCGGTAAGTAAAATCTTATTTTCTCTGCTTTTTTCTTGTTAAGTAATGCAGTCTATATATAGATATATATTTCCTGAGGTATTTATGGCCGTGCGATATACACATGGTACTTTGTATCCATCTCTGGACTTTTTCCCGTCTAGTGTGATATGAGCCTCTATAGACATATTTATTTGCCAACTCACACTGAATGTGATGATGTACATGGTCAATTTAGATGGTCTCCGTCACATTGATTGATGATTCAGAAAAAACTTCTTTGTGTAATTATTACTTTTATATCTTAGGAATATTTATTTGAATACATTTTCTCTCTCCCACTATTCCGAATAAAGCTATTTGGTTTGACATGCTTTGGGTGGACTATCAGTGTCTAATGAAATAGGTTAAATAGTTCCTACAGCTGTAGGTATTTCCTCTACCTTAATTGTGTAACTACTTGTGATTCATATATTGCCCTCTTGAATTTACTATGCATACCTAATAATTAATAGAATAACACCTATACTATGAATTTACTCCCAAATAATAACTATTGGGGTGTGTTCTAATTGTTTTTATGGTTGTAAATATTAAAATATAAAAACATATGAATAATATAGAATTTTAAAACAAAATAAGCATAGGCTAGACTTGAACTGGTAACCTCTCTCATCATAGTTCAGTTGCCTACCCATTGAGCTATTCTAGCTGTCTAGTTGTCTAAAGCTCTTTTGAAATACTTGTTTTTTGGAGCTATTTAATTAAATCAGTGGTTATACTCCTCTGAGATGCCTTTTATATATTTGTTCTTAGAAAGTGGTGGGAATAACTTGAAACACGAAAACACTCTAATGAAATAGAGGATGATTAACATATTAACCATATATAAAAAATATTCTCTACAAAGTAAGACATATTTAATGTTAAATTAATAAAGTGGCATATTAGGTATCTGTGTGCCCATTAGAAAATCTATTTGTGTGTGTGTGTATATATATATATATATATATATATATATATAACGCTCTCCTTGGTCTGGCACTCCTCTTTCCCGCAGGGAATCTGCTCCGGTGCCCTCCTTAAGCAAGGTAGCTCTGAATATGGAGAATGGAAGGCGGCACTCAGGAGGCTTTCACAAACGTAGAAAACGTGCTTTAATGTGTATCAACGTTTCGGGAGACGCACTCCCTTCCTCAGGACACAGCAATACAAGTGATCACAGTGATAAAACAAACTTAAATACCTTACCAACCCCTGGCTCGGCCACCTCCGTCACGGCCAGCGGCGTCCCGATCCACGGAGCCCGCACTTCCGGTTTCGGCAGAACCCGCCCCTTCCGGATGACGTTACTCCGTTGCCGGGCGACGCAGCCGCGGGGAGGACCCACACGAGCAAGGGACCCGCATTGTCATGGCAACGTGTTACCATAACAACAAGACGAAAATACATGAATATACAAAACCGTGCAGATCAGACCACTTGCGTGGATATAAAAATGCATAAACACATAATTAAAGAAACACACCTAATGCCAAAAAGGCACACAGTGCTGTGCACAATATATGATGTGAAGAACATCTTATGCTTCATAAAAATCTGTGATATAAAACTATTCTCACCTGAAAAATACATACTGACATAATAAAGTGACAAGTTAAAAACATAAAGACACATGCTGCTGCCATTTGTTATGTATAATCTTGATAGGTGCGCATACAGCAGACTACCATACAAATCTATAACTATATAAACTCTACCCTCGCTAATCAGCCTGCAGTTGGAGGGGGAAACCACTACCTCTCTCACAAGTACGTGGGTCCCCATGTATACAACTATCTGGGACTTGTTAATAATTCCAATGCTCTAACTTAGATGCAATGTCTACTATGTTATGGGTAACCCTTCACATGCTGCTGGGGGAATGCATACTCTGTTAACCATACTTAACCTTGCATCTGTACCCTGCCTCAAAGAAAGCAACTCAGGCTTAAATATTCATTTAGACAGCGAGGATGGATCGTGTCCAGTTTATGGATCCATCTCGCTTCCAGTTGCAACAATTTTTTTTTGCTCGGTTGCCACCTCGGATGGAATCAGGAACCTGGTCCACTATTTTGTAGCGGACGGAGGCAAGGCTGTGACGCATCTGCGCAAAATGCCGTGCCACAGGTTGTTCGCTGCTCCCTGACACTAAAGCTGCCCTGATCGCCGACCTGTGTTGGGCCATCCGCTCTTTAAATAAACATTGGGTCTTGCCCACATAGTAGAGGCTGCAAGGACAGATCAAAACGTAAATTACATACATGGAGCTACATGTCAATGGTTTGAGGATCTTCAACTTCTTCCCAGTATGTGGGTGTGAGATTGAGTCCCCTATTAACATGTAGCTACATGTAGTGCAGCCCAGGCATTTAAAGCAGCCTGCCTTGCGTGTCAAGAAGTGTGTGGTGGGCCGTTTCCTTGTAAAGCCCGTCACATCATTCTTAACTACAAGGTCTTTGATGTTAGAGCTACGGGTGTAACAAGGCATTATTTGGCTATTCCTTAAGCTTACTAAATTGGGATCTGAAGTAATCATCGGCCATAGTTGCTTAATTTTTTTGTTGGTCCTTCTGCTGGAAGTGTTGAACTGATTTACCCAGGCGATTTTAGAGGCGGAGGGCACAGGGACTTTAACCTGTAATAGTTCCTGTCTACTGAGGGATAGAGCCCTGGCGCATGCTTTCTTCGAAAGACCAGGCGGGTAGCCCCTCTGTAAAAAAAATTTCGTCATGATTTCTAACTGAGCCTCCAGCTCCTCAGGGTCGCTGGTGATTCTGCACACCCTGAGGAACTGAGAATATGGCAAACCCTGAATTAGAGCTGGGGGGTGGAAACTGTCATATCTGAGAAGTGTATTGCGATCTGTGGGCTTGGAGTACAGTGTAGTATGTAGCTCACCTCCTCGCACCAGGATTTTAGTGTCCAAAAAGCATATTTCAGACCTATGTGTGGACAAGGTAAACTTGATCGGGCTAGATAAAAGTGGATACCTGCGCTGGCTAAACTTGATCGGGCTAGAGGAGTTGTTATGTTCCTCTATTAATTTGACCAAGACTCCCTCGTCTCCGGTCCGCAAGGTTAAGTTTGGTTAACAGAGTATGCATTCCCCCAGCAGCATGTGAAGGGTTACCCATAACATAGTAGACATTGCATCTAAGTTAGAGCATTGGAATTATTAACAAGTCCCAGATAGTTGTATACATGGGGACCCACGTACTTGTGAGAGAGGTAGTGGTTTCCCCCTCCAACTGCAGGCTGATTAGCGAGGGTAGAGTTTATATAGTTATAGATTTGTATGGTAGTCTGCTGTATGCGCACCTATCAAGATTATACATAACAAATGGCAGCAGCATGTGTCTTTATGTTTTTAACTTGTCACTTTATTATGTCAGTATGTATTTTTCAGGTGAGAATAGTTTTATATCACAGATTTTTATGAAGCATAACATGTTCTTCACATCATATATTGTGCACAGCACTGTGTGCCTTTTTGGCATTAGGTGTGTTTCTTTAAATATGTGTTTATGCATTTTTATATCCACGCAAGTGGTCTGATCTGCACGGTTTTGTATATTCATGTATTTTCGTCTTGTTGTTATGGTAACACGTTGCCATGACAATGCGGGTCCCTTGCTCGTGTGGGTCCTCCCCGCGGCTGCGTCGCCCGGCAACGGAGTAACGTCATCGGAAGGGGCGGGTTCTGACGAAACCGGAAGTGCGGGCTCCGTGGATCGGGACGCCGCTGGCCGTGACGGAGGTGGCCGAGCCAGGGGCTGGTAAGGTATTTAAGTTTGTTTTATCACTGTGATCACTTGTATTGCTGTGTCCTGAGGAAGGGAGTGCGTCTCCCGAAATGTTGATACACATTAAAGCACGTTTTCTACGTTTGTGAAAGCCTCCTGAGTGCCGCCTTCCATTCTCCACATATATATATATATATATATATATATATATATATGGGGAATAGTGTGTTCTTTGTTTTTCTACCACTTTTCAATATAAATCCTAATCTTATTGTTTAAACACTGTATCATTTGTTTGTTCTTTTCTTTTCAACAAAAGAGCACCTGTACTAATTATATCATGTGGATTAACTTGTACTAATTAAGCAGCATTGAGCTAACACTCAGTTGTGCATATTATCACTCTAAAGCTGATTGGATACAAACGGTTTAAATACCCAGGAAACTGCCGTTTGTTTGTGGCAGAGAAATGCTTTGAGAGCTGCGGGTACTGCCTACCCATCAGAGGAGACCCCATTTACCTCCCATTATTCTGGCTTCTTGGAAATTAATCTCCCCGGTTTATGTCCAACGGGACAACACATCTTTACCACCGCTGTGCGTGTAAAGCCCCATCTGCAACCTGAATGCTGTGAATCTGCGGCATCTCCTCCTGTTACAGCTAGGAAGGATTTCTTCAGCCGCTCTCAGCATCTGCTGTAACAAGCCAGTGACGGGAATCAGCGGACGCAATTAACAAACGGGTGAGAACAGTACCTCTTATATGAGGAATTTGGAACTAGCACAAGCTATTTCTACACAAAAGTTGGGACTCTCTCTTACCAGTGCTTATATACATTTTCTGGAGGACATTTGCACTTTATACTGCATAATAATGGACGGCAGTACCACGTTTAAATATGACTGATCATAGCTGAAATTATGTACAGTTATATACAATCAGAAGTATTGTGGTTACATTTTATCTGGTTATTATTGGCTTAACTGTTTTTATTGTGTTAAACTTTATTAAACATTAGAAATAGAGATGTGCACTTGAAATTTTTCGGGTTTTGTGTTTTGGTTTTGGGTTCGGTTCCGCGGCCGTGTTTTGGGTTCGACCGCGTTTTGGCAAAACCTCACCGAATTTTTTTTCTCGGATTCGGGTGTGTTTTGGATTCGGGTGTTTTTTTTTAAAAACACTAAAAAACAGCTTAAATCATAGAATTTGGGGGTCATTTTGATCCCAAAGTATTATTAACCTCAAAAACCATAATTTACACTCATTTTCAGTCTATTCTGAATACCTCACACCTCACAATATTATTTTTAGTCCTAAAATTTGCACCTAGGTCGCTGGATGACTAAGCTAAGCGACCCTAGTGGCCGACACAAACACCGGGCCCATCTAGGAGTGGCACTGCAGTGTCACGCAGGATGTCCCTTCCAAAAAACCCTCCCCAAACAGCACATGACGCAAAGAAAAAAAGAGGCGCAATGAGGTAGCTGTGTGAGTAAGATAAGCGACCCTAGTGGCCGACACAAACACCGGGCCCATCGGCACTGCAGTGTCACGCAGGATGTCCCTTCCAAAAAACCCTCCCCAAACAGCACATGACGCAAAGAAAAAAAGAGGCGCAATGAGGTAGCTGTGTGAGTAAGATAAGCGACCCTAGTGGCCGACACAAACACCGGGCCCATCTAGGAGTGGCACTGCAGTGTCACGCAGGATGTCCCTTCCAAAAAGCCCTCCCCAAACAGCACATGACGCAAAGAAAAAAAGAGGCGCAATGAGGTAGCTGTGTGAGTAAGATAAGCGACCCTAGTGGCCGACACAAACACCAGGCCCATCTAGGAGTGGCACTGCAGTGTCACGCAGGATGTCCCTTCCAAAAAACCCTCCCCAAACAGCACATGACGCAAAGAAAAAAAGAGGCGCAATGAGGTAGCTGTGTGAGTAAGATAAGCGACCCTAGTGGCCGACACAAACACCGGGCCCATCTAGGAGTGGCACTGCAGTGACACGCAGGATGGTCCTTCCAAAAAACCCTCCCCAAACAGCACATGACGCAAAGAAAAAAAGAGGCGCAATGAGGTAGCTGTGTGAGTAAGATAAGCGACCCTAGTGGCCGACACAAACACCGGGCCCATCTAGGAGTGGCACTGCAGTGTCACGCAGGATGTCCCTTCCAAAAAACCCTCCCCAAACAGCACATGACGCAAAGAAAAAAAGAGGCGCAATGAGGTAGCTGTGTGAGTAAGATAAGCGACCCTAGTGGCCGACACAAACACCGGGCCCATCTAGGAGTGGCACTGCAGTGTCACGCAGGATGGCCCTTCCAAAAAACCCTCCCCAAACAGCACATGACGCAAAGAAAAAAAGAGGCGCAATGAGGTAGCTGTGTGAGTAAGATAAGCGACCCTAGTGGCCGACACAAACACCAGGCCCATCTAGGAGTGGCACTGCAGTGTCACGCAGGATGGCCCTTCCAAAAAACATTCCACAAACAGCACATGACGCAAAGAAAAATTAAAGAAAAAAGAGGTGCAAGATGGAATTGTCCTTGGGCCCTCCCACCCACCCTTATGTTGTATAAACAGGACATGCACACTTTAACCAACCCATCATTTCAGTGACAGGGTCTGCCACACGACTGTGACTGAAATGACGGGTTGGTTTGGACCCCCACCAAAAAAGAAGCAATTAATCTCTCCTTGCACAAACTGGCTCTACAGAGGCAAGATGTCCACCTCATCATCATCCTCCGATATATCACCGTGTACATCCCCCTCCTCACAGATTATCAATTCGTCCCCACTGGAATCCACCATCTCAGCTCCCTGTGTACTTTGTGGAGGCAATTGCTGCTGGTCAATGTCTCCACGGAGGAATTGATTATAATTCATTTTAATGAACATCATCTTCTCCACATTTTCTGGATGTAACCTCGTACGCCGATTGCTGACAAGGTGAGCGGCGGCACTAAACACTCTTTCGGAGTACACACTTGTGGGAGGGCACCTTAGGTAGAATAAAGCCAGTTTGTGCAAGGGCCTCCAAATTGCCTCTTTTTCCTGCCAGTATAAGTACGGACTGTGTGACGTGCCTACTTGGATGCGGTCACTCATATAATCCTCCACCATTCTTTCAATGTTGAGAGAATCATATGAAGTGACAGTAGACGACATGTCCGTAATCGTTGTCAGGTCCTTCAGTCCGGACCAGATGTCAGCATCAGCAGTCGCTCCAGACTGCCCTGCATCACCGCCAGCGGGTGGGCTCGGAATTCTGAGCCTTTTCCTCGCACCCCCAGTTGCGGGAGAATGTGAAGGAGGAGATGTTGACAGGTCGCGTTCCGCTTGACTTGACAATTTTCTCACCAGCAAGTCTTTCAACCCCAGCAGACTTGTGTCTGCCGGAAAGAGAGATCCAAGGTAGGCTTTAAATCTAGGATCGAGCACGGTGGCCAAAATGTAGTGCTCTGATTTCAACAGATTGACCACCCGTGAATCCTTGTTAAGCGAATTAAGGGCTCCATCCACAAGTCCCACATGCCTAGCGGAATCGCTCCGTGTTAGCTCCTCCTTCAATGTCTCCAGCTTCTTCTGCAAAAGCCTGATGAGGGGAATGACCTGACTCAGGCTGGCAGTGTCTGAACTGACTTCACGTGTGGCAAGTTCAAAGGGCATCAGAACCTTGCACAACGTTGAAATCATTCTCCACTGCGCTTGAGACAGGTGCATTCCACCTCCTATATCGTGCTCAATTGTATAGGCTTAAATGGCCTTTTGCTGCTCCTCCAACCTCTGAAGCATATAGAGGGTTGAATTCCACCTCGTTACCACTTCTTGCTTCAGATGATGGCAGGGCAGGTTCAGTAGTTTTTGGTGGTGCTCCAGTCTTCTGCACGTGGTGCCTGTACGCCGAAAGTGTCCCGCAATTCTTCTGGCCACCGACAGCATCTCTTGCACGCCCCTGTCGTTTTTTAAATAATTCTGCACCACCAAATTCAAGGTATGTGCAAAACATGGGACGTGCTGGAATTTGCCCATATTTAATGCACACACAATATTGCTGGCGTTGTCCGATGCCACAAATCCACAGGAGAGTCCAATTGGGGTAAGCCATTCCGCGATGATCTTCCTCAGTTGCCGTAAGAGGTTTTCAGCTGTGTGCGTATTCTGGAAACCGGTGATACAAAGCGTAGCCTGCCTAGGAAAGAGTTGGCGTTTGCGAGATGCTGCTACTGGTGCCGCCGCTGCTGTTCTTGCGGCGGGAGTCCATACATCTACCCAGTGGGCTGTCACAGTCATATAGTCCTGACCCTGCCCTGCTCCACTTGTCCACATGTCCGTGGTTAAGTGGACATTGGGTACAACTGCATTTTTTAGGACACTGGTGACTCTTTTTCTGAGGTCTGTGTACATTTTCGGTATCGCCTGCCTAGAGAAATGGAACCTAGATGGTATTTGGTACCGGGGACACAGTACCTCCAACAAGTCTCTAGTTGTCTCTGCAGTAATGATGGATACCGGAACCACGTTTCTCACCACCCAGGATGCCAAGGCCTCAGTTATCCGCTTTGCAGTAGGATGACTGCTGTGATATTTCATCTTCCTCGCAAAGGACTGTTGGACAGTCAATTGCTTGGTGGAAGTAGTAAAAGTGGTCTTACGACTTCCCCTCTGGGATGACCATCGACTCCCAGCAGCAACAACAGCAGCGCCAGCAGCGGTAGGCGTTACACGCAAGGATGCATCGGAGGAATCCCAGGCAGGAGAGGAATCGTCAGAATTGCCAGTGACATGGCCTGCAGGACTATTGGCATTCCTGGGGAAGGAGGAAATTGACACTGAGGGAGTTGGTGGGGTGGTTTGCGTGAGCTTGGTTACAAGAGGAAGGTATTTACTGGTCAGTGGACTGCTTCCGCTGTCACCCAAAGTTTTTGAACTTGTCACTGACTTATT